>NC_134472.1:36824425-37010325 GCF_964194025.1 Convolutriloba macropyga
CTTCTAAACGAGGGATTTAGCTGTTGCTATCGGATTTAGCATACCTACTGATATTCTAAAATAAGAGGAATGAATTGTTTCTATTTGTGCTTTGATAATCATCGAAAGTTGTTATTTGTGCTTTGATAACCATCGAGAATGGTCAATATTGATGGTCAATATTGATGGTCAATATTGGTTTTATTCGATTCTTTGGATTGTAATTGCTGTTTTTTTAACAATTCAAAGGGTTTGAGTTGTAGTGGGGCGCTGTCTTTTTTAATAGCCGCGAAGCGATAGCGGCTATTATTGGGGACATCGTGGTTTTTACGACTCGAAGAGGAGTATTGATATTCTACACGTTTTTTTAGCAGAAAGCAAGTTTGTTCATGACTTGAATTTTGACTTCTTTCTATTCGAGCTTTTACCTCCGTTTTTGATTGTTGACTTCTGTTTTCGAACATTGGACTTTAACAATAGCTTAGTTTGAAATGTATAGCAATTAGTAACAGTCTGTAATTCAATTTGAGAAAATTTGATCCCATTTAACTACCTACCCCCCCCCCCCCCCCCCCCCCCACCAGCACCTACCCACACCCCTGAACTGAAAAAAACGCTTTTTTGTTATTTTGGTCTAGTATTTTTTGTTATTTCTAGTGTTTCTGCGGAATGAATTTTAACAAGCTTTATTAATTTATCGCTGAATGTTTTTTTACCTAGTTTTTGAGCGGCGTCGAATTTTTTTCAATTTAGATCTGTATCTGTTTCTATCTCTATTATACGCAAGTCAATTCTTTCGCAGCTATTCCGGCAATCTGCCGGCTATGTTTAAGATATTTTTACTCCTTTTCGTGATTTTTGAAGTCAAAATTAGAGTGGTGATTTTTGATCACCCAAAATCAGGAAGTTGAGTAAAAAAAGGTGTGGTTTTTGCGGGGTAATTTTCGCTCCAATTCTAATGGAGTGAGAAAACGGTAATTGAACAAATTTTGTTTGTTTTTGGGAGCTTTTTTTGTTCACATGCGGCAATTTGACTTCTTTTTTTTACTGGTTGTTTCCAGACAAGTTTGTAGCAAATTGTTTTCAATGTCATTTTTCAAACCAGTTCAAGGTCTAGTTATTTCGTTTTGTCAATGAATATTCTTTGAATCCTTTCAGGACTGGTACTGCTATGTTGGTTATTTAGTCAAGAGTTCTGTTGCGACCATGGGAGTTCGCGCGCAGTTCAAATCTGCTCTTCTTTTGCTGGTTTTTCTCGATTGAATTTGTGTGTTGGGTCTCATTGTAGCTTGTTTTTTGTTTCCTTTCACATATGACTTTCACTCAGATTGATTTTTGCAGACTATAATTGAAAGAAATAAGGTCAAAAAGAAATATATTACTCAAATTGAAGGTTGTTTCAGAGCAGCTAATAAAACAAAGGTAATATAAACAATTTCTAAATCAAAATACAAAATCTCAGCAATAGGAAAAAAAGCTGAAACTGAAGTCTGTTTTTCTATTTACGTTTTGATACTGCAGGCCACTGAACCTGTCGCAGCTGTTTTATGGCAATCTGCCAGTTATGCGTTTTCGTTTAGTAAGATGTTTGCCTCTTTAATTTGTATCTATAAGAACTCATGAAACGGGGTTACTTAACTTGCTGTCCACTTCTTTAAATTTTTTACCTGAAGATTTTTTTCTGATCATTGCGTGGCTGAAAAATCTTGTGTGCATACTCGATTTTGCCCGGCTTTTTCACGACCCATCTTCTGAACTGTAATTATGTGGAAACGTATCACACTAGATAAATTTAATTCAAATTGGCCTGAAATTGCCCCTTTCCCACGGATGCAGTATCCAATTGCCGAAATGGAAGAAAGCCTAATTGGTGACTACTTTCAGAATTGATAATTAGTGGTTTTGAATTTAGCCAATAGAATTGCACACAAGAACAATTAAGTCTTTGAATTTGGTCTCAAGAAATTACTATTAAAATTCGGCTAAGAAAGTTTTTTAGTTAATTAAATGTTCAATGAGGTTTCATTTTCACAAAGCGCACAATTTTTTTTTTAAAATTCGCCTTTTCGAACATCGGCCACATTCGAATTTGGGTTGAGTTGCTATACTGAATCAACAAATTGGAAGCAAATGCGTAAGAAAGAAAAAGCTTATGAGAAAACCCAATTTTTATTGATTAGTGTTATCAACATTAATGATGAAATTCTATTTTTGGAATAAAATCTTGTATGAATTGCTTCGAAAAAAGTTTTCAAACTTTATTGTGCTAGTAAGTTTTGGTGTTTTTGAAATTGCTTGTTTTTCTCGAGCTTATTTTAAGTCCGTTTGTTGATGTTGGTGTTGTTTTATGCAGAGTAAGTATATTGGAATATTGTAAAACGCAAAGACTAGGGGAGCAATCTTTCAACCCTAATTTAATCCGAATGCAAAATCAATCGTATCTGTGTGGTATTAATTCTTTGGTAATTTCGATTAGTACAAGATAAGATGTCTCTAATGTAAAGGAAAGTATGTTTAAGCTAAAAGTACTGGTTTTTTGGTTTATTTGCGTTTCTGATATACTTTTTGAAACTTTGTTTTTTCGTGGTGATATTGAGCAGATCAGGAAACATATTGTTCGGAAAATTGCGAAAATAAAGACTTTTAAAGGGAAATTTTTGATGTCCTTGGAAAAGATTTCTCAAAAACAGTTTGAGAATTTCTAATTTAGGCAAATTCTGATTCAATTTAATTTGATTGAAATAAATTTAATCTGTATATCAGATTTTTGCTCAATTTTGTCAACGTACTACTCAAGAAAATGGTCACCTAGGCACATTCTGTTGACGACTGTTTCAAATAAAGAAACATTAGGTACTAGCATTTTTTGTTTTTGTTCTTCAAATTTACGCAATCACCGTGTAACTATTGAATACCCCACTGCCTGTTGAAAAAACAACTTTTGTGTCTAGATAAGTTCGATAGTCCTGGGCGAGAATAATTTTGGGCTCAGGCGCTGCTTCCCTTTAGCTCTAATTGTCTTCAGTATCTGAGAGCTATACACGTACATAACGGTCTCAATGTTGCAATTTAATGATTTACAAATGGAGGAAATTTGATGCATTTTAATTACTGATTTATTGGGGAGCCTCATTTTTTGAGTTCAATTTTAAGTACTTTGCTTTCTGGATTAGGCTTCTTTTTCAAAATTTTAGCTCTGTTTTTGAAGTTTTTTTGTGGGCATTTGATATTTTTTGCGTAATATTGTATATATGTCAGTGTTCGCGCTGTTTCATCCGTTTGAGCTCAAAAAGGAAATGCGACCAAAATTTATTGAAAATTTACAAAAGTTAAAATAAATAACAGGAACAAAATGTACTTATCGTTCTTCGTAATAAAACTGGTCCGGTTAAACTGATCAAGAAGCTCTAGAGTTTCCAGCAACCCTTTTGCGCCTGTTGCTATGATTGGAAGGTGCATGAATTAATTTGCTTTTATGTGAAGAAAGATCGAATTATTTCAACATAGTTGTTAAACATCAAATTATTTATCAATCGTTTTGGGCGGCTCTTTGGGTAATTGAAATATCAACGCTGCCTAAAAATGTTAGGATCAAATAGTCTAAATGCTTGTCGATGAGATGAAACAGCATTAATGTCCTCGTGTTATTATGAAGACACTTTGCATCTCAGACGAAATGTGTGGTGGGCCGGGAGAGGTAAAGGGGGCTTTTAAAGGGAGGAAAACACTTAAGGCCTCTTAACAATCAGCTTTTGTTATCTCATTTCTCTGTTTGTGTGATGAGAGAATTTATTTGCTTTATCTTATTTGATGCATTCAGATTGAGTGATGGTGTTCCATTGTTGAATTGTACTCTTCCTGTTACATTGTCGGTCTGTTCGCCTCTCTTTCTGTTTTCCTTGGGAGGGAAAGAAAGAAAGAAGTTCAAAACTCGAGGGGGCTTAACTGCCGTAACGAGATTTTGATCTAAGCCCCTCAGCGATCGATTATTGGCTAATTAGACATGTATATTGGATCACCAGACGCCGTTCACTGAAATCAAATTCTCACACGCGCGCGCACACGCTTTCCTTTCACGGAACAAGTATACAAACAAATGGTTCATTTCCTGTCCCTACTCGGTTGTAAACAAATTGTTTATTTTTAATTACGTGGCTGTGACGTATCCCAATTGAAGTGATGTCATGCGAGGAGCTGCAAGAGGAAGAGCGAGAGATACTTCAATCAATTTTCGAAGGTGATGAGAACTTTAAAGCAGTTGATTCTAATTCATTTCAGTACACAGTTTACAGTGCGACATCCAGTGACAAAACTGTGGCTGTTAGAATACACTGGCCTTCTCAGGCACGAATTTTGTTCCCATTACTCCCCTAAAGTTTAAAAACATTTTTGAATTGCACTACTTTGGAGGCAAGAGTTATTGCAAAAGACTTAGGTTTTTTAATAATTGAAAGTCAGTAGATTAACAAGAAGTGATATTTGCATTTAGAAGTGAGTCTGGGATTTTAAAAATGTTCCGAAAAATAATTTTGAATAAAATTGGTTGGAGATATTCCGCCTTAAAGCGCTACAAATTATACTAGTTAGATTCAAATTTATGTGGATAGAAATTTGCAGATTAAGTACTATTTTTATCGGATTGGATTCTCATTACATACAAGGAGTAATGGGCGTTTGACGGGATCTTTACAGTATCCTGAGATCATTCCCAACTTCAGTCTAGAACTTTCTCACAACAACCAAATTCCACCTCACGTGAAAGCGAACCTGTTAAACGAGCTCAGAACATACGCAGAAGAGAACGTAGGTGTTGCTATGACATATCTTGTTGTTGATTGGTTGAAAGATAACGTGGACTCACTTATACCTAGTGGACTGAAAAAGGAAGAGGTCAAAACTGAACAATTGACCAAAAGACAGAAGAATAAGATCACCAACTATGCTAATAGTAACACGAGAGGAAGAGATTGGGTAGATATTATTCGACATTTATCACAAACTGGAAACCCGACAACTGCAGAATAAATAATTCAGTTTTTGTCACTCATTTACGTACGCAGCGAGAGAATAGTGTTTATTTTACATACCTGCTGGAATGCAAAATACAATAAGATGTTACTGGCGATGAAGTGTAAGGTGTTGAATTTACGGTCGGCTAAGTAGGTTAACTGACGTATGCGCGGCAGTTTTAATTGAACAGCATAATCGAATATTTAACCATCTAATTTATCTGAATGTGCTATGAGTTTTGGCGCTTCAAGCTTTGACTCATATCAGGAATGAACTTTTTGCGGGTTCTTCTGGCAGAATAAAAGATACCTTTTAACTCTAAATTTTTATTACTTCGTGTTGCAGAAGCTGGGTGTCCTGAGATTGGAACTTAAGCAGCGAGTTTTTTGGCTCAGATTAGAAGGCTCTACTTTTTATTTCGCTTTGATTTCGCATTTTTAAATTGCCCTCAAACGAAGTTTGAAGCTATTATTGTAAACGTGGTGTGTCTTGTTTTAATGCAAAATGTTTGCTTGACCGTTTTTTCTGCTTTTGTTCTAGAATATTCTTTGACTTCGTGAGTGACTTTTTTTACGCTTGAGTACTTCACTTTTTTCTGAAATAAAGTTTGGTGCTATATAGGTTAGGCTTTTTATTGGCGAAGACTCCTGAAATACAAATGCATTTATAGATACATGTGTTTATATATAAATGTGTGTGTATATGTGTGTTTGTGTAGGTGGGTGAAAAACTTTGGAAAACTTCAACAATCATGTTTGTCACAATCGATTAGACTATCGTCTCAATTTAAATTTGTCTGAATTTAAGTCTCAACTTAAAGTAGCTTTTTATTGCCCCTTCCAAAGTCTATTGCAGGAAGAAGTTGAACTAACCTGACCTATACATGTCGCTAGTTATCAAAAAACAAGGAGGTTCGGGCATGTGCGTTCGCACAATGTTCCGACCGCTTTCAGACACATACTTTACTTAAACATCTAATGAATAGAGCACAAAAGGCAAATTTATCAAAGTTTTTGCGGTATTATTTAACTTTGGATTTTATTAATATCAGTTATATAACACTTTGAGACTTTATAACCATCTAAAAACAATTTAAAAAATGTTGAACCTGAAATTGCACAACAAAACTTTTTCAACCAGAATGTAGATCGGTTCAAATAAAGAAAACATTTTTGTCTGAGACGAATGCATGAGATATTCCTGGAAAATCCAAAAATTTGCCGAGTGAAATAAAATTTCCTGAAGTTGGAAGCAAATCAATCTTTCTATGAGCAAAAGGGTAACTTTTTTTAGACTTGCCCTCCTTAAGTTATTTTTCTGCAAGTGGACATTGATTTTATTTGAAGAATTTGAATTGTATTGGGGCGCTGTCTTTTTACGACTCGAAGAGGAGTATTAGAGAAGTCCTTTTTTAATTACTCTTATTGGAGTGATTTTTGAAGCGGTAAATGAAACGCGTGAAAAAATTTGGAGTGATTTTGGTGCTGAACAAAAGTGAAAAGCGGAGCGAAAAGAGAGTGGTTTTTGTTCATACCGCTGTTTTTATAGCTGCGAAGCTGTAAGCTGAGCGTAGCTATATTGCGGTGCTCTTGGTTTTTTTTTCGTCGTCTGACGCTTCATTTTCGTTTTACATTTGTTCTAGAACATTCTGTCTCGTCACTGCTTAAATGGCTTTTTCGCGCTTGATTTCACGCTTTCTGCGTGACCTAAATTGCGGCTATTCAGAAACAGAATCTGTTCCTAAAACAAAGTTGATTGTAAGAAAACAGATTGTATGGTCCGGCAGCCGAGTGGTTAAGGCGACTGGCTGTTAATCCGGAGATCGCCGGTTCGAGACGCGACAGGGAAACGTTTTTTGCACCCAAAAACAACCTCCTTTGAAATAAACTTGTAAGTTTTATAGGCGGCGGCGATAACTATTATCAACTCACTTCTGTATCTTTTTCCATCTGTATTTTACGGCACGCAAGTCTATTTCGCAGCTATTCCGGCAATCTGCCGGCTATGTTTTAGAGACTGAGAAACTGATGTGTGAAAAAATTTCTAAGCGAGCGAAATTTTTTTGTTCACGTGCGGCTTTCAAAAGCAGTATTTTTACAACTTTTGATGGTTGTGAGGTTTGATTATGATACTGTATTAGTTTTAGGCTGGTTTTGATGGGAATATAAGGTTTCAAGTAGTTAATTTGAGTTTAATGCTGATTTGGAGGTTTTTGATCAGTTTTGCTGATTTTTAGACGAAGTTTAATGATTTTTTGCCTCTTTTTTTGTTTTGCTGCATTAAGTGGGATTTGAATAGAAGCTGGTTACTTAAAGAACTTTCAGATACCAATTGATTAAACTTTTGTAGGTATAAAACTTTTTTTTCTTGGGAAAAATGACAGAAAAATTGAGAAATTTAAAACTTTTTCTTATTTTTGCAATTTGTTTTAAATCTTGACAATTTTCTTAGCCTTTTATGATTTGCCCATTGTTTTGCGAGCTTTTCATTGCTCTAATTGCACAGGAATTTTATGGGGCTTTATGTTTCCGTGTACTGTTAAAAAAGAACTTTTAAAGTTTTTCTAGTTTTTTTAGTTAATTTTTTGTTCAATTTGTTTTTGAATGCCGTTTCTATTCTTGCTTAATTTTTTAAGGAATTTGTGGAGGTTTAGGGTTCACAATAGTTGTTCTATTTGTTTAATCATAAGAATGGGCAATTTTCTCCTTCGAGCCGTTTCCGGAATTCTTCGGGCTATGTTTTTAAGATCTGTTCACACATTTTCATGATTTTTGAAGTCAAATTGGAGTAGTGATTTTAGGAGCGAAAAAGCGAGTGGTTTTGCGGCGTGAATTTTTTTGCTCTAATTTTAAAGTAGAGTGAGAATACGGTGTTTGAACAAAAATTTGGTTTCTCAGTAGTGGGTTTTTGTTCATTTGCGGCATTTTCACTCTGATTTTTACTGTTTTTTCGGTTTTTTTGGATCGGATTTTTTTCTAAGTGGTTTTCCCTATCCATTCACAGCTCATTCTAGGCCTAGTTTTTTGTTTGAATCATTTCTCGCTAGTGGTTTTTTTGTTCACATGGAGCATTTGGCATTGATTTTTCAATTCACTCATAGTCCATTCTAGGTCTAGTTTTTCTATTTAGTCAATGAAAATTCTTTGAATTGTACGTCAGGACGTGTCCTGCTATGTTTTTTTTACTTCGTCGAACTTTTTTTTCGCGTTACCTCATTTTGCCGCTTTTTCGACATTTGCAAGAAATCTTTTTGACTTCTCTAGTCTAGTTTCACTCTTCTGTCATTCTGCTCAAAGTCCTTTTAAACAGCAGCTCCGCAGCAAAGCAATTCAAAATGAAGAGAGTCAGTATAAAAAATCAAAGTCTGAAATAGAAACGGGATAAACCCATAAAGCCCATTTTTAGATGCCCGGTACTTGAACTTTGTTCTCATATTTTCTCAAGTTTTAGTTACTATCTATAATCCTTATTGGTATTGATACTAGACCCTGTAGCCTCTCACTGAGAGACAGGAGTATGTTCAACTAGGAAATGACATCAAAATAAATTGCACTTAAAAATGTTTTTGTACGATAATCAATTTTTGTTGATATTTTCTTTTCTTTCAATCCCAATAGAGTTATGGGAATCAACGGCGGCTATTTTCTGGCAGTCTTCCGGGTATGTTTTTAAAATAGAGAATGTGTAAAGGATACGAGTTTAGAGGACAAATAATTTGTTTTTATGTGGATTTTTTTAAATAGCTCTCAAATAACTACAGAACTTTTCTTCACTGAAGGTATTTGAATAATAATGCTTTTGATTAAAAATCGCAAATAAAAGATTCCCTAAAAAATTCCCAACAGAATAAAATAATAAATTAAGCTTTACAGTACCAAACTCAATCCTTTCCATCCCCCATAACAGTCACTGAATTTTATGTACAGGGTTGCAATTACGATATATACAGTAAATTGTACATGTACAAGAGTTTGTTTCTGAGTAATATTTTTCTAAGAAGTTCCAATAAATCATTGTTAATATAGGTTTTGATAAGTCAGCAAGTATGCATTTCTTCGTACGTGTTTCGGAATGTTGAACGTGTTTCCTCTTGTTTGTATAGAGTCTCTATCATAATCTATATTTAATTTAATTGATGTCGGCATTTTAATGGTGTTCCCCCTTAATGATGGAAATCAAAAGAAGAGCATCATGAAGCAAGTGAGTGATATTCACAACTGAGAGATATTCTTAAGTTCATCTATCATTGAAAATTGTAGAATGTTGAACCAATTTTTTTGTCAAAAAGGCTTTTGATTGAGTTCTATGAGCACCTACAAACTAAAAGTATCAATTGTCAGAAAATTGCCTGAAGTTGTCAGAAAATCTGAGCGTTTAGCCTATTTATTCGAATCAAGAGATGTTAAATTAGCATTTCGAATTTAAAAGTTTTTATTATGATGGAAAACTATTGACGTGAAGTATTCTATTCTAACACATAGTTCCTGCTCTTATCAGGCTATACTAACCATAATCGGCGCTAAATAAACATCAGTTTATTCACACATGGTAATGGAGACACAAATTGTTTATAGCGCCCAAAGAAAACAGTTCCCATGTAATCTCGCGTACCCTCTTGTTGAGTGTTTCATCTCATGAGTATTTGGCATTTTAAGTCACCATAGAAGTTTCAAAAGGCATCGTTTCTTGCTCATTTTTAACAGCCTTGGTCTGAAAACAAGCAACGGTTCCTTATTTGTTAACAAATATATAAGTTCTTTCCATCTTAATGCTCTTTTTGCTGAAAAGTATGCAAAATTCAACTAGAGTCTTAACAGTAACTTTGTTAGCAGCTGGTGCTTGAACTTGTTAATTAATTGTTACGGCATAGGATACCTTGACATTGGGTTGCCTCAGACATAGTTAATTGCATACTCTGTAGGTTTAATCAAATATGTCTCGTTACCATTGCATTTTGATTAAGTAAGTGGACGTATCTCAGACTGTGCCTGTTTCCCTGTTTCAGATGAGCCAAGTTGTCTTCTAGTGGAGTATTGAAATTTCTATCTTCGCCTACAAGTATTTCACATTCTGTCTTCAAATGCGCTCTTGTGCCTTGTAAATCAAAGCTATTCTAGTTGGCAAAATTGGGCTATCCTCCCCGGGTAGGGGTGCAACCCCAGCCTATACGGGCAACAGAGCAGTAAGCTTGAGATGATGAATTTGTCTGCCATTCACAGTTCAGTTCGGGGTCACGGGCAGATTTTCGCATCAATACAGATGTGATGGAAATGCGTGATTTACTATATCAAACTATGATCTGAGTTTCATTTCATTATCGATCTTGAGCAAGTTTACCCCTAATTTTATATATCTTATTTGGACCTCTTCTCTGGCATTATTCCACGGTCAGTTAGATTCTAAATAAAAAACACTAGTTTCATTTCAATTCGAGTTTTAACGCTCGACTGCTGTATTTCGTGGCCTTAATCATTCGTACGCATTTGGACATTAGAGGTGCGAGAGTTCTATTTATTTCGTTTGGTGTTGTGGAGCGGTAGTAGCTCGGACGATGAACGGTTGCTTCGAACAGGAGGAAGACGAGCCGGAGTCGCGATTTGAAACGGATTACAAAATAACTAAACTCCTCTACAAGTGAGTGTAAATTGTCCCTAAATAAATTATGTTTTGAAAAGTAGTCTTACAATGAAGTTTTTTTAGTTTTATTTTACTTCTCTTCTAGACTGGTTTACTAGTATTTAATAGCTGGTAATTTTATGGGCAACAACATCACGTCTATATTTATGTATATTGAATATTTTGTTGTGCAAGAACAATCTAGTTTCAGAAGTCTGAGAGCAAAAACTTGAAAACGTTGAACGTTGTACCCCGATCCTCAGGGATGGAACTTTGTAATTCCTCAGGATATATTACTAATATCAAAAATCAATGAGAGACTGTTAATCGTGATCAGATGGCGAAACAACTTTTCTACTCTTACTCGATGCGGGTCCGTCCCTACGAAGCAGGCTTTGTCTATAAAGCGAATTATTTAGGATTCTTTCATAAACATTTATGATCTCATGTTAAATGCTCTTTAATAATGTTTTGTTCTAAGGGAAACGTGAAAATTTGTTTCAGTGGGACTTTTTCTGCGGTGTACGAATGCGTGTGTCGTCAGTCGAATGAGAAGTATGCAGTGAAGATAGTGGATGTGCCTCGCTTCCTCGCCGTCCACTCCAGGGACCAACTGGCCAATGAGACCAAAATAGCCCACATTCTACAGCAACCAAACACTGCTCATGCCACTAGGAACACCAGTACAGGTTAGTTAACTGCACCTGTCTTACGTACTATCATTAGTCAATTTTAACTGCCTGAGAAGTTGCACAATGACCCACATTTTCACCATCGGTACATAAAGCGATTATTATGGACAGAAATCTGTGTGCAAAAAGTTAAATTGAATATTTGAACCAGCTTACAATTTTCTATCGGTTCAGAAATATTCAAGTGCTATCTATGTTCTCAAATGCGAAAGGACTGTGTTTCGAGCAAAGTAAGTACAAAAATTGTCTAAATCTTCAAGTGAAATCGCAGGTCTTGATGAACGTTGAAACAGAAGTCATCTCCAAATTTTTGCCGGTTGCGACTTCTCGTTGGTTTCAGTCATCCTAAATTGGCATATTGTCAGATTTTCTACAGCAAAATTCTCGTTAGCTAACTCTTTGAAGACAATCTTCGACGACTCAATAGTTCCTGGCATGAAATATACGAATTATAGTTCCAACAAAATTAGTTGTTTTTCAACAAGAGCTGTTAAAATCTATAGGACGCTAATCATGAGAATAAACTATATCGTTAGGAAATTATTTCTGCCCCAACGCGCTTTTTTCCGTTTTAAGCGAAGTTTGAATTTTGATGAGCTATATACGAGCTTCATTGTATGCGAGACAATGGTTTTTCTGGAACTGTGCTAAATTTACTCCTTGCAATAAATCAAGTAAATAAAATCTTGAATACAAACTCAGCAATGGGTTCAGCAGTTCAAGTGGATTTACAACTCTGCTGCCCCCAAATAATTAAACCAGCTATATGGGGTACTATTGTTTTACATGTATCCTTTTCAATGTAATAATAATATATTTGTTTTCAGATTGGTTCAACAAATTTTGAAAATGTGATCATTTATAAAGTCCGCAGCACCAAATCAGCGAACACAATAAGGCTATATAGCCTGTTTTTTTGTGTCGCAAGGAGAGAATTTCTTTTTCAACAATCAATTGAATTTTATGTTACGGTGATGCTCACTCCCCAAAAAACCACCTAATCTTTCATATGATAAAAGGA
The DNA here is from genome assembly GCF_964194025.1 of Convolutriloba macropyga. Classification (NCBI taxonomy): domain Eukaryota; kingdom Metazoa; phylum Xenacoelomorpha; order Acoela; family Convolutidae; genus Convolutriloba; species Convolutriloba macropyga. Next base: position 36,836,744 of record NC_134472.1, read on the forward strand.
ATGAGCTCCTACCAAAACAATTTAGAAAGATTATCATAGTTTTGACATAATTGTCTCTTAAATTATGCAAAATGCTATTGATATCACACAAATTTTCAATTAATCTTTTATCTGATTTAATAATGGTGTTGTATAGTATTCGGATTCTTAGATTCTTTTTCTGTTGTTTCTTGTAAATTAACATATCGATGCCAATTCTTTTACTCTTTGTTCACCTGATTTTTCCAAATCATTTTGTGTGTTGAAGCCTTTAATTATTTTACTTTGATGATTCTGTCTAAGCACTCGCGCTAATAATATTGATAGTTCGTTAAGATGTAGTTCACAAAATGATGCTATTTTGTTTTGACTTCCAAGCCTCTAACTTCTTTTTTTTCTTTTTACGAAAGTTAATTCTGAGAACGAATTTATTATTATTAATAGCCGCCTCAGCTTCTCAGCCGGCTATTATAGCGCTCCTAATTGTTTTTTACTTCGGCGAATAAAAATTTTTCGCTTTACCTTATTTCGCAGGTTCTTCAACATTTTGTGTGAAATCTTTGACTTCTCTGGGCTAGTTTCACTCTTCTCACATTCTGCTAAAAGTGTTTTTAGACAGCAGTTGCCTAGCAAAGCAATTGAAAATGAACAGAGTCAGTATCGAAAACTAAATTAGAAGTAGGAATGGGATGAACCCATAAAGCCCGATTTTAGATGCCCGTTACTCGAACTTTTTTCTTAGTTACCATCCCTAGTATTTATTGGTATTGATACTAGCCACTGTGTGGTCTCACTACGAAACAGGAGTATGTTCAGCTCCAAAATGGCATGAAAATAGTTTGCACTTAAAAATGGTTTGTACGAAAATCATTTTTTCACTAGTTTTTCTCTTGCAATCCCAATCTAGTTTATAGGAATCAACGCCGGCTATTTTCCGGCAATCTGCCGGCTATGTTCTGAGCTTCATATCGAAAAGTTCAAACTCTCAAAAAAGTCAATTTTTATAAAACTTTTTAGCTACGTACAAGAAGGCTCAAAATGATGACGATGACGATACGCGTTACTAGAGATTATTTCTGACCCCTTAATTTTTTTCGTTTCGGGCAGAAAGGTGAACGTTCATCAACTTTGAATTATGAAAAAAATTTTTTAAATATATTTAAATTTGGTTCCTGAAAAACTGACGATTAAATTATTTAAATCTTAGAGAAGCGGAACAATTGAAGTCCGAATTGTTTCAAATTTCTCTAATTTGAAACTCCTTAATTTATAAAAAATAAACTGTAAACATGGCAGAAAAAAATTTGGCAGAAGTAAAATGTTTAAAAAAAACTGTCGTGTCTAAGCAGGTAGTCTCAATCGACAATAATCAATCTGAATGCAAAAAAACTGCCTCTTTTAAATACGAATTGTTATCATTAATGATAACCGGGCAAGACGCCAATACGGTCTACGAATAGAACTAGAGTTAAAATTTTTTCTCAACAATTAATTTCGAATTCAAAACCATCAGAATCATAAAAAGTGATTCAAACAGTTGAAGCTGGGCAATAATGAAATTAACCTGTTACTTTTTAATGTTGTGAAGAAATCTGATATTAAAAAGGGATAAAACGAAAAGCAGCAGTCAAAGCACGGCAAGTCAAAGGGAAAATCTGATTTCCCTGATCTCCGAAATAGCCGTTCACGAACTGAAGCCGTATTTTTTTTGTTAATTGTGTCGCCTCATAGTGATTAACTTGTTCTGCTACCTTGATGTGCCCTCTCAAAATTGACTTTCAATTGACTCAAAATAATCAAAATTTATGAACAGTTATTTAAAAAGAGTGCACCGAAAATTAAACTAAATTATGTGAAATTGGAACTCAGTAATAGTCGACTGAGTACGTGGAGCTGCTGCTAACAACTCATATTCATCGTTGGTTTAGTAAATAACACAAACATGAGACAAAATTTTTTTTAGTGACATAAAACGTGATTGAAAATTAAAAAAAATGTCAAAAAAAGTAATTGATTTATTTTTTAAATCTGGGTTATCCAAAAAGTGCACAAATTCGGAATGTATGTACTGTATGGAGACATAGAGAAAGATATATTTTTTAAGAAGATACCCTCTAAAAACCGCTAGTTGTCGTGATTTATCGAATTTTTACCAAAATTTCAGCTATATTTGATTGCAATTGCCTGCACTTGTGGGCGCAAAATGGTGAAACGTTTTTTTTCAAAAAGCAAATTTTTTTGTACTGAAATTCTAGACTCAGAGAGCTTCAAATTGATACCACATATGTTAGCCTGGTTTGCCCTCAAAAAGTCGAAAATTGTTTGAACAATAAAATGTGGGGCTAGCCTAAAGTTATTCCATTTCTTTCTCAAAAATGTGGGAACAATAATGGCGTAAAGTAATCCGTATTAACCCTAATTTAGACCGCTAAATTAATTGATGCAAGATATTGGGGTAACGTTTTCGATTAGTTTCAGTAACACCAACTTGAAACTAGAATTTTTTCTGTAATGCCAATGAGAGAAACTCCTTTAGGACTTTGAATATATTTCTTGTTTGTAATATTGTTATTTTTTAGCATTCATTAAAGAGATCAAGGCGTTGTGTTTTTAAATTTTAACTATTTCTTTTCATATTTGTTGATTTTTGAGTCTTAACAGTTTTTGTTGTTTTTTGTGTAGTTTTGTCGCTTAGCCTTTCAAATAACAGTTCTCCTTGACTCTTTAGTGTGGCGTAATTAAGGTCAATTTATCGGCGTCAGCTTTTAGCTATAACTTCTATGGGCTGATATCACATGTTTTGGTGCATTTTTGATCTTGTCTTCAACGGAAATGGAAATGGTTCTTTCTAAAGAGTTTTTTAAGCTGTGATTAAGATTATTATATTGTAGTTTGGTGCCGCTAATTTTCAAAATGATCTGGATTTTGTTTAAGTTCTTACCTCTTGACCCTTGTGCTTTTCGTGTGATTCATTTCAACGTTTTTTTAAATTTAATACTCATTGTCAGGACTCGAAGTGTCAACATTTATTATAGTGTTTTTTTCCTATTGATTGTTTTCAAGACTCCGTTTTCCTGAAGAAAAAAATTAATATTGTCTTATGATTTTTTCGATCATATTATAGGATCATTGCTTTATTGCCTGTCATAGTTTTGATGTTCATATATTGATTGTCAGTTCCATTGCATTAGTTAATTCAATTCTTGAGTTGTAATTACGTACTTGTCCTTCTATATTTTTATTTACTCTTGAATGTGCTAGTGCTTTTTATGCCAAATTTTTCTTTAGTGAATTCGGTGACTTCTTCACGCTTCTCTCCTTCATTTTTGAGTGATTCAATTGCTCTAACTCCGAATCAAAGTGTGTTGCTGAAGTAAAAGCGATTGTAGCCTTGCAAATGACAAGGGCCTGATAACCGAGTGGTTAATGCTTCTGACGAGGACTCCAGAGGGCGCGGGTTCAAATCCCAGCCTGTGCAGATATTTTAACACCCATGAACAAAATTTTATCTAGCCTACAACCCTTGAATTGAACTGCCCCATTTGTCGTGCGAGAGTTATTTGTCCGACGTTTTTCTGCTTGTTTTTACGAAAAAACGAAATCAAAAGTTGAAACTGGATAAATTTGTGAAGACCAGTTTTAGATGCCTAGTATTTGAACTGTTCTAATTGGTCTTAGTTGCAGGGTATAATGGTTTTAAATGCGCTTGAACGAAGTTCATAGCAATTATTGTAAACGTGTGTGTCTTTTTACGACTCGAAGAGGAGTCTTGAGATTCTACATGTTTTTTTTTAGCAGAAAGCAAGTTTGTTCATGACTTGAATTTTGACTTTTCTGTTCGAGCATTGACCTCCGTTTTTGATTGTTGACTTCTGTTTTCGAACATTGGACTTTAACAGTAGCTTTGTTTGTAATGTATAGTAATTAGGAACTGCTGGTAATGTTCAAGGTGAAGAGGTCATTTTGAGATTTTTTGCTCCTATATAAGTCACCCCTAATTATCTAAACTACACCGCACAAACCCCCCCCCCCCCGATCACCACATATCTACCCCCCTCCCCCCAACACCTACCTACCTACCCCCCCCCCCTAACTACCCCCAACTACCCCAGCACTACCCACCTCCACAACCCATCTACCCACCCACCCCACCTATCTCTCCCCCCCGCACCCAAAAAATTGTCGGCATTTTTAAAACACTTTAATGTGGTTTGTTGGGCTACTTTTGTTTTTTTTTCTCGTCTATTTTGATGTTCTGATATCGGTATGGTTAGGTTAGAGATTATAATGCACGACGATTCGAGTCGTTTTCGGTATTCTACCGGCTATGTTTTTTTTATGAAAAATTTTCGCTTGACACTTTCGACTTTTCGAGTGACTTTTACGCCCTTTGACTTTTTGCGTTTCGCGTGATCTAAAATTCTCTCTCAATCACAATTTCAAGCATCTGAATTCAATCGGCGGCTTTTTAGTACTAAAAGTCAACTGAAAAGTGCACCGCAACTGGTGCCATTTTTTATTTACTTTAAATCTTAATAATGGTATATGTTAACCGCTAATGTGGTTATTTGAAGCCCACTATTAAACTTCTTAGTCCCATTTAGGCTCCCCCTCTCTCCCTCCTCCCCCCGACTGAAGCAGGCTGCAATTGATTAGAGCTCCCACTAGTCGTTCGAGAGCAATTCTTCCGACCTTTAGTCGGTTATGTTTAGTTTTGATAGCAATCTCTGAATCCTCTAACTGAGAAACAGGAGTATGCCTTACTACAAAATCCCATCAAAGTGCTCACACTTTGAAATTTTTTGTACCACAATCAATTCCAGTTTTCTGTTCTTTTAAACGGTATGTTTCTCGCTTGGTGTTCTTACAAATAGCCCAAAGTTTTTTGTTTTTCTCATTGAAAAAATGTTACTAATACAGTGAAATAATAATATACCATTAGATACCCCGAACAGCTTTTTTGTGAAAGTTTTTTTTGGGAAATTTTGGGCTCTTAGATGCTTGGAATCGGTCTGTCAAGTTTTTGTTGAGGGAGAGGCATTATAATGTATCTGTACAAATTGTAAAACTTGACATCATGGCTTAGCTACTCAATGTTCCAATCATCGTTTGCAGACGAGTCGCCAGTTAGCGTCAGTGGTCATCCACAGCTAGTAACAACACTTGACAGTCGTTCCGAATGCAGCAAGTACTACATGATATACGAGAGACTGCATCACAGGGATATCTGCTTTGAGATTGAGCATCGTGTGACGTCATTCGTATATGGTGAACACATCTCCAGGTTAGTCATGAAACATCTGAGTTAATATGGTCATTAATTATTTGAGACTGTGTAAACCCTGGTTTCAAGTCTAGGGGGTAATATACTGTTAACTTTGTTTGTGTCCGTCCCTCGAAATTCAGTTTAGCGAAATTGTTTCAATGAAGAAGCTACATTGGAACATGCGTGTGTTGGTCGAATAATTTAAAAATTGATAGGGTTTCGTGGGGCGTCATTTATTGTAATGTAAAAGGTTCTTCAAACCCGCAACTTTTTTTGCAACACTTTCTTCGGCCGGAATGTGCTTGGTTTCTTAAAAGTGTACTGCGGAGACCCGCATTAATGAATTCAACGTAATAATCACAGCTTGGGCATCATAAATGTGTTCATAACTTTTCACCGTAGTCGCACGTATACATTGTTTACAGATAATTAAGGAACACTAACATTTGTCATTAGCTCCAATTTCTTGTTAAAGTTCTCTGATGCTTGTGAAACTATAACATTGTTATTTTGTATCAATGTAATAATATGTGTTATGTGGTCGATGGCCCGGAACTGTTTGCTTCTCTATCCCCCCTCTATGCCAATCATGCTGTCTTATAAGAACATAAATTTTGTTATAAGTTAGGGAAAGAGGTAGGCGGACAGTTTCGATGGCCTCTAAGGTGAGTTGATTTGTAAATGGTGTTATCTGTTGTGGTGTGAGTATGATGTTGCTTTCTTAGACACTACATGCGACAAGTGCTGGACGCCGTGGCTTTTATGCACTCCAAGTCAGTCATCCACCGAGATCTCAAAGTAAGAGATGATAGACATTGATTTACTTACCTTGATTGCTTACATACATGCATATCTGATTGCTCCATGTTACCCGTGCCATAGATGCTTTCCTTGATGAATAATATTGCGGCTTCATAAGAAATAATAAACTTTTCATCTTCAGTAAAAGCTTTCTTTGTTGCATGTGTCATGGCATCATCATCATCAAGTAGGATACAAGTATGTCCCTGCCCTTTTGGAACCATATAATTGATTGCTCTCAAACGAAGTTTGTTGCAATTATATTAGTCCTGTGGTCTTTCCAACCGATTTTTCGTCTGACCCTTCTAACTTTTTGTCCTCAAAAACGGGATGAACAGGTAACACTCGGAGGGCATTAAATTCTCTTAGAGGCTTAGGCCTAACCAGTCTCTGAGGATGCGATTCACCAAAACTTTTGAGGCGACAATTTCATGGTGTCATTGGCGGTTCTAAATGGTGAGAGTTTGAGCCCCTCCCCTTGTCTAATGCTACCATCGCTATGCCCCAGCTGGCTACTACCGAAGCCAACCGCTCGCCGGTCGTTTGAGAACAATTCACCCGACGTTAGTCGATTTCGCCTATAATTTCATAAGTATAAAAGTATTGGCGAAGAAACGTGTTGTATGCAATAGCAATTTATAGCATACACGCGTAACGCGTATTCATTATTATCAGTCGGTTATTTGATTGGGGGGGGGGGGGGGAACAGGACAAATCAAATGTAGGACAATCATTTTTTTTCAACTGGACGACAGTTGCGTAATTTGTCAATGTTAATCCGCGCTAAACATCGATATTTTAGAGTCACAAGCATGCATAATGACAAGAACTTAATGACAAGACAAATTAGCAAAAAATTTAGTGGAAAATTACAGACCGCTGCGTATGGCTATGTCCATCACGCGCTGTGGGATGTAATCCGGAAAGAAATGGGCCGGTAATCGCGGCAAAGCGCGTGCACCGGCCCCTCAACTAGGACTAAATTATCAGCGCATATTGAGATTTTGCGTGCATTAATATTATATGTTGTCCATTTGATCGAGAACTTTGGTGTCATCCTGTTGAAAGACCCCAATTTTAGTGGGTTTTTTGTTCAGTCAATTTACTAAGACGGTTTTGTAAAGACTCAAATTTGAAAGACTCAAAAATGTCGAAACACGAACATCATTGCCATGCTAAAATTAACTCGCAATTTAGGCTAAATATTTGGAGTAGTCTCAGCTGAATTCTGAAAAGAACTGAGAAGACTGTGTATAAATCAAGAGATGCGCACGGTTTCAAGTTTTTGTTGAATGCTCATCGTCCTTTTTCTGTTAACAATTTATATTGTCAAGCAACCCGAGGCTGAAACTCATTTTCTGCTTTTTAGCATGGATAGATTCTGAAACAAGAATCTGAACTATAATTTAGTTCAAACGGTTAGCACTCCAGGTAAAGGCAAGCAATCTTTCTTTACTCACAACGTGATTATGTTTGATTGAAACCTGACTTACCTCGTCTTGTTTGGGCTAATTTCATTACTGTGTTACGAATAAACGACGGCTAATTTTATGGTGTGAACTTACATGACATGAGTATTAGCTTTTAACGCGTTCTTTTATGCCAGCAAGTTTCTGATGAAGAGAGACCTTTTTAATAATGAGCTATTGTTTAGATCAGCTGTGTTCTACTTGGAAAGTCTGATCAGATCAAAATTGGAGGTTTCAGTGCGGCTGTCATTCTACCAGAGAAAGGATTTATTCAGGTATGTGGTCATAGAATGAGCGACGGGTGTATTATTGATAGCCGCCCGCGTCTTCGCAGCCGGATATTATGCTCTCGAATAAGAAGCAATTTTTGTATACGTGTGTGTCTTTTTCATGTGAATTTTTTGCTTGACCGTTTATCTCGTCTACAACCCCTGAATTAAATTGCGCTTCCTGTCATTCGAGCGGAATCTTAAATAAATGTTGTCATAAAAACAAAATCAAGAATAGAAACGGGATAAACCAACCCATAAAGCCCATTTTTATCATTAACAATTTTACCCCAGTTACCAGCTCTAAAGCTTACTGCTTTAATACGCTATCCACGCCTTAAGAAAGAGGAGTATATCTAGTGACATCAAAATAGTTTGCAGTTTAGAATATTTCAATTTAAAAATCAATTTTTTCGCTTTCAATCGCGATCGAGGTTACTGAAATCAATAGCAGCTATTTTTGGGCAACCTGTCGAGTATGTTTTGTTTAGTGAAAGAGTAGAAACAAAACTGAGTCGGAATATCACTTCGTTTTGGGGTTTCATTATTTATCCCGCCAGTAAAATATTGTAGCTGTGAACTATGACTGTGTTGAGTGCTATTTTTGTGTTGAGAACATTTGGCTCATTGACGGTTCGTGTGAAACTGTGCGTAGCACGGAATGGTCCACCAATTGGCTCAGTTTCGTGAAAAACTTTTCTTTGATCACAAAGAAAATTTCTTTTCACGATCAATTTTGCGAAGCTCAAATTGAAGAAATTTTTCCCGCGCAACCTTGATTACAACTTACTTTTATATGAAAATTGGAAAGTTCAGAACCCTTATTTTGACATAGTTATGAAAACTGATAATTTCTGACCCACTTTTTGACATTACTTAATGGATATAAAACAGCATAAATCGTCACAGACTCTGAGAAACAAAACAGCTTTTCACAGCGTAAAAATTTACCAAGAGCAATCGATCGCAAAAATTTAAGCCAATACAGACAGTGATTTGTATAAACTAATTAAAGCGTTCGGCGCTACGAGTAGCATACAAAAAAGACTGCTTTTTCTCGTCTTTTTTTCAAAATTACTCGATCCGTTAAATCTGTACCAGTCACTTCATATCAAGATGCAGTGGCAAATTGTTCTCTAGAAGTTGTCGAATTTTTTTCTTCGACAGTCCTTCATTTCGTTTGTCTTTCGCCAGTTTTCTCTATATGAACGGTTTCTTCGCCTCTTCTGTCAATTGGCATTCGGTTATTGAATAGGAAGTCACTGTGTCGAAAGGTTTTTTGCCAGTAAGTGTTTTGGAATCGCAATTCGTAATGAATTTTAAAAATCAGATTCTTTATCAGTTTTTGTTGTCAGTTACTTTTCCGTTGTTATTTGGCCGTTTCTGTGTCGAATTGGCTAGAATTTTTAATTAAGAGGTTCATTGTGTTAGTGAGGGCAGTTAATTTTCGACTCGGAGTTGTTTCCGGAAGTCTTACGGCTATTTTTTTTATCTTCACTCTAGCTATAAATTAAAGTGGAAGAAAATTCTTTCAGCAAAATATAGCTTTCTCGCTATTGGTTTTTTTGTTCACATATGGCAAATTGACTTTGGTTTTTACTGTTTTTTTATCCCATTTTCAACTAAGAGGTTCATTGTGTTAGTGAGGGCAGTTATTTTTCGACTCGGAGTTGTTTTCGGAAGTCTTACGGCTATTTTTTTATCTTCACTCTAGCTGTAAATTAAAGTGGAAGAAAATTCTTTCAGCAAAATTTAGCTCTCTCGCTATTGATTTTTTTTGTTCACATGTGGCAAATTGACTTTGGTTTTCACTGTTTTTTTATTTTTTTGATCCCATTATTATATGGTGTTCCCAATCCATTCTAGGTCTAGTTTTTAATTGCTCTCGAATAGGAAGCAATTTTTGTATACGTGTGTGTCCTTTTTATGAGAATTTTTTGCTTGACCGTTTATCTCGTCTAAAACCCCTGAATTAAATTGCGCTTCCTGTCATTCGAGCCGAATCTTAAATAAATGTTATAAAAAAAATCAAGAATAGAAACGGGATAAACCAACCCATAAAGCCCATTTTTATCATTAACAATTTTACCCCAGTTACCAGCTCTAAAGCCCACTGCTTTAATACGCTATCCACCCCTTAAGAAAAAGGAGTATATCTAGTGACATCAACATAGTTTGCAGTTTAGAATATTTCAATTTAAAAATCAATTTTTTCGCTTTCAATCGCGATCGAGGCTACTGAAATCAATAGCGGCTATTTTTGGGCAACCTGTCGAGTATGTTTTGTTTAGTGAAAGAGTAGAAAAAAAGTGAGTCGGAATACCACTGCGTTTTGGGGTTTCATTATTTATCCCGCCAGTAAAATTTTGTAGCTGTGAACTATGACTGTGTTGAGTGCTATTTTTGTGTTGAGAACATTTAGCTCATTGACGGTTCGTGTGAAACTGTGCGTAGCACGGAATGGTCCACCAATTGGCTGAGTTTTGTGAAAAACTTTTCTTTGATCACAAAGAAAATTTCTTTTCACTATCAATTTTGCGAAGCTCAAATTGAAAATTTTTCCCGCGCAACCTTGATTACAACTTACTTTTATATGAAAATTGGAAAGTTCAGAACCCTTATTTTGACATAGTTATGAAAACTGATAATTTCTGACCCACTTTTTGACATTACTTAATGGATATAAAACAGCATAAATCGTCACAGACTCTGACAAACAAAACAGCTTTTCACAGCGTAAAAATTTACCAAGAGCAATCGATCGCAAAAATTTAAGCCAATACAGACAGTGATTTGTATAAACAAATTTAAGCGTTCGGCGCTACGAGTAGCATACAAAAAAGACTGCTTTTTCTCGTTTTTTTTCAAAATTACTCGATCCGTTAAATCTGTACCAGTCACTTCATATCAAGATGCAGTGGCAAATTGTTCTCTAGAAGTTGTCGAATTTTTTTCTTCGACAGTCCGTCATTTCGTTTGTCTTTCCCCAGTTTTCTCTATATGAACGGTTTCTTCGCCTCTTCTGTCAATTAGCATTCGGTTATTGAATAGGAAGTCACTGTGTCGAAAGGTTTTTTTTGTCAGTAAGTGTTTTGGAATCGCAATTCGTAATGAATTTTTAAAATCAGATTCTTTATCAGTTTTTGTTGTCAGTTACTTTTCCGTTGTTATTTGTTCGTTTCTGTGTCGAATTGGCATGAATTTTTAATTAAGAGGTTCATTGTGTTAGTGAGGGCAGTTATTTTTCGACTCTAAGTTGTTTTCGGAAGTCTTCGGCTATTTTTTTTATCTTCACTCTAGCTGTAAAGTAAAGTGGAAGAACGTTCTTTCAGCAAAATTTAGCTTTCTCGCTATTGGTTTTTTGTTCACACGTGGCAATTTGACTTTGGTTTTTACTGTTTTTTATTTTTTTGATCGCATTATTATATGGTGTTCCCAATCCATTCTAGGTCTAGTTTTTTATTGCTCTCGAATAAAAAGCAATTTTTGTTTACGTGTGTGTCCTTTTTATGCGCATTTTTTGCTTGACCGATTATCTCGTCTACAACCCCTGAATTAGATTGCGCTTCCTGTCATTCGAGCGGAATCTTAAATAAATGTTGTCATAAAAAAATCAAGAATAGAAACGGGATAAACCAACCCACAAAGCCCATTCTTATCATTAACAATTTTACCCGAGTTACCAGCTCTAAAGCTTACTGCTTTAATACGCTATCCACCTCTTAAAAAAGAGGAGTATATCTAGTGACATCAAAACAGTTTGCAGTTTAGAATATTTCAATTTAAAAATCAATTTTTTCGCTTTCAATCGCGATCGCGGTTACTGAAATCAATAGCGGCTATTTTTGGGCATCCTGTCAAATATGTTTTGTTTAATGAAAGTAGAAAAAACTGAGTCGGAATACCACTGCGTTTTCGGGTTTCCTTATTTATCCCGCCAGTAAAATTTTGTAGCTGTGAACTATGACTGTGTTGAGTGCTATTTTTGTGTTGAGAACATTTGGCTCATTGACGGTTCGTGTGAAACTGTGCGTAGCACGGAATGGTCCACCAATTGGCTGAGTTTTGTGAAAAACTTTTCTTTGATCACAAAGAAAATTTCTTTTCACTATCAATTTTGCGAAGCTCAAATTGAAAATTTTTCCCGCGCAACCTTGATTACAACTTACTTTTATATGAAAATTGGAAAGTTCAGAACCCTTATTTTGACATAGTTATGAAAACTGATAATTTCTGACCCACTTTTTGACATTACTTAATGGATATAAAACAGCATAAATCGTCACAGACTCTGAGAAACAAAACAGCTTTTCACAGCGTAAAAATTTACCAAGAGCAATCGATCGCAAAAATTTAAGCCAATACAGACAGTGATTTGTATAAACTAATTAAAGCGTTCGGCGCTACGAGTAGCATACAAAAAAGACTGCTTTTTCTCGTCTTTTTTTCAAAATTACTCGATCCGTTAAATCTGTACCAGTCACTTCATATCAAGATGCAGTGGCAAATTGTTCTCTAGAAGTTGTCGAATTTTTTTCTTCGACAGTCCTTCATTTCGTTTGTCTTTCGCCAGTTTTCTCTATATGAACGGTTTCTTCGCCTCTTCTGTCAATTGGCATTCGGTTATTGAATAGGAAGTCACTGTGTCGAAAGGTTTTTTGCCAGTAAGTGTTTTGGAATCGCAATTCGTAATGAATTTTAAAAATCAGATTCTTTATCAGTTTTTGTTGTCAGTTACTTTTCCGTTGTTATTTGGCCGTTTCTGTGTCGAATTGGCTAGAATTTTTAATTAAGAGGTTCATTGTGTTAGTGAGGGCAGTTAATTTTCGACTCGGAATTGTTTCCGGAAGTCTTACGGCTATTTTTTTTAAAGATCGGTTCATAGATTTTCATGAATTTTGTAATCAAATTGAAGCAATGATTTTGGTCGCGCGAAACAGGAAATGGAGCGAAAAGCGAGTGGTTTTAGGGCGTGAAGTGTTCTCGATCTAATTTTGAAGTAAAAATAGAAAATGATGTTTGAACAAAAATTTGCTTTCGCGCTAGTTCTTTTTTGTTCACATACGGCTTTTTCGCTTCCATTTTTACTGTATGTTCAATTTGAATTTTTTGAAAATGGTTTTTCCAATCCACTCATAGTCCATTCTAGGTCTAGTTTTTTGTTTATTCAATGAAATTGTTTTGTTGAATTGTAGGTCAGGACTTTCCTGCTATGTTTTTTTTAAAAATTCGGTTTGCCTTATGGTTAAGTTTTTCGTTTTTTATGAGTCACGATTTTCACGTTTGACTTCTGACTGACCTCACCCACTGTTTCAACAGAATGGATTTTAAATTCTTTCACTCATTGAATTACGTAATGTAGTGAATTCGCTCAAAGTCAAAAGAGCAAAATCAAAAGAAACGGGATAAACATGTAAAGCCCGGTCATTAAGTGATAGTGCATTAGGTTATCAAAGTTCATTACAGCGATTGCTAGCTGGCTTTAGCATTATGCGTAATAGAGTTCATTTTAGACGCTTGATTAAGTGTAATTTTAGAATCTAACCCAATACGCAGAATTTGAACACCAAATAAGACCACTTTGAAAAATTCTGTCAATTTCTATCTCCTCTATTTTTTTCTGTTTCAATCCCAATGTACTTCAAGCGCGACAACGGCGGCTATTTTCCTTCATTTTGCCTGCCATGTTAATGTCGGCTTTGTTCAATTGGGAAATGTTAGAAGCGCTTTGTATCAGACCCAGATAATAATTTAAGTTGACTGGAATCAGAGCTGACTATAATCAATACGAATCGCTAGCTTTGTTTTGTTTTGCTTTGATGATTTATGTTTAAGTATCCAGGGGTTTTAAAAGATGCGCTACATGAGTTAAAAAAACAAAACGACCTCGTCGTTCTTTTCTCTTTTCATTTTGAGGTACAGTTTTGAAGGACAGTTTTGAGCGAATTAATCAGTTTGCGGCAAGGTCAGTGGATTGATGAAGAATTATCAGATTCGAAAGAGTTCTATGCTGTTGTCCAATAATATCCCAAATTGAATTTAAAAGTTTTTCGAATTGGCTTTTTGACTGGTCAGCAGAATTGAGTGAAAAATATTGAAGTCTGTGTCTTTAAGCGATGTTTGCAATATTATTATATTAATACACATAAATTTTGTGACCTTCATATAAATTTAAGCACATTTGATTATTATCTTTAATCCGTTTTGGTATGCGCGTTTTTCAAATGTAGACTATCTTGAATCTAGATGGTCAAACCCACACTATTGATATTCTTTCATTTTAAACTGCCTGTTTTATTCGTAATGTTATTCATTGCATTGTCCTTTCGTTTTATTAATTTCTTTCGAACAAAGTTTGTTGCAATTATATTAGTTCTGCTCGTTTTTTTGCCTTTTAGTGACATTTTTTCTTGGGTAAACTGGTAAACTTCAAGGGGTTTAAGTCACTGACCATATCTCTTAGAGCCTTACTAGTCTCTTAGTATGGGACTCACTTCCCACGCCCGCCCCACCAAACCGTCTATGCATAAGCTCGAGGTGGAATGGGAAATTTTAGTTAATTTGGGTACTCTTCCACTTTTTTTCGTTACCTTTTTCTGCACTCCCCACCACCATTGAAAATATGCTCCCCAAGCATAAACTAGTGAAAACCAAGGCCAACCCTTCTCGAGATGTTGGAGATCAATTCGTCCGACGTAAGTGTGATATGTTTAATAGCCGCGCTCATCTTCTCAGTCGGTTATTATTATTTAATAGCCGACGTCAGCCTATCAACGGCTATTATTTAGGCGCTCTCCTTTTTACTATTCAAAGAATTTGAATTGTATTGGGGCGCTGTCTTTTTTTATGATCTGTTCATAGATTTTCCAAGTCAAATTCGAGTGGTAATTTTGGTCACGCCGAAACAGGAAGTAGAGATAAAAAGCGAGTGAGAAAACGGTATTTGAACAAAAGTTCGCTTTCTCGATGGTGGTTTCTGAGTTTTTCACTTTGATTTTTACTGTTTTTTTCGATTTTTTGGATTGAATTTTTTTCTAGATGGTTTTCCCAATCCATTCATAGTTCATTCTAGGCCTAGTTTTTTGTATGAACCAAATGTTCATTTCTCGCTGGTGGTTTTTTGTTCACATGCGGCATTTGACATTGATTTTGTTTTTTTTTTTCATTTTTTATCTGATTTTTTTAATAGAAGTTTTCTTCCCAATTCACTCAGTCCGTTCTCAGTCTAGTTTTTTAGTCAATGAAAATTCTTTGAATTGTACGTCAAAACTTGCCCTTTTTTGTAATTCGCTTCACGTTTTTCATTTTACAGAAACCGCGATTTTCACGTTTGAGCATATGACTTACTTCACTCACTGTGTCAACTGAATGGATTTTAAATTCTTTCACGCATTGAATTACGCTATGTAGTGAATTCGGTCAAAGTCAAAAGATCAATATTAAAAGAAACGGGGGTAAACCGATAAAGCCCGGTCATTCAGTCATTGAGAATTAGGTTATCAAAGTTCATTAGTGTTTGCTAGCTGACATTGGTATTAAGCTTATTAGTTTTCAGTTTAGAAGCTGAATTAAGTATAGTTTTAGAACCTAACGGAAACTGCACTTCAAATTAGAACACTTTTTGACACTGAAAAAAAAACTTTGACACTGAAAAAAATCGGTCAATTTGTCTTCTTTTTTTTTAATAGCCGCCCTCGTCTTCTCAGCCGGCTATTATAGCGCTCCTATTTTTTTTACTTCGTCGAATAAAAAAATGTTTCGCTTCGCTTTACCTCATTTTGCCGCTTTTTCAAAATTTTGCGTGATATCTTTTTTGACTTCTCTAGGCTAGTTTCTCTCTTCTCTCATTCTGCTAAAAGTGATTTTGAACATCAGTTGCTCAGCAAAGCAATTCAAAATGAACAGAGTCAGTATTAAAAATTGAAGTCAGAAGTAGAAACGGGATAAACCCATGAAGCCAAATTTTAGATGCCCGCTATTTGAACGTCGTTCCTATAATTCTTAGTTACCATCTCTAATGCTTATTGGTATTGATAGTAGCCCCTGTAGCCTCTCTCTAAGAAACAGAAGTACGTTATGTTCAACTACGAAATGCCATTAAATTAAATCGGACTTGAAAATTTCTTTGTCCAAAAATCTTTTTTTTTCAATATCTATTCTTTCAATCCGAATCATGCTTATTGGAATCAACGGCGGCTATTTTCCGGCAATCTGCCGGGTATGTTTTCTATTTCTGTTTCAATCCCGATGTGCATCAAGCGCGTGTACGGCAGCAATTTTCCAGTAATCTGCCGGCTATGTTAAATAGCTTTTCGCGAATCAAAGATTTTGGAAATGTATGTTTTTACGACTCGAAGAGAAATGTTGATGAGGCGTCTTTTTGATCGGTAATTAATAGCCGCAAAGCGATAGCTGAGGATATTATTGGGCTTCTCTTGGTTTTTTTTCGTCGTCAAAATTTTTGCTACAACCAGTGTTGTCACAATTACTTCAAATATGCTTCTTTATCATTCGTTCATGCAATTTCACTGAATTACTTGCGTGACGTCATTTTTCACTCTTATTGGACATAGTTTTTTGTTCATTCGCGTGGGCACCTCACTCTCAAAAATGACTTCCTTACTCTGTAACTGACTTGTTTACTTTAATTCAATGAGATGAGGTCAGGCAAGTGCGTGTCACTCTAATTGAAGGGTTTTTGAGCTTATACAAGCAGCAATAAGTTACATAGATTCTTAACCAAAATATGACATCTCAGCATTTAATAAAAAGTTTCTTTTTTGGTCTGTTTCTTTTTCTATCTTTTTGAGACTGCAGAGTTACGAAGCTATTTGCGGCTATTTTCCGGCAGTTGTGTCTTTGTTGGTGTTGGAGTGTCAAAACAGGAAGTCCAATGAGTAAGAACGAAGTGTTAAGGTCAAATTGCTTAAGATCAGAGAAGAGAGTAATTTTTACTTGCTCTCAAATGACGTTTGTAGCAATTAAATTAGTCATATGGTCTATGCGATTTTTATCCAATTTTTCTTTTGACCAATTTGTCTGACCCTTTTGACCTCAAAAACAATAAATCCAGGTAACGCAATTCACCTGTTTTGAAAGACAAAAATTCGTGGTGTAGAAGGCGGTTCTGAGAGTTTGAAACCCCGCGTGACCCCCCCCCCGCCCCACCCCATTATCCCCACCTTCCCCGGAGTTCGCCTCTCCAATACAAACCCATGGACATGTTCAACCCGTAACCATACTAGGTAATTCGACCAAAAGCCAAATTTCAATGATCTATCATCATTTAAGACTTATTTCTTTAAAATGGGAAACTGTTTTTCGGCTTCTTTATGAGAGCCCTGTTATTCCTGATGCTTCGTTTACAAGATAAGGAAAATTAACTCAAAAAATGTGGCTACAGTTGTAGAGTCTGGTTACAGGTGATTCGACTTCTGCTGTCAAAACGATTTTTCTAAATTATAAGGATGTTTTTGAGCTTTTCTCTTTGCATTTTTTTTATCAAGAATTATTTTATAATTAGCGAAGTCTGGATTTTCGCTTAAGTAAACTCTAATATGCGTGGGAAAACACTCTCTTATGAGTGGGAAAACATTAGTGAATTGGTTTTTCGTCTGTTGTTAATTTCTAGGAACGCTGTGAAGTAGGTCGAACGAATTCGTTTCATGTCGTTTCCTAGCTAAGTTTTATATACTTTGCTGATTGTGCTATTCTTTTGTAAACTTTGTTGTTTTTTTTGTTATTCAGTATAGTATAGTATATTTTATTTTGCCAAGGAGGATAAATTGACTCTCTTTCTCTCTCTCTTTCTCTCTCTCTCTCTCTCTCTCTCTCTCTCTCTCTCTACCTATTCTCTCTCTCTCTCTCTCTCTCTCTCTCTCTCTCTCTCTCTCTTTCTCTCTCTCTCTCTCTCTCTCTCTATCTCTCTCTAATACGTTTGGCACTTATCTACAACGCTGCTTAAATTCTTTTGCAATGCTTCAATTGTTGGCATTGATGCTAAAATTTTTCGAAGAAAAAAGTAAAGAGAACATAATGCTTTTAACGGATTAAACCAGAATTTTAACATTGAAAAAGAACTTCTGCAGATCGTTAGTGAGAAAAAAGAAATTCTGGCAACCTATGCTGCAAATTCTGAGTTTTCAACACTATTTGAATTATCGATATCTTTCAATATTCAATAAAAACATAAATTACGTTCAAGAGACCTTCAAAAGATGATAATAAGAATATTCTGCAAGAAATATATGGACCGGACTAGTTGAAATATATGGACCGCCCAATGATCCAGGACTCCTGAGGCGTATTTTATGTATAATAGTTGTTACGTTCCTAAATTTGATTCTCATTACAGGTGGTTAATCAGGAACTAATTGACAAATTATTTCATACTATGAAATAATTGACAAAATTAAGTCAGAGTACGAGGAAATGTTTCAAAATGTCAAAATGTTTTTTCTCAGTCCTAATTAATTAAGTTTCATGTGAGCAGGTATTGATAAATCTTTGTTTTAAACTGTTTCAAAGTCTACCAGAAGGTGCAGAAACAATAAAATTAGATTAAAAAAGCGGTCTATTAGTCTGCGCTTTACTTATTTTCAGCTCTCTGGCTGTGAACAAGGTGAATTTCCTGACAGTATACCAGGTGTTTCCATTTGAAGTCTTCTGAAGTTTGAACTCTTCTCTTTGTAGGTTGAGGAGTTGTTGTGCAGCTCAACAATCTTAAATATCTTGTTCAGTTAGACAGAACCTACTGGATCTTCACGATCCTTATTTTTGGAGCTGTCCACTATTTTTCCGACTTTTTCGAGAATTTTTTTAGTAGCTAGCAACTCCTGAAAATACTATTCTTTGCAAAATTTTATCAAGGACAGTTTTTGTATGAAAAGTTTGATGCTATTTAAGCAGAAGTGCAGTCTCTACTTTTCTATCCCTGACGCTATTTAGCAACAGTAAATTGTCTATCTATTAACGCCCAGGAGTAAAGTGAGATGAAATGATCAGAAATTGAAATAGGTCGAAACGGAGCTGGTTCGATCAAGTTATAGCTAGCAGTTCTTGAGATAAGTTCTTAAGCAGTTCTTATCAATAGTTAATGCTTTTCTTGGTTAGCAGTGACACGACAGAAATGCTTGATAGGATCAGATTTTTGTAATTGCTCTCGAATGAAGTTTGACGCAATTATTTTAAAGTAGTGTCTTTACGACTCGAAGAGTAATTGTATTCTTCGTGTATTTTTTAGCTGAAGCAAGTTCATGACTTGAACTTTGATTAATTGCTCTCAAACGAAGTTTGTAGCAATTATATTAGTCCTGTCGGTCTTTTTTAATGCGATTTTTCGTTTGACCGATTTTTCGTCTTACGCCTTTGACTTTTCGTCCTCAAAACGGGATAAACAGGTAGCGCGCAGCGGGCATTAAGTGCTCTTAGAGCCTTTCAGAAGCTCTGTTTCAACTCAAACTGTTTTGGAGACTTATACTTAGGGTGTGAAGGGCGGTTCTTAGAAGTTGAAGACACCCCCACTGTTGATCCCCCTATTGCCCCCACCCCACCCCCCCCCCCCCCCCCCACACACACACACACACACACACACACCAGTGTTGCCCCCCCAATCAGCCTCCGTTGCACCCCCCCCCCCCGGACATTTTTTTTTTGACCTTTTTTGTTTTGATCTTTTTTTGACCTTTTTTGTTTTTTATCATTCCTAGGTGTCAAAGAACCTCCTCTAGGGTTTGATAATAGGTTACTGAATTGTTTCTATTGGTAATGGAAAGGTTTCAACATCACGAATTTTATCAATTTTTTGACAAAACGTGCAATTTTTCAATTTTTTTGACATTTTTCCCTTATTCAGGTCTTTCCAGACCCAGGGGCCAGAAAAAATCCTATAGGGTTTGATAATAAGTTACAAGTTTTTAATGGACATGGAATAATTTTTGAACTCTATTTTGACAAATTTTAGCAATTTTTTTCATAAAACTTGCTTTTTTAAAAGTTTTTTTTTGAAATTTTTCGTCGTTTTTTTTAGATTTTTTGGCCTTAAGAGCCACAGAACCTCCTCTAGGGTTTGAAAACAGGTTACTGAATAATTTATAGATTAAATGGAATGTCTTGCAAGATTTTAATTTAACATCACGAATTTTGGCATGTTTTTGATATTTTTTGCCAATTTTTTGAATTTTATAGTCATTATTCAGATTTTCTGAGCCTCAAGGGTAAAAAAGCCTGCGTTAGAATTTAAAAATAATTAACTGGAGAAGATAATAGTTTTTTTTGGTCATGGATTAATTTTCAACTTTTTAATATCACAAGTTTTAGCAACTTTTTTTAATAAAATTTGCAATTTTAAAGGTTTTTGAAATTTTTTGTCTTTTTTTAGTTTTCTCTAGCCTTCAGGGCCACGGATTTTCTTTTAGTGTTTGATAATCTGGTACTGCATATATTATAGATGTAATGGAATGTTCTTCAAGTTTCTAGTATCACGAATTTAAGCAGTTTTTAAAAATTTCGGCAATTTTTTCATGTTTTTGAATTTTTTCCAGCAACAGAGGCCCTGGGACCTCCTCCAAGGTTTGCGAATAAGCTGCTGCATAGTTTCGAGAGTTAATGGAATGTTGATCAACTTTTCTGTTACTCCAGTTTTAGTAATATTTGGTTAAGATTTAAATTTTTCAAATTTTTGAAATTTTTTTGTTCAGAGTGGTTGGATCTTTATGAGCCTGTGAAACTATTTCAGGCTTGAAACAGGAATACCGGATAGTCTTTTGAGACAGTGAAATTGTTCTTAAGATATTAATGTCTTAAATTTTAGCAAGATTTTTTGAAAGTTTGCAATTTTCAAACGTCTTCAATTTTTTTGTCCTTTTCTGAGTTTAACGACCGTTACTGGCCATCGAAAATTTTCAAGTCTCGGAGATGGGTTACTTGACAGAAACTTCGAGACAAAAAATGATTTTGAACATTTTTATTACGAAGGTGAACCTCTTTTTAGTTTTGCCTTTTCAGTTTGATTTATTTATTAACAAGGTTAGAAAACTAGAAGTTGCGATGGTGTCTCTTTATCTCTCTTTCGGTTAGGGTTCGTCTCCTGCTCTTTCTCGTTCACGTTATCTCTCTCTCTCTCCCTCTCTCTCTCTCTCTCTCTTTGTTGATGCCGCACTTCAGCTTTGACTTATTTGTCAACAATGGACTAGCAATAGCCTTGTTTCTAATGTATAGTAACTGTTAGTATTATTCCTCTTGGAAAGGTCATTTCAAAGTAAAAGTTATTTAAAATTTGTACTAAAATTTAGCCCCTCCCTCCCGCAAGCTAGCCCACTCCACTGAATTCAACAGACGCCCCCCTCCCCGGACCTAAAATATTTGTCTGCAATTTTTATCATTTTTAATTGCTCTGTGGTTTTTTAGGAAATTGATTCCTATTTTTCGTTACTGTTTTTCTTCCATGCTTCTGATTTAGGTAAGGTTGGTATAGAGTTTAACTTTTTACAACTCTTCAATTCGCTTCAGACACTCTACGGTTTATGTCTTTTAAGCTGATCCAAGTTTCTTCATGACTTGAATTTCTTTATTTTCGAACATCGTTTTCTGTTTTCAAATGTTGGTTATTTTCGTTTAGAGTACTCAGTGTGTTTAGAATGTTCAAGAGTTAGTAACGTCAGCTAATAGTGAAGCTGAAAAGGTTATTTTAAGTTCCTAACCAAACAACTGCCTAACCTAACCCTTCTTTACCAAACAACTACCCCTCCCACCTACCGTCCCCTCCAGCTACCCACCACAGCTGCTTCTGCCGCCTACCCGCCATCCCTCCTCACCTCTATCACACAAGCAAACCCCCTCTTATCCCAATCCTCCATTCCAGCCCAAGCAACTACAAAAAACACCCTTACATCAAAATAATGTCGGCTTTCTAAAATCAATTTTAGTTTTATTAGGCAATTTAATTCTGGTATTCCTACAGCTTTTTGTTGATGTTTGGGATTTAAGAGAAGTTACTCTAGAGTTCATCGTGCACTACTCGTCGAGCCTTATTTGATATTCTAGCAATTATGTTTTTATCAACGCTGAATTTTTGCTTGACTTGACTCGTTAGCTGGAACTACTTTTGATCGCTTGAGTGATTCAAGTTTACTTTTCGACCTTAACAACAGGATAAACTGGTACAGCCTTGGGAACTTAGTCTGAGTTCAACAGCCGCCCCTAACGCCCCCCCCCCAGCACCTAGTAATTTGTCTGCAATTTTTAATCATTTTTAATTGCTCTGTGGTTTTTTAGGAAATTTATTCCTATTTTTCGTTAGTTTTTCTTCCATCTTTCTGATTTAGGTAAGGTTCATGTAGAGTTTACTTTGGACAACTGTTTGACTCGTTTCAGATATTCTATCGTTTATGTCTTTTAAGCTGATCCAAGTTTCTTCATGAATTGAACTTCTTTATTTTCGAACATTGATTTCTGTTTTCAAATGCTGGTCGTTTTCGTTTAGAGTACTCTGTTTATTTAAAATTGTTCAAGAGTTAGTAACGTCAGTTGATAGAGAAGCGGAAACGTTCATTCTAGAGTCCTTACCAAACCACTGCCTAACCTAACCCTACCTAACCAAACAACTGCCCCTCCTACCTACCTCCCCCTCCAGCTAACCACCTCCAGAGCTGCTTCCACCGCCTCCCCACCTTATGTTCCTAACCAAACAACTGCCTAACCTAACCCTTCTTTACCAAACAACTACCCCTCCCACCTACCGCCCCCTCCAGCTACCCACCACAGCTGCTTCTGCCGCCTCCCCAACATCACTCCTCACCTATATCACACAACTTAACCCCCTATTATCCCATTCCTCCATGCCAGCCCAAGCAACTACAAAAAACACCCTTACATAAAAATAATATCGGCTTTCTAAAAAACAATTCTTATAGTTTTATTAGGCAATTTAATTCTGGTGTCCCTACAGCTTTTTGTTGATGTTTGGGATTTAAGAGAAGTTACTCGAGTTTGTCTTGCACTACTCTTCGAGCCGTTTTTGATATTCTAGCAGTTATGTTTTTATCAACGCTGACTTTCTGCTTGACTTGACTCTTTAGCTGGAACTACTTTTGATCGCTTGAGTGATTCAAGTTTACTTTTCGTCCTTAACAACAGGATAAACTGGTACAGCCCTAGGCGCTTAGTCTGAGTTAAACAGCCGCCCCCTAACGCCCCCCCCCCCCCCAGCACCTAAAAATTTTTTTGCAATTTTATCATTTTTATTTGCTCTATGGTTTTTCAGGAAATTGATTCCTATTTTTCGTTAGTTTTTCTTCCATCTTTCTGATTTAGGTAAGGTTCATGTAGAGTTTACTTTGGACAACTGTTTGACTCGTTTCAGATATTCTATCGTTTATGTCTTTTAAGCTGATCCAAGTTTCTTCATGAATTGAACTTCTTTATTTTCGAACATTGATTTCTGTTTTCAAATGCTGGTCGTTTTTGTTTAGAGTACTCTGTTTATTTAAAATTGTTCAAGAGTTAGTAACGTCAGTTGATAGTGAAGCGGAAACGTTCATTCTAGAGTCCTTACCAAACCACTGCCTAACCTAACCCTACCTAACCAAACAACTGCCCCTCCCACCTATCTCCCCCTCCAGCTAACCACCTCCAGAGCTGCTTCCACCGCCTCCCCACCATACCTCCTCACATACATCATCGCTCCACCAAACCTTCCTATTATTGCATTCCTCCATGCCAACGTTCCCAACCCCAAAGAGCACCCATACCTCAAAATAATGTAAGGGCTTACTAAAAACAATTTCTGTAGTTTTATTAGGCAATTTTGTTCTGGTTTCCCTACAGCTTTTTGTTGATGTTTGGGATTTAAGAAGTTAGTCTAGAGTTCATCGTGCACTACTCGTCGAGCCCTATTTGATATTCTAGCAATTATTTTTTTATCAACGCTGAATTTTTGCTTGACTTGACTCTTTAGCCGGAACTACTTTTGCTCGCTTGAGTGATTTAAGTTTACTTTGGGTCCTTAACAACAGGATGAACTGGTATTGCCTAGGGCGCTGAGTCTCTCTGAAGCTCGCTTAGAGATTTAATGAGCTCTAAGTGTACGCTTCAGCTAAGCTGATAGAGAACGCTTGAAAAAACAGATTTTCTTGGTTTATTGGGCTATCTTGAACCACCTTCAGCTAGCTGAAACCAAAGCCCGACTCTCACCTGTAGTTCGAGACCGATTTTTCCAGCGGTAGTCGGTTATGTTTTACGAGATTTTTTTTGATATTTTTCAACTTGCGTTTATTTTTTAATTGCTATCGAACGAAGTTTGAAGCAGTTATTGTAATCGTGTTGGTCTTTTTTATGCAAAATTTGACCATTTTTGCGCTTTGGTTCTAGAACATTCCATGACTTCTCAAGTGATTTTTTCACGCTTTCGTTCTTCATTTTTGAGTGATTTCGATTGCTCTTATTCAGAAGTGAAATTTGTTGCTAGTGATTGTTAGCGGTTGAGTAACAACGTGGTTGTAGCCCAGTGGTTAACATGTCCGACTACTATCCTGGCGGTCGCGTGTTCGAGAATGGTCCGAATTTTTCGCACCCATAAAACATTTCTAATTTCTAAGCGACCCCCTCTAAATTAATCCCCCCCCCCCCCGTGCCTGTCGTTGAGAGCAATTCATCCGATGTTAGTCGGTTAATGTTTGAGTTCTTAGATAATTAATCCAAGTTCAATCAATCACTTTAACCCAGCGCTTAATTCAACAGAAGCAAGAATACGTGCTGGTTTTTTATGAACACCGTTATTTTTGAGCGAGTTAAATGCATTCATTTCATACAGAATAGTTTGTATTATTTATCAGTGTTACTGTTTGCATCTTAAGATTGTATTGTTGTGATAGGATCCTCAGCACAGGCACATTGGCACAGTGCACTACATGTCTCCTGAGGTGGTCAGAAATGAATTGTATGGACGGCCTGTGGATGTGTGGGGTTGTGGTGTCCTACTCTACGTGCTACTCACTGGTTCTCTGCCTTTCAGTGGCAAAACGGCACACGTTTGTGAAAGGGTGCTGGCTCCGCCGGATGTAAGTGAAAAAAAAACACTGAAACAAGGTGTATCCGAAGCAAAGACAAATGAAGGCAATGCCAATGCCAATTCAACATCATTGTACAGAATTACTTTCATTGAGTCATGCATAAGCTGCTTCCTGCTTATGCGGTGAAAAGACAAAACAGTCTCAGCAAAAATATAAAAGCGCACCGAACAGCTAAATATTCCCAGACAGAGGAGAATTTTGAAATGGTTTTCTTGTGAATGTCAATCAAAGGGATTTGCGTATATGTGGTTTATTTATAAATTGGATAATAACTTTTCAATGAGCGCACATAGTCGGTCGGGCCTTTCGGGATTAGTTTTCTGGTATTTTTATGCTATCAGGGACAATTTCGTGTGTAGCGTACGCTATTGTATTGTAATCTATGTACTTGTTGTGTTTATAGTTTGAGGGTGAGAAGTGGATAGAGGTGTCCCAGTTTGCCAGACAGCTGTGCCAGAGTATGCTAACAACTGATCAGTACAAGAGAATCACTATAGAGGAAGCACTACAACATCCTTGGATACAGGTAATCAGCTTTCTATTGTGTTTGTTCTTGTTAATAGCCGCGAAGCGATAGCGGCTTTTATTGGAGACATCGTGGTTTTTTACAATCCAAAGGATTTGGATTGTATTGGTGTGCTGTCTCGTGGTTTTTTACAATCCAAAGGATTTGGATTGTATTGGTGTGCTGTCTTTTTTAAAGATCTGTTCATGCTTTTTTCGGCTTTTTCACGTCAGTGAGAAGTCAAATTAGAGTGGTGATTTTAGTCACGCTGACGTACTAAAGGTAGTGAAAATTAGAGTAGGTTTAAGGCGTGATTTTTTTTCAAACTACCTTTAAAGTAGAGTCAGAAATTGGTGTTTGAACAAATTTTCGGTTTTTGAGAGGTTTTTTTTCACGTGCGTCAATTTGATTTCTGTTTTCAGAGTTTCTTTTCCTTGAGTGCTTTTAGTGTGATACATATGTGATCTAATTGCGCCTAGTTAAAATTGCTAGAATTAACCGAGGGGCAGCTGGAACTTTTTTTGGCCTGAACACTATTTGCCAAAAAACATTAAAGAATATTTGATTTTGCCCTTTTTCGAAATTATTTCTGTGGTCATCGTTTATTATCATCAATGACAGGTCTGATTGGTTGATAATGAGGCGCAATATAACCTAATTAATGGTCCGAGTTAATAGCTTATTAGTTTTGATGACCCTGACGCTACTTTTTCTCAACAATTTTGAGTTAGTTTTGTGTTTTTTTGGTACTTTCGTAATTTTCGTTGTCTTGTCGTTTATTCTCCTTAATAACAGGCATCATAGATTGCTAATAGGGGTCAGTTTTAATAGCCGCACGGCGATAGCTGGGGCTATTATTGGCCTTCTCTTGGTTTTTTTTATTTCGTCGTCGCGATTTTTGTGATGACCATATGGCGTCACAACCACTTCAAATCTGCTTTTGTTCATTGGTTCACGCAATTTCAACTGAAGTGCGTGTGTGACGTCATTTTTGGCTCCTAGTGGAGCGTGTTCTTTTGTTCATTTGCGTGATTAAATTTTTGGTCTCACTTGCCTTACCTCACTCACAAAAATGACTTTGAATTGACTTTTCTTTGCTTTAATTCAAAGAGATAAGGTCAAATGGGTGCTTGTCACTCTAAATGAAGGTTATTAGAGAGCAGGTAATAGAGGCAGCAAAAACTTATACTGATTTTTAATCAAAATATATATCAGTCTTCATTGAAAAGACGATTTTTTTTGGTCTGTCTTTTTTACTGTTTTTTGAGACTGGAGATCTACGAAGCTATTGCGGCTATTTTCTGACAGTCTGCCAGCTATTTTAGTCGAGTAAATCGTTTCTGTTCAAAGCTGTTGCTTTCTATGACTTTGACATCAAGTTTTTTGTTAACTTTATTATCGTATATCTTTGTCTCATTATTGTTCGTTTTCATTGTTTTCTAAAAGCTTTTGCTTTCTTGGACTTATACGATACCGGTTTTTAAAAAAAGCTATCAGCGAATTTTTGAGCTTTGCAAGTATTTATTGAACTTATTGCTGTCGTATCACTGAACCTCATTATTGAGAGTTTTCATCGGTTGATGATGAGACCCGAGGAAATTTAATTAGTGGCATGAGGTCTTAGAAGTCGTTTTTTGATTTTGACCATGTCTTTAAAAAATAGATCTAAATTTTTCGTCTTCCTGGTTTTTTTGGTTCTCAATCTTAATCTCAATGTTGTCAAACTAATCGTTCTCATTGGACATCTGACACGCCTTAATTTTTTGGATTGTAATTCAGGACTTGTCCTGCTATGTTTTTCTTAATTCGTCGTCTCCATCGATGATTCTTGCGACCATTGAATTTTTCAATTTCAGTTATTTCTACTGCTTGGTAGTTAAAATTTGTGTGTGACGTCCTTTGTTCTGCTTTTAAGTCAATTGTGCTTTTACCTTACTCAAAAAAATGACTTCTGAACTCACTTAAAATTTTTATGAACATTTACTAGATAAAGATCAATAGTGTGCATCTAAGTAGTGCCAAACGTATATGCCCTAATTCTTGAGTATTAGTGTCTTGAATTTTCGATTTCAAATATTAAGATTGAAAAGGTTTATTAGGGCTTTTCTCTTATAGAGCGTATATGTCTCATAAAATTGGAGTCCGAATCTAACCCAAAATTCTAGTGCTCTATTAAAGGACTGGTGGTCACTCTGTCTATCTTATTTTTTTAGTTGTTTCAAGTCCATGGAAGGCCACAAGCGTCTATCGTGGCTATTTTCCGGCAATCTGCTGGCTATGTTTCATTACATTTTTATGATAAGACTTGCAGTAGCATCATTTTGTCTATTTTGTATGATGGTTTGTTGGTAACCATTTTTATAGTAGCCGAAAATAATCTATTTTAGCGCCAGAAAAGCCAATATTGAAAAAAAAATTGAACTTCGATTACTCCTCGGAAAAAACGGATTTGAAAACTCCCAATATAAATTTTCCAAGCTCGTTGGGTTTTCTAATGAGACCGCTTAAAACTTTCTACGATGAATATGTTGATCATCGCCCATAACTAAAAAAAATGAAGCACCTCATCCTCCCCCTTAACTTTTGAAAGTTTACGTCGTTTGAAGAGAGTTGTCGAAGTTCAAATTGTTTTCCTAAAGTTCAAATTGTTTTCCCGAAGTTCAAATTGTTTTCCCATTGTTGTTATCCGGTGTTCGTCATAGTGATTGATATTTATAGTCAAAAAGCTATTTAACAGTTTTGGTTTTGATTTAATGTCTACAAATGAAAAGCTATCTTTTCTGATAGGGACAAATTCCTCGGTCACCCTTGACACGTGCAGTAAAAGAGATGTGCAGTTTCAATGCCAGACGCAAGATGCAGTCAGCTATCAATGTGGCATGCAACAGCACTCTGTGGTCATCTTTTGCAACAGAGACTGAGAAACACGTCATCTCAGACGCCACTGCACTCGACGCATGCCAAGTTAAAGTAGGAGCAACAAAACACTCCGAACTCAAATAAGTCGATTAGGGGGCCAAAAGTTTTGAGCAGTCGAATTAATTGAACTGAAAATTTTCAGTAAAATTTTAAAATGTTTCTGATTTTGTTGGCGCAACAATTTGTATTAAAACTAGCAAGCCCGTAAAAGCTATCTGAATGTATCTCAATTCAAAGCTGTAAATAATTTTACCACACCCCGTGAGGACTCATCACAATATTTAACTGAATGATGCACTCAATGAAAACTGGTGTACTGCGAGAGTGTTAGAGATGGAAAGCAACAAATAAAGTATAAAAACGAGAGTAAAGAAGATAAAAGAGGGAAGAACTAAAAATTTAAAAGAACGGAGAAAAATTGAGTGGAAAAACCAATAGCAGGACAGGTCTTGACCTACAATTCAAAGACTTTTCATTTATCAAACAGAAAAATTGACCACGAATGGATTCGAAGGCCATTTAGAAAAAAAATCCAATCATTAAAATCGAAAGAACAATAACAATCAAAGTTGAATTGCCAATCAAAGTAAAACCATGAAAATGTGTGCACAGAACTTAAAAATTGACAGCGGCCCAATACAATTCAAATTGTTTGAATTGTAACAAAAGAGAGGGCGAGGAGAGGAGCGAGGGATATATAGTGAGAGAGAGAGAGAGAGAGAGAGAGAGAGAGAGAGAGAGGAGAGGGGGAGAGAGAGAGAGTAAAATTGTAAGAGAAAAGGACAGATATGGAGTAAGAAGCTGAAATGAGAGATAGATAAAAATTCGAAAAAAATGCATGCAAAACGATGTGCTGCTTGTTTAGGGAATGTTAAAACACAAAGATTAGGAGCCTAAACATAGTTGTCTAGCTATTCGATTTACGTTTAATATATGAAATAGAGGAAAAAAGGGAAAAAGTTCGAAACGGAAACAAAATGAGAGACGGAACAAAAATCCAATTAAAAAACTGGAAATGAAGAAAAAGCAAAAAGAAGACGGGGAATGAGTAAAAATGACGGAAAGAGAATGAAAGAAAGAATGGGTCGAAAAAATGGGAATGAAAGATGAACGAATAGAAGAGAAAGTTTGAATTGGACGAAAGGAAAAAGACAATACGAGAAGAAAGAATAAAAAATAAAAGAAACATTAAATGAGAGCTAGAGCAAAAAGACAAATAAGCAAAAACTAGATGCGGGAACAAAAAATATTGAGAAAATGAAGGGATGAAAAAATGAAAATGAA
Organism: Convolutriloba macropyga; assembly: GCF_964194025.1. NCBI lineage: Eukaryota > Metazoa > Xenacoelomorpha > Acoela > Convolutidae > Convolutriloba > Convolutriloba macropyga. The sequence goes on from NC_134472.1 coordinate 36,866,305, forward strand.
AACAAAACAAGAGATTTGAAGTGAAGGGAAGAATAGAAATTAATAAAGGAAAGCAAGGACAAAACAGACAAACAACGAAACAATTGAAGAAAATGGACGAAAAGAAACAAATAATGAGAGGAATGATGAAATGAAAGAGAGAAAGAAATTGTGAGTAAGAAAGAGCAACTTTTTTAATTGCTCTCAAATCAAGTTTGTAGCAATTATTAGTCCTGGCGGTCTTTTTTGTATGCGATTCTTTGCTTGCACCATTTTTCGTGTGACCCATTTGACTTTTCGTCCTTAAAAGGGGATAAACAGGCAGCGGGCATTAAGTGCTCTAAGAGCTAGAGCCTTTCACTAGTTTCCAAGTATGCGATTCACAGAAATTATTTTGGAGACTTATAATTATGATGTCAAGGGCGGTTCTTAGAGGTTCACCCCCCCCCCCCCCCCACAACAACCCCTGGCCCTCTCACTCCCCCAATCCCCATCCCTGCACATCGTTCTGTCCGTAAGGGGCCGTGCAGCCAAATACCCCTCCCATCCTTACCCATCCCCACTGTTGAGCCCACACCCCCACTGTTGCCCCCTACCCCGCTGCGGTCACCTCACGCCCCTTCAATTGAGCTAAAGCTAGCCTCACTAAACCGTGGTTAGCTACTGACAAAGCCAACCACTGGCTGGTTGTTTGAGAGCAATTAGCCCGACGTTAGTCGGTTATATTTCGGTCATCAACCTTTCATCAAATCGCAAGGCAGCATGTTTTAGGGGCTTTAAAACATGCAGAGATAGGCGCTTAAACATCGCGCCTTTTATGTCGACACTGATTTATTATTTAGATCAAAATTGTGTGAGCTGTCAGACCATTGATAACGAGTGAGTAAAAGCAAACGAAAGCAGATCAAAATGAACGAAAAAGAAAGTTTGGCAATAATATTTCCACAATTTCAAACTTAGCAAAATCAGAATTGGATGCTTTTGGATCTCTTACCGAGTGATCTTCACATTAAATATTGTACTGTCAATGTGCTAAATCGTTGCTTTTCTTATTAATGATTTTCTTTTCCTATGAATCATGTCCTAAAAATGACCTTGGCAACATTTCCTATAGGAGATGTCGAGGGTGGTGAACAATGCTGTGGTTGCCGTGCAGGACAGCATCGAGGAGGCACACCTGTTGCACGAGGACCCTAAATACCTCCAGAGGCCACAGGTTGCCCATGACACAAAACTCCTCTCCTTAATCAAGGTGAACTTCAAAATTGTAGGTATTGTTGATAGGGCGATACTTCTCTGCCGATTATCAAACAGCTGATAGGATGCTCATTTGGTGCTCAATTTCGATATCTTGTCAGACGCTATAACTGTCATTGTTTGAACAGTTTTATCTTAAACTTTTGTAACTGCGAAGGTGAATCAAATCAAATTTCTTGTTATAATTGGATAAAAATTTCGACTGTCCAAGATGGGTTATTTATATAGAGGGTCGAATCATTATTTGCAAACGCATATTACCAATGTTCCGAGATCCAGTTGCTTCCTTTTGTGATTTAGGATTATATCATGAGTGGTTTTGCTGTAGCTTAAAATGTATGTGTGTGGATCAGTAACTTGGATCATTTTTAAGCTTCAGTAGATCGAAGGTCAGAATTTTGATCGCAATTGGAGAAAATCAATTTAAGAGTTTGGATGACACCGTGTTTGCGACATATTTCTTTCTCTCTTAAAGAACAGACACTCACACAGACGTGTGCTTCACTTGCTTGCGGTATATTTAGTGTGATTTTTTCATCTTCAGGCCACGCAAAATTGTTGCTTGCTGTGCCATTAAGATGCCTTTTTCCTGCAGGCAATTTGATACGGTGAAAATTTAATTAGATTATGCGCTCGATATTTCCCATTTCTGTTGATCACATCACAACTCTATATTTGGGCTATGAAATGCAATTTTAACCTGAAATTAAAGGTTGACTCAAGTTCGTCGCTGTTAGAATTTTTGCATTGCTATCTTGGCGGAGAGCCATTATTGGCATTGGGAGTGATAGCGATGCGTAGTCTGTTAAAATTTAAGGTTACCTTTCTCCGCTTATCGCCCTTATCGACCAACTTATTTTATTGCCATCAAAATTGAATTTAGGCACCTTTTTCTGACTTTTTTGAGGGATTGTGGAATGATATTTGAGTGGTTACATTTTTCGAGGCGTTTCTGCAACGTATTTGTTCAAGTTCAACTACTGCAGAAAAAATTTATATCCTAATTGGGCTCCAGCTCCGGGTTAGAGTAACTGAAAATCAAAACAGTTGCTAGGTGAAACGTAGCACATTTTCATATGCCTACGAACCAGTTGCTACCAAAGAGGCAAAATTGGTAGCCAGTTATTAAAGCGGCAGAATCAACCTTGTTTGTGTGCCTGTGTTGTATTTTAAACTTATATTCCTCCCTTTTCCTCCTCACAGAACCCATTTGTGTTGTTTGCACAACCAAGTTTATTCGCTGGCTCAATCCACAATGCCATTTACCCCCGTCCTATTTGATGAGCTAGCCACTGGCTATGTTGTATGGCGCTGGGGTGAGCAATGGGGGAGGAGGGAGGGGGATTGGGGTGGTTGGAGGGTGCAAAGTAGGTTATTGGGCAACCTTGCTGCACAATAGACTGTGGGTCAAGCTAAGTGGGACTTTTTTGTTCACGTATGGAACTGGTGTTGAATCTCTGTGCGTGTGTGTATGAATGTGCGGGTGCCGTTGGCATTGGAAATAACAAACATTAATGTCCATTTTCAATTCATACTTCCTATATTTTCTCTCTCCTGGCAACTCACTCTTTTTTATACTTCCTCTATTTTCCCCCTGTCTAGTCCCGGTTGCCCTATCTTTGCCAACGTTCTTCCCAGAAGGAAGTAGAGAAAGAAGGAAGAAAGTAAACAAATAAACGGGCTATACTATATGCGAGAAAGACATCACATTGGAATAAAAATAGTTAGTGGTAGTGGGAGTTGTGGTGATGCTGAATTAGTTTCGTCTGGCTTTCCTAATGCTCAAACATACGAAATACTGTACTTGAACTTATTCTCGTTCAAAGTTGGCAGGTCATTTGAAATACCTATTACAGCCCAGGCCTTGTCTGGCCATTTTCTTTGATCAATAGCTTCTGGGGTATTGTGAAATGTCTGAGTAGTGTTAATTGAGCGTTCGGGCTGACGAGCCTTCCCAAATTCGGTCTGGACACAATAGTAAAGGTAAAACATGGCAATTATTATGAATATTTTACGCTCAACTCGCCCGCTAGCTGGTACAAACTTCTCTTCCTTCTTTCTTTTTCACCTCAATTTGAGCCACAATTGCTGTTTGTTACTCAAAGTTGCATTTATTGGCCGTCGTTGCTTGTATTGTACTTAGCCTCTTTCTGAGTAACCTGCTGCCTCTGCTTACAATCTTAGTACACTGGCGGTGGGCAGTTAACTTAACCTAGCTCCTTGTTTGCCGTTACTCTCTTTGGCGCCGATTACGGTTGTTGCCGATCCCTCTAATTTCCTCCTGTCTCTTCAATTAGCTTCCCATTTATCTATCATCTATCTTCTTTGAGCTATGTGAGCTGAAATGAGGCAATGAGAGTAGCCAAATCGATTTTATGCTAGCCCTCCTCAGGTCAACGTAGATTGTGTGTGCTCTTTGGCCGCTTTTATTGATTGATTGCGTGATTGATATTCGGAATACCTTATGAAGGCTGAAATTGAAGGCTGCAGACGTTCAACGGCTTTACACAGAATAACCGTACCTTCGGTGGATATTCATTTAGATACGAGATTCTTCATAGTTCTTTGATATGTTTTTTTTCCAAAAGTTGGCTTTGCTTTTCAATTAAATCAAAATGACCAAATCAGTCAGTACAAATTTTAGAAAATTTACAATTTTGCATTACGTAAATATTTTTTAAAGATCACTTTTTGTCAGATTGTGGGACTACTTCTGCACTTCTTGGTCGAATATATACAACTCTTCTTCATTCTTCTTTTTAATTGCTCTCGAACGACGTTTGAGGCAATTATTTTAAACGTGTGTCTTCTGCAAAATTGTTGCTTGACCGTTTCGTTCTAGATCTAACTAGAACGAAACGATTTAACTTCTGGAAGGACCTTTGACCGCTTGACTTCTTTGTCCTTAACTTATTTGACCTAACGTGCTGGTATTGATTGAGAAATTATGCCTGTTGCTATCACAAGGATCGGATAGCCGAGTAGTTAATGCTTCAGCCTATTACCCCGGGGGTTCGAACTCCTCCTTCACGGAAATTTTTTTAACCCATGAAAAATTACTGGGCTAGAGCCCTCCTCTGAACTAACTCGCCTCACTTTTGTTCGAGAGCAATTTGTACAACGTTAGTCTGTTGATGTTTAAATAAGGCTGTTCTGTGTCTGCATTTTAGGCTAGTTTTTAGCTATAAGCGTTTTGAAAATACAATATTATAAAGATGGTCCTCTTTTGTTATCAATAAAGATTATCGGCATATCTCTTTGAGAATTTAATTAATATCTTATGCTCCTTAAAGTTTCTTCTTTACAGGTACATTAATTTTGAGGGGTTAGTACTTACTCTCAAACAAAGTTTGTCGCAATTATATTAGTCGTCTGGTCTTTTTGGTTCGATTTTTCGCTGGACTAATTTTTTATCTGACTGTTTTTTTTCCTTTTTGTCCTTATTGATGAGATGAAACGGTTTTGAATTTGATTTTGAATTTCTCCTGTACATTTATATAGCACGAAGAAGTTGTCGAAACAGCAGAATCCACTAATAAAAATATAAATCCAGAGTTTTATCAGGAGTGGACGCTTGCAAATACTAACGTACCTTAATTAAGCTCCCTGATTTTATTTGAAGACCAGTTTTTTAGCGTGTTGTTTTGTATGATCAATCTGTATTGAAGTGTATTGACTAGTTTTATACAGGACTTTTATACAGGTCATGGTTTCTTTTTCAAGCTCAGGTAGTATTTTTTGTTTCAGTAGAAAATTAATCAAAATTCTACCGCGATAAGCCAGAGATGTCCGAGTTGAATTTCTTTTTGAGGTTTTTGTTTGTATAATGCAAGTGGTTTTCGAGCAAGTATTGTAGAAAAAATTTTGATTTGTGGTCAAAATCTCATGATTTTGTTTGAATGTAAACCAAATTATGATTTAAGGCTTAATAAACGCAGTTGTTTTATGTAGAGTTCACTAATTGTTAAAATTTTGAACTGGAATAATTTTGCAAAGATGGAATCACTTGGTGTCTTTCTAAAGATAATTCTCAAAATTTTCTTTTGTAACCGTTCAATTTTTTGAAGCATATTTAGCGTTGTTCCACCATAAATAAGAAGTCCAAACTCAAAAATTTGTACCACTGTAGTTTTGTAGAGCATAAAATTGTATTGCGACTACAAGTTTTCCTTAGCCTTGCATTTATTCCAATCCCTTTCTTTAATTTTAAACAGATAGATTCCACATGTGCTTCGAATGTTAAATTCGCGTCTAGAATTACTCCTAGATTTTTGTAAGTTTTGCACTTCTGAACTGCGCAATTTTGGTAGTTTGTGTTTGCCTTAGTTTAAAAATTCATTACAAATGTTTTCGACTTGTTTAAATCCTTGTTTATTTTGATGTAGCCAATGTGAAACTGAATAAAATTCAGTATTTAATTCTTCAGAAGTTGGTCTTCTTTTGTAAAGGAGGCTGGCGTCGTCGTCAAAAAAATACGGAGTGGATAGTTTACAGTCGTCCACAAAGTCATTAAGGTACAGTATAAACATTATAGGACCCAGAACAGAACCTTGAGGAACACCATTTTTTACTATCAGTTCTTTCGATTTTTTATTTTTCCACATAACAGTCTGTCTTCTTGATTGAAATATGAATAAAACCAGCTTAAAACCTGGCCCCCTAAATCCAAAGTTTCCTATTTTTTCAGCAGCATCGAGTGATTTACAGTGCCGAATGCCTTTTTCAAGTCTGGGAAGACCGTTGTGCTATTGTTCCCTTTTTCTTTTTCCGACCTTTTATTTTCTACTACATTTACGAGTGCATCAACTGTTGATCTCTGACTGCGGAAACCAAAATGATTTTCACCAAGAGTTTTGATTTTCTCAATGTTGTCAAGAATTTTGGTTTTCAGTTTTTTCAGATTTTTCCAAATGAGGGCGAAATTGAAATTGGTCGAAATTTATTGAAATCAGTTTTTGATCCCGTTTTGAAATGCGGTTGGATAATTGCTCGTTTTAGGTTATTCGGGAAAACTCGCTCAAAAAAGATTCGTTGATATAATTAACTAAAAATGGCGCTAAATTTTTCTTAAATCTCTTAACATAGGTGTTTTCCATCAGATCCACACCATGCGAAGAAGATTTTTGTAAGCTTGCTATTTGTGAGAGCACTTCTACCACATTTGTTTCATATAGCATCATAGATAAGGTTCTTCAGTATAATTAGATGAAGGAAAGTTTATTTGAGGTAATTTGTTTACGTTTTCTTCTGCAACGTTTAAAGTGTTGGTTGGAATAGTCAGCTATGGTACTGGGGTCATCAGTTTCAGTATTACTGAAAACAATGTTATAACTCTGCTGTTCCTGCCTATCTTTTTTTTATTGATTTTATACATTTTCCTTGAGTCCCTAGCACAATCGTGAATTGTTTTGTGTGAATTTTTTTGCGTCGTTCATGATTTGAGTGCTCTTGCTTTACAGTAGAAGATATCTTTTTTTATGTTATTTTTTGTTCTCAACTATCTTGTTTATCTTGCATTGTTTCTCTTTGCAAAAAAATTAATCGATTTGTGACCCATTGATTCCTATTTCTGTTTTGTTTGATTTCAACCAAAGGTTGGTATTTGTCGACTACAAAATGTAAACAATTACAAAATTTGATCCGTATTGTTGTTTCTGAAATATGATTAAGTTCATTTCTAGTTCCTTTTTGTATTTTTCAACCAGTGTTTTGTTGTTGAAAACAGACATACTACCACCTTTAGATGCGTTCATCTTTGGTTTTGTCATACTTCTGTTAGACGAGAAACTACGGGTAATGATTTATAATGTCATAACTGATAGAATTTACTATGCATTGATTTTAATGGACATTTGTCAGAAATAAATCGAGGGATGATTTTGTTGACGTTTCTCTAGTTATACCCGAATCCATTAGGTTTATACCATTACATGAGATAACATCTTCAAATCGGTTTTTTATGGGAGTCAGATAGTTGATCTATCTTGAAGTCTCCACATACGATTAGGTCTTGGTTCACACCCACCATAGTCTCAAGATAGCTGTCAAATGCTGTCAAATTCAGTCAGGAACTGATTTTTATTGAACACTGGAAGAAGATAGTATGTAATCAAAGTTTAATTTTCATCATTTGTTCTAAGTTTTGTACGTAGGCTCTCATTATGATTCGTTGCAAAGATTTCTAAGAAAAGAATATCATCCGTGCAAAACATGGCTACTCTTCCACCAATTCGCACCCTGTTTTTAGCAAGTTTTTTCTGATAACCTGATAAATTGAAATGTTCATGAGAATCCTCCTGTATCCAAGTTTCGACGAGGCAAATCACAGTTGGTAGGGACTCAAATGTTTGCAAAAAATCTGATGTTCCTCAAGGTGTTTGCTTAGAGACCGGATATTAACAAACAAGACTGAGAATGTTAGTTTTTTGATGCATAAGTTGTTTTGCTGAAATGAAACACCGTACATATTTTGTTTTTTGTTCATAGGTATATACTTTCCACTGTTTGTTGCATCCATATCAGGAGAAAAAGGATAGGTTCTTTTGTTATTCAAGAATGGATTATCACCATTTTGTATAGTTTGCAAACTCTTTTTGTCTTCTTTGATAATCCGAGAGCTCTCTGACGTCATCAACTGGTTGATATCTTTCACCATCAAATGCCCATAAGTGGGATTTTTTATTTTTATACGGAATGTCCAATTCTCGAGCTTTTAATGATAACATCCTTTTCCGCTGGTCGTTCATGAACAAAAATAGGATTTCCCATTGAATTTCTCAGACCTCTTAACCATGAAGCACGTTTCAAAATGTCCCTTTGTTGCAAATACAAAAACTTAGCAATAACAGGCGCAATGTTTCCATTTTTTAGGGGAGGTGGGCAATCGAGATTGCGTCGGGTTTCAAACTAACATGTAAGTTGTTGTTTACTTTCTGTAAAATTGGGGCAAATACATTACCATCAGCTGGGATGTCGATGTTATTAAAAATAAGAAACGGTGTATTTTGATACCTTTCTACTGTTGTTAATCGTTTTTCTAACTGGTAGATGTTATTTTCTGGAGTAATTTGTTTATTCTCAAGTTTTTGAGACGATCCGTAAGATTTTGTATGAATAGGTTTTGCTTTGTTAGTACTTGTAAGTTTTTCAATAATTTGTTTCAATTCGGTAATGTTTTCTGTAGTAGGTTCTCTTGGTTGGCCATTTTGATAATAAAGCAACGTGATTTTCAAAGCTTTTGAATAGCATAAAAAACAAGAAAGAGCAACTGCTTTTTTTGCTTTGCTTCGTTTTGAAATGGTAACGCACGGAGGGCTTTAAATTTTAATTGAGCAGGCCAGCTTACTGGACAAGTATGCGTTTCATCGAAAATGCTTTGGAGACATGACTTAATGGTGTGAGGGGAAGGACCATCGTAGAAATTGAACCTGTTTAAAGACCCTGTGGGTAATTTTTCCCTTTTGTCCGAGGAAAACTGTGTTAGCCAACGAAGCCCAAGTTTAAAAAGGCTAGGGTCAGTTTTTAATTGGGTTTAAGCAATTTTTCCAGTGACGTGTAACTTTTTATCCTCAACTTTTGCGTGACTGTTTTGTTGTATCTTTTAAATTAATCTCAAACGAAGTTTGTAGCAATAAGATTAGTCCTGTCGGTCTTTTTTTATGCGATTTTTCGCTTGACGGATTTTTCGTCTGACCCATTTGACCTTTTGTCCTTAAAAACGACATAAACAGGTAGCGCCCAGCGGGCATTACGTTTCATTAGAAGCCCTTAGCCGCGATTATTAGTCTTTCAACTGTTTAGTGTGGTGAAGCTCTTGGGAAGGCCGTAGTTTAAGTTCAAAAGGTCATTTTTAGGAGTTTTTGAGCCCGAAATGTTGCATTTTTTCCTGTTTTTTTTGTCATTTTTTGAATTTTTTGTTGGACCAGTCTAAAATTCAGGCTGATTAAAGATGAAAATGTCTCCTGCAAGGCATAAGCACTTTTTATGACCAATTTAAGAGCTGTGTTTTGGTAATTCAAGCAAAAACACTCAAATTTTTACTAATTTTCATAATTTTTAATATTTTTGAAATTTTTTGTCATTTTTTTTTACTTTTTGTGGCCCTAGTTGTCAGAGAACCTCCTCTATAGTTTGACTATAGGTTACTGCATAGTTTCTTGTGGCAATGGAATGGTTTTCATCATTTTAACATTACGAAATTTAACATTTTTTTACCAATCCTGCAATTTCAATTTTTTTGACATTTATTGCCATTATTCAAGTTTTTCAAGCGCCAGGGACCAGAATATCAGAATATTTCCTTAAGGGTTTGATAATAAGTTACTGAAAAAATTTTACTGTCCATGGAATAGTTTTCAAGTTTTTAAAATCAAGAATTTTAGCAATTATCAAGTTTGAAATTTTTTAGGTATTTCCAGCCTCAACAGCCAAGGAACCTCCTCTAGGGTTTGGTTAGAGAATACTGCATAGTTGCTAGATGTTATAGAATGTTTTTCAAGATTAAAATTTTACGAATTCAAGCAATTTTTTAAATATTTGCATTTTTTCAAGTTTTTGAATATTTCCTTTTCTCCGGCACAAATGGCGCAGTGAGCTCGTACAAGGTTTGATAATATGCTGCTGCATAGTTTCTAGAGTGAATGGAATGGTTATCAATATTTTAATGTCTCGAGTTTTAGCAATTGTTTTAATGAAATACGATTTTTTTCAAGTTCTCGTAAAATTATCGTGTTTCTTGTTGATGGATCTTCATGAGCCAGTGAAACTATTTAAGGCTTGAAATAGGGATACTGGATAGTCTCATGAGACAATGAAATGGTTCTGAAGATAATATTGTCATGAATTGTTGCAAGATTGTTAAAATTTACAATTGTTTTTTGAAGATTTTTGTCCGTTTGAGCTAAACGATCATTACTGGTGTGGAGGTCGAGCATTAACAATTTCCGTAAATTTTCATTTTATTGAAACACAATTTTAGAGAAGTATGCAACGCAAATTTGAGTCACTATATGTCGACATATTTCGTTTCTAAATTTAATGACACGGAGTACACTTCATCTTAACTTAGATTATTACGTAAATTCTACACCGAAAACCTGACGTTTATTTGAAATAATCTATGGATAATCTACATGGTTAACCACCAACCACTGACGTCAGTTTTGCATGGAAAACGTGACGTTTTGGAGTTATGTCGACATAGTTGGGTTAAATCAATAAACTTTGAGAATTGACATGTACAACAAGAATAACAGGCTATAGATAGAACTGAAACTACAACCACGGAGGAGCAGAAGTTTGAATGTTGAGTTGATAATATTTGCGGAGTGTCGCAATTTTACTTGAGCTGTAAAATACTTTGTCTTGCTAACGTGAAACTTGTAATTTATCTAACCATCGATTTGGTCGTGAAAGTTTAAGTAACTGGAGAGAAACGAAATTAAAGAACCTCTTATAGCTAAACATTAGAGTGAGAAAAAATTCCTCTTCTTTGACCCGACGTACTTATAATCATTTCGTTGAAAGTAATAGGCGGAGAAAGATAGGTTAACAGTTCACAGACTTGAGTTTCCTAAACAAAAAGCTAGATGCTACGTCGTCTCTTTCGCTTCGGTCCCAGTGACTAAGGAATGACCTCTGTTTTGAGCAACAATGCAAGTCCGCTTATGGCAAAAGATGGGCTCTCCTCTGTGAATTCTGTTCTACTCTGAAACCGAATGTACACCTTAGATTCGTTTGAAAACATACACAGTGAGCAACCTTTAGGGATACAAAGTTTCCGGTTTGAAATAGCCCGAACTTGAATTATTGAGTTAATGGAAAAAGATTAGTTGATTGGATCTTACTGAGTAGTTTCAGCAATCGATTTTTGATTCAGCAAAGCTGAACTGTTAGTTATTTGGACTTACAGAGTTTAATGCGACGCGAACTGCACGAGATAGTATCCCCACAGCTTGTAAATTGCTAATAACGAACTGTGCGGTACATTACTTTCCTTGTCATTGATAAGAAAGCAGCCGTTACAATTGGCCAACGAATTTTTCTAAGTCCTGCAGATGTGATACATGGCAAAACTTCAGGGACAAGAAAAGGGGCTGAACAATTTTTCACTGCGAAATCTGGAAACTTTTCAAAATTTGTACTTCAGTTTTTTAAATGGTTTAATTACTAACAAGGCTAGCAAACCAGTAATTGCAGAGTTGAATCTACTCATGGAAAATATTCCTAGCGCGCTTTCTCTCTCTCTCTCTGTTTGTTGGGGTTTCTGTCCTATTTTTCGTTTATGTTTTATCTCTCACACTCGATCTCTTTACTTGACTCTTTTGTTCATGCCGCACTGCGGCCACTGTTACGTGGCGTGATATCATCTATTACGCTCATTAAGGTTGAATTATAGTAGAAGTGTTTTATCATAAACGAAGAAACTAGCATTTTCCATTAAATCATTGTTATTTGCTCTCAAACGAAGTTTGTAGCAAATACATTTTTCATGTTGGTTTTTTATGTGATTTTTCGCTTGACCCATTCGACTTTTCGTCCTCAGAAACGTGATAAAGAGATAGCGCCCATTAATATCTCCTAGAGCCTTTCAGCTCACTATTCTCTGGTGTTTAAAGTTGGCGTTGAACAAATTTCTGTCCTTTGAAACCGAGTAGTTTGTACGTGCGGCAATTTGACTTTTTTCTTTTTTAAAATGTTATGAGAAGGTCATACATGTGTTCTGTTAATGCATATTTGTAATTTTTGAAATAACCAAAGTGCAATTAATGGTCCATATGATTTGGAGTTGTTTAAATAGATTTACAAGTGATTTTTTAGTTTTCTACGTTTTGTAGCTTGTTTGTCTGGGCTCTCAGCTCACTTATGAGTGGTCTCCTTGACACACTAACCAGGCCTAAAAGAAACATTTTAATGTTTTCACTTGATCTATAGGTGTTAATTACCTTGTCACAATTTGTTTTCAAAAATGTTTTTTTTTATGCAGTTTTTTTGTCTTGCCTTTTTTAAGTTGTTTTGTTGCTTTCTCTCTTCTCATGTTCGCTGCTTCTGTTGACTGTCTTTAACATTCTCGATCTCAGGACACCGTGTTTTTGTTTTTAATGGCCGCCGTCAGCATTTTAACGGCTATCATTTAGGAGCTCTCCTTTTTCATTTCGCTTTACCTTTTCATGTTTTTTTTCCATTTTTATCGCAATTTTTCGAGTCGAATCTCCTCATGAAAAATGTTCCTAGCGGTCTCTCTCTCTCTCTCTCTCTGTTGTTTGGGGTTTCTGTCCTTCTTTTTCTCGTTCACCTTTTATCTCTCGCACACTATCTCTCTTTCTTTAACTTTGTTGATGGCGCACTTCGGTTGCTGTTATGTGGAGTGATATCATCTATTACGCTCATTTAGGCTGAATTATAGTAAAAAAGGTTTTATCATAAATGAATTAAGTAACATGTTCCAGCAAATCCTTGTTATTTGCTCTGAAACGAAGTTTAAAGCAACTATATTATTCATGTTGGTTTTTCATGCGATTTTTCGCTTGAACCATTTTTCGTTTGACCCATTCGACTTTTCGTCTTCAGAAACGCGATAAAGTGATGGCGCCCATTAATTTCCCCTAGAGTCTTTCAGCTCACTAGTCGCCAAGTGAGCGATTCACAGAACCTGTTTTGGAGACGTATTGTGATCGTGTAAAGGGTGGCTCTTAGAAGTTGATCTCCCACCCCGCCCCCACACCATTCCCTCCTACTGTTTCCCACGTAGCGTACCGTTGCCCACGCGGTGCGGTGAACCCCTCCCACCCCACGCTCACCTCACGCCCCTTCAATTTAAGCTAAAGCCAGCCTCACTAAGTCATGGCTTGCTACTGACGAAGCGAACCGCTCGACGTTCGTCTGAGAGCAAATCGCCCGACGTTAGTCGATTATGTTTTCTTTTTCGTCTTGGATTTTGCGTTTTCTGAAATGTTCTCTTATTTGGATTTTTGAGCTAAGGAGCACAATTGACGATTGATTTTGGTTTCTGTTTGTAACCTATATATTATTGACGGTCCACAATGTTGTTGAGCTAGCTTTGGTTGTCTTGCCTTAGAACGTACTTTTTTAAATTGTATATCTAGTTCCTCCGCTCCTTTTCTTTTAGCCTCAGTATCGAACAAATATGTTGTGCTTGACTTAATATAAAATCGAGTTTTTTGCATATGAAGTGGCAATTTAAAGTCAAGAGAACCACTGGTAAGAATTCAAAACACTATAAATAGATTCATTCATGCTTCAGTAGCAGCCGAAGAAACGTGTTTTCCAAGACCTGTCCTGGAAAGCCTGTTTCTTCGATCTTCGAATTGTTTTCCATGAGTTGTCCTGTTATGTGATTTTTGTTCGCTTTACCTTTCGTTCACGTTTTTATTTTACATAAGTCACGAATTTCACGTTTGAATTATGATTTACGATGCTCACTGTTCCAACTAATGAATTCTAAAAATTACTGACTCGTTTTTATTGAACATAAAATGTGGAATATACGCAATTTTGCATTACGTCATATTTGACTCCTATTGGAGCATTTTTTGCAATACAAATTATTTCGATAGTTTTGTTGTGCTATGTTTTTTAAGATTGATTCACGCTTAATGAACGTTTTTGTAGTCAAAGTAGATTAATTTCAGGGACGCTGGCGTGGTAAAATGAATCTTGAAGGAGATACGTTCGAAGTTTTTTGCGTATTTTTTTGTGTTGCTTGTAAATTGGTGTTTAAAATTGGCGTTCGAACAAATTTCTGGCCTTTGAAACCGAGCTGTTTGTACGTGCGGCAATTTGACTTTTTTCTTTTTGATTTTTTAAAATTTTACGAGAAGGTCATACATGTTAATGCATATTTGTAATTTTTGAAATAACCAAAGTGCAGTTAATGGTCCATATGATTTGGAATTGTTTAAATGGATTTACATGTGATTTTTTAGTTGTCCACGTTTTTGTAGCTTTTTTTGTCTGGTTTCTCACTCAGCTCATTAATGAGTGCTCTCCTTGGCACACTAACGAGGCCTAAAGAAGCATTTTATTGTTTTCACTTGGTATCTATTGGTGTTAATTACCTGGTCACAATTTGTTTTCAAAAATGTTTTTTTATGCGCAGTTTTTTTGCCCTGCCTTTTTTAAGTTGTTTTGTTGCTTTCTCTCTTCTCTTGTTCGTTGTTTCTGTTGATTGTCTGTAAAATTCTAGATCTCAGGAAACTGTGTTTTGTTTTTAATAGCCGCCGTCAGCATCTTAACGGCTATCATTTAGGCGCTCTTCTTACTTATTTCGCTTTACCTTTTGATAATTTTTTTTCCTTTTTTATCGCAATTTTTTGAGTCAATTCTCATGGAAAATATTCCTAGCGCTCTCTCTCTCTCGCTCTCTCTCTCCCTGTTGGTTGGGGTCTCTGTCCTTCTTTTTCTCGTTCACGTTTTATCTCTCGCACACTATATCTCTCTCTTTCTTTAACTCTGTTGTTGCCGCACCTCGGCTGCTGTTATCTGGCGCTGTTATATTACGATCATTCAGGTTGAATTATAGTATAAATGTTTTATCGTAAAGGAAATAACTAGCTCTTTCCACGAAATCATTGTAATTTGCTCTCAAACGAAGTTTGTAGCAAATATATTATTCCTGTTGGTTCTTTATGCAGTTTTTCGCGTGACCGATTTTTCGTTTGACCCATTCGACTTTTCGTCCTCAAACGGGATGAAGAAGTAGCGCCCATTGAAATCTCTTAGAGCCTTTCAGATCACTAGTCTCCAAGCGTGCGATTCACAGAACCTGTTATGGAGACTTATAGTGATGGTGTAAAGGGTGGCTCTTAGAAATTGATCTCCCACACCGCCGCCCACATCATTTCCTCACACTGTTGCTCACGCAGCGTACCGTTGCCCACGCGGTGCGGTGAAGCCCTCCCATCACCAAGCTCACCTCACGCTCCTTCAATTAAGCTAAAGCCAGCCTCATTAAGGCATGGCTTGCTACTGACGAAGCCAACCGCTCGCCGGTTGTCTGAGAGCAATGCGCCGGCATTAGTCGGTTATGTTTTCTTTTTCATCTTGGATTTTGCGTTTTCTGAATATTTCTCCTATTAGCAATTTAAAGCTGAGGAGCACAATGGACAACCGATTTTGGTTTCCGTTTGTACCCTATATATTATTGACGGTCCACAATGTTGTTGAGGTAGCCTTGGTTGTCTTGCCGTAGAACGTACTATTTTATTGTATGTCTAGTTCCTCCGCCCCCTTTTTTTAGCCTAAGTATCGAAAAAATATGTTTTGCTTCACTTAATATAAAATCGTTTTTTTGGATATAAATTGGCAATTTAAAGTAAGAAAACCACTGTTAAGAATTCATCAAAGACTAAATAGATTCATTTATGCTTCAGTAGCAGCCGAAGAGACATCCAATTGACCGACTTAATAGATGAGGCCTTGTTCTATTGTGACTGGTGGGCATTGTTCAATTGGTCTGCTTGTCCGTTACATTAGTTTTAAGTTTTTCATTCAATTCTTTGAATTGTTTTCCAGGACTTGTCCTGTTATGTGATTTTTAAAACTTCGCTTTAACTTTCGTTCATGTTTTTATTTTACATAAGTCACGAATTTCACGTTTGAAATATGATTTACGATACTCACTGTTCCAACGAATGAATTCTAAAAATTACTGACTCGTTTTTATTGGACATTCAATTGTGGAATATACGCAATTTTGCATGACGTCATATTTGACTCCTATTGGAGCATTTTTTGCAATACAAATTATTTCGATTGTTTTGTTGTGCTGTCTGTTTTATGATCGGTTCACACTTATTGAACATTAAGGTAGTCAAAGTAGATTGTTAATTTCAGTCAAGCTGGAGTGGTAAGGGGAATCAAAAAGGAGGTACGTTCGAAGTGTTTTTGAAATCATTTTTATTTGCTGTTAAACGAAGGTTGTAGCAAATATATTATTCCTGTTGGTTTTTTTGCAATTCTTTTGCTCGACAATTTTTTTTGACCCATTCGATTTATCGTCCTCTGAGAAGGGATAAAGAGCTGGCGCCCATTAAGTTCTACAGCGTTTCAGCTCAATAGTCTTCCAGTGAGCGATTCACAGAACCTCTTTTGGAGACTTAAAGTGATCGTGTAAAGAGTGGCTCTTAAGAAATTGATCTCCCACCCCGCCCCCACATCATTCCCTCCTACTGTTACCCACGCAGCGTACCGTTGCCCACGCAGTGCGGTGAACCTCTTCCACTTCCACGCTCACTCACTAAGCCATAGCTTGCTACTAACGAAGCCAACCGCTCGAAGGTTGTCTGAGAGCAGTTCGCCCGACCTTAGTTGTTTGTTTTCTTTTTAGTCTTGGATTTTGCGTTTTTTGAATTGTTCTCTTATAAGCAATTTGGAGCTGAGGAGCACAATTGACGATTGATTTTGGTTTCCGTTTCTACCTTATATATTATTGATGGTCCACAATATTGTTGAGGTAGCCTTGGTTGTCTTGCCTTAGAACGTACTATTTTATTGTATGTCTAGTTCCTCCAACCCTGTTATTTAAGCCTCGTTATCGAACAAATATGTTGTGCTTGACTTAATAATAAATCGATTTTTTTGGATATGAAGTGGCAATTTAAAGTCAAGAAAACCACTGGTAAGAGTTCAAAAGACTAAATAGTTTCATATATGCTTCAGTAGCAGTCGAAGAGACATCCAATTGACCGACTTAATAGATGAGGCCTTGTTCCATTGTGACTGGCGGGAATTGTTCAATTGGTCCGCGGCACCGTTACAGTAGATTTAAGTTTTTCATTCAATTCTTAGAGTTGTTTCCAGGACTTGTCCTGTTATTTGATTTTTAAAACTTTGCTTTAACTTTCGTTCACGTTTTTATTTTACATAAGTCACGAAATTCACGTTTGAATTATGATTTACGATACTCATCGTTTCAACGTTTGAATTCTAGAAATTACTGACTCTCTTTTATTAGAAATTAAGTTGTGGATTATACGCAATTTTGCGTGACGTCATTAACTCCTATGGGAGCATTTTTTGCCATTCAAATTATTTCGATTGTTTTGTTTTGTTGTCTCTTTAAGATTGGTTCACACTTACGGAACGTTAATTTAGTCAAAGTAGACGATTACTTTCAGTCAAGCTGGAGTGGTAAAGGGAATAAAAAAGGAGGTACGTTTGAAGTGTTATTGAAATCATTGTTATTTGCTCTCAAACAACATTTGTAGCAATTATATTATTACTGTTGGTTTTCTATGCAAATTTTTGCTCGACCAATTTTTCTTTTGACCCATTCAATTTATCGTCCTCTGAAACGGGATAAAGAGGTAGCGCCCATTAAGTTCTAGAGCCTTTCAGCTCACTAGTCTCCAAGTGAGCGGTTGACAGAACCTTCTTTGGAGACTTATAGTGATGGTGTAACGGGTGGTTCTTAGAAATTTATCTCCCACACCGCCGCCCGCATCATTCCCTCACACTGTTGCTCACGCAGCGTACCTTTGCCCACGCGGTGCGGTGAAGCCCTCCCATCCCCACGCTCACCTCATGCTCCTTCAATTAAGCTAAAGCTAGCCTCATTAAGCCATGGCTTGCTACTGACAAAGCCAACCGCTCGCCGGTCGTCTGAGAGCAATGCGCCGGCATTAGTCGGCTATGTTTTCTTTTTCATCTTGGATTTTGCGTTTTCTGAATATTTCTATTAGCAATTTTAAGCTGAGGAGCACAATTGACAATCGATTTTGTTTTCCGTTTGTACCCTATATATTATTGACGGTCCACAATGTTGTTGAGGTAGCCTTGGTTGTCTTGCCGTAGAACTCACTATTTTATTGTATGTCTAGTTCCTCCGCCCCCTTTTTAGCCTCAGTATCGAAAAAATATGTTTTGCTTCACTTAATATAAAATCGTATTTTTTGGATATAAATTGGCAATTTAAAGTAAGAAAACCACTCTTAAGAATTCATCAGGGACTAAATAGATTCATTTATGCTTCAGTAGCAGCCGAAGAGGCATCCAATTGACCGACTTAATAGATGAGGCCTTGTTCTATTGTGACTGGTGGGCATTGTTCAATTGGTCTGCTGGTCCGTTACATTAGTTTTAAGTTCTTCATTCAATTCTTTGAATTGTTTGCCAGGACTTGTCCTGTTATGTGATTTTTAAAACTTCGCTTTAACTTTCGTTCACGTTTTTATTTCACATAAGTCACGAATTTAACGTTTGAATTATGATTTACGATACTCACTGTTCCAACTAATGAATTCTAAAAATTACTGACTCGTTTTTGTTGGACATTAAATTGTGGAATATACGCAATTTTGCATGACGTCATATTTGACTCCTATTGGAGCATTTTTTGCAATACAAATTATTTCGATAGTTTTGTTGTGCTTTGTTTTTTAAGATTGGTTCACACTTAATGAACGTTTATGTAGTCAAAGTAGATTAATTTCAGGGACGCTGGAGTGGTAAAAGGAATCTTGAAGGAGATACGTTCGAAGTTTTTTGCGTATTTGTTTGTGTTGCTTGTAAATTGGTGTTTAAAATTGGCGTTCGAACAAATTTCTGGCCTTTGAAACCGAGTTGTTTGTACGTGCGGCAATTTGACTTTTTTCTTTTGATTTTTTAAAATTTTACGAGAAGGTCATACATGTTAATGCATATTTGTAATTTTTGAAATAAACAAAGTGCAGTTAATGGTCCATATGATGTGGATTTGTTTAAATGGATTTACATGTGATTTTTTAGTTGTCCACGTTTTTGTAGCTTTTTTGTCTGGTTTCTCACTCAGCTCATTAATGAGTGCTCTCCTTGGCACACTAACGAGGCCTAAAGAAGCATTTTATTGTTTTCACTTGGTATCTATTGGTGTTAATTACCTGATCACAATTTGTTTTCAAAAATGTTTTTTTTATGCGCAGTTTTTTTGCCTTGCCTTTTTTAAGTTGTTTTGTTGCTTTCTCTCTTCTCTTGTTCGTTGTTTCTGTTGATTGTCTGTAAAATTCTAGATCTCAGGAAACTGTGTTTTGTTTTTAATAGCCGCCGTCAGCATCTTAACGGCTATCATTTAGGCGCTCTTCTTACTTATTTCGCTTTACCTTTTGATAATTTTTTTCCTTTTTTATCGCAATTTTTCGAGTCAATTCTCATGGAAAATATTCCTAGCGCGCTCTCTCTCTCTCTCTCTCTGTTGGTTGGGGTCTCTGTCCTTCTTTTTCTCGATCACGTTTTATCTCTCGCACACTATATCTCTCTCTTTCCTTAACTCTGTTGATGCCGCACCTCAGCTGCTGTTATGTGGCGCTGTTATATTACGATCATTCAGGTTGAATTATAGTATAAATGTTTTATCGTAAAGGAAATAACTAGCTCTTTCCACGAAATCATTGTAATTTGCTCTCAAACGAAGTTTGTAGCAAATATATTATTACTGTTGGTTCTTTATGCAATTTTTCGCTCGACCGATTTTTCGTTTGACCCATTCGACTTTTCGTCCTCAAACGGGATTAAGTAGCGCCCATTAAAATCTCCTAGGGCCTTTCAGATTACTAGTCTCCAAGTATTCGATTCACAGAACCTTCTTTGGAGACTTATGGTGATGGTGTAACGGGTGGTTCTTAGAAATTTATCTCGCACACCGCCGACCACATCATTCCCTCACAATGTTGGTCACGGAGCGTACCGTTGCCCACGCGGTGCGGTGAAGCCCTCCCATCCCCACGCTCACCTCACGCCCCTTTGATTAAGCTAAAGCCAGCCTCACTAAGCAATGGCTTGCTACTGACAAAGCGAACCGCTCGACAGTCGTCTGAGAGCTATTCGCCCGACGTTAGTCGATTGTTTTCTTTTTCGTCTTGGATTTTGCGTTTTTTGAATTGTTCTCTTATTAGCAATTTTGAGCTGAGGAGCACAATTGACGATTGATTTTGGTTTCCGTTTGTACTTTATATATTTTTGACGGTCCACAATGTTGCTGAGGTAGCCTTGGTTGTCTTGCCTGAGAACATACCATTTTATTGTATGTCTAGTTCCTCCAACCCTTTATTTCAGCCTCAGTATCGAACAAATATGTTGTGCCTGACTTAATATAAAACCGATTTTTTTTTGGATATGAAGTGGGAATTTAAAGTAAGAAAACCACTGGTAAGAGTTCAAAAGACTAAATAGATTCATATATGCTTTAATAGCAGCCAAAGAGACATCCAATTGATCGACTTAATCGATAAGGCCTTGTTCTATTGTGACTGGCGGGCATTGTTCAATTGGTCCGCTGGACCGGTACAGTAGTTTTAAGTTTTTCATTCAATTCTTTGAATTGTTTCAAGGACTTGTACTGTTGTGTGATATTTGAAACTTCGCTTTAACTTTCCTCCACGTTTTTATTTTACATAAGTCACAAGTTTCACGTTTGATTTATGATTTACGATACTCACTGTTTCAACGTTTGAATTCTAGAAATTACTGACTCGTTTTTATTAGACATTAAATTGTGGATTATACGCAATTTTTCGTCAAGTCATGTTCAACTCCTATTGGAGCATTTTTTAATCCGAATTTTTTCGTTTTTGTTGTGCTGTCTTTGTTAACATTGGTTCACACTTAATGAACGTTAATGTAGTTAAAGCAGATATTTAATTTCAGTCACGCTGGAGTGATAAAGGGAATCAAAGAGGAGGTGCGTTCGAAGCGTTTTTGCGTTTTTGAGCTGCGTTTAAATTGGTGTTTAAAATTGGCGTTCGAACAATTTTTTGGCCTTTGAAACCGAGTTATTTTTACGTGCGACAATTTGACTTTTTCTTTTGATTTTTTTAAACATTGAGAAGGTCGTACATGTGTTCTAATAATGCATAGTTGTAATTTTTGAAATAACCAAACTGCAGTTAATGGTCCATATGATTTGGTATTGTTTAATTAGATTTGCGATAGATTTTTTAGTTTTCCAAGTTTTTTGTAGCTTTTGTCCCGTTTCTAAGTCTCATTAATGAGTGGCTTCATTGGTCTAATGAGGCCTAATAGAAGCATTTTAATCTTTTCACTTGATATCTATAGGTTTTAATTACCTTGTCACGATTTATTTTCAAAGAATTTGCCTTGTTATGCGCAGTGTTTTGCCTTGCATTTTTTCAGTTCTTTTGTTGCTTTCTCTCCTTATGATTGTTGTTTCTGTTGATTGTCTGTGAAATTCTAGATGCCAAGGCAATTTTTTTGGTTTTTAATAGACGCCGTTAGCCTCTTAACGGTTATTATTTAGGCGCTGTCCTTTTTTTAATTCGCTTTACCTTTTGATAACGTTTTTCGTTTTACATCGCGGTTTTCACGTTTGACTTCTTACTTCGCTCACTGTTTCTTCTACTGAGTGGATTTTAAGTTCTTTCGAGCTGTCATTTATGCAATATGGTGAATACTGTCAAAGTCAAAAGATCAAAATCAGAGAAGACAGGATAAACCGATAATGCCCGGTCATTAAGTCATTGAAAATTAGGTCAAAGTTCATTAGACTGTTTGCTAGCTGACATTGGTGTTACGGTTATTAGCTTTCAGCTAAGATGCTGAATTAAGTATAGTTTTAGATTCCAACTGAACCTGTACGCCAAATTGGAACACTTTCCGATTGTGCAAAAATCTCTCTTTTTCTCTGTTGCAATCCCAATGTGCATCAAGCGCGTCAATGGCGGCTATTTTCCGGCAATCTGCCGGCTATGTTTTAAATTTCATTTTTTAAGCCTATATGATCATGTGCGTTGTCCACTGTCATATTTTGATGTTGCTGGAAAATATTTCAGGTTCTGGTCATTATTGAATTCAGTTGTTTGGATTGTAATACAGGACTTGTCCTGCAATGTTTTTCTTTTAATTCGCTTTACTAAAGTTCACTGATTGTTCAATATTTTATGTGAAATGTTTCACACTTCGCTCATCCTACTCAACGTGATTTTAACAGCGGTTGCTGAGCTAAGTTATCAAATTAAACTATTTCGAGTCATGAAAGCGAAATCAAAAATAAAAATGGAGTAAGCCCATAAAGCCCACTTTTAGATGCCCGCTACTTGAACTTTCTTTTTTATATGTGTTAGTTACCATCTCTAATGCTTTTTTATTGGTACTAATCCCTGTGTCCTGTCGTTACGAAAAAAAAACTATGTCTAGCAACGAATGAATTAAAAAAAGTTCGCCACTTAAAAATGTTTTTTTTTTGTACAACAATTAAGTTTTTCCTTTTTTCTGTGCTTCCAATCCCAACCGGAATCAATATGTTGGCTGTGATTTATGGAAATCAATGTTGGCTTTTTTCGCAATCGGTCTATTTATCAATGGGCGTTGTTTTCCGGAAATCTCCCCGAATATTTGAATAATTTTTGTACTTTCGCTAAAATGATGTGATTTGACCTTTTCATTTCTGTTAATGACATTTTAAGCTTTTAATTTGACCAAATTTTCTCTGGCAGTTGTAATTAAAGCTGCTCCCAATCTGAGATATAACGATTATTTGGGTCCTATCGGTCTTTTTTTGCAACGTTCCATTTGATGGTTTTTGTCGTCTGGCCAATTTGACTTTTCTTCATAAGAAATTGGAGAAACTGATAAAACGACGGATGTTTACAAAAACTATTAAATAACAAAGCTCAAATGTATCAAATCACTGTACAACTCTCTAAAAACTGTTATGAACTATCTAAGGAATCCAAAAAAAGTAAGATAATAAGCTTTAGTAGAAAAGTTCTGAGTTTTCTGAATTAAGATATGGATTTTGTTGATGCGTTAGAAATATCTAAGAATGAAATGTGACAAAGATTTAGTTTTGAAATGCTACATTCACAGGTTTGTTTGTAACTTGCGAATTGTAATAAAAACATATGCGAAGTCTGTAGTCAATTATGGGTTGCTAGTCTAAGGAAGTAGCTGATAACCTTCGCTTATGCCAGTTTTACAAGCTCAAAAAACTCTTGTGTTCACTCCATTTTAAAACAAAGTATGATCAAGGAACATATTTTTTGAGAGAGCGTATCGTAAGATCCAACCACTTTTGATGTGTTTTCCGAAGAAATATTCAAAGAATTACGTCCTCATTTTTCTTCAATTTCACTTTAAGCTAGTTTGAGCAAAAGCGTGCATTTAAATGAACGTGTTAGCGCTTCCTTAAGAATAACGGAAATATCTCAAAAACGTTAAATCATCGTTACGTTCAAAGTTCAAATGAAACGGTAATCAAACACTTATGGACCTTCAAAGAGTTTGTACTAACTACTGATCAGTCCTTAATCACGATTAACTTTAATTTTAGTTGTGATTTTTGACAATGCGCTCATCGTTTTTATTAAATAAGCAATGTTCGCATAAAACTACGGAAAAGGCATAATTTCATCGATTGAAGTGCAACTTTTGTAAGTTTGGTCACCCGGTCAAGAAATTGTCTTTTATGAAGCTCCCTTGTACAGAATAAAGCATGTATAGTTTTTTGGTTGCTAATGCTGAGTGTATCAAATGATTTCACATTAGTAGCGTCGCCCGCAATATACTGAATCAAAGTGGACGCGCGCTACCAATCAGTTTGATTATTAGTTCCTGTCTGCTACTTTTAGCTACTAGTCACAATGACATCCTGCTCTACCAGGTTAAGCGATTATTTATTACTCTTTTCGGCTTCTTCATATTTGCTTTATCAGGAAATTTTTATCAGGCTATTTTGGTTTTTACAACTGTCCTGAAGAAAATGGGAGCGTGACTGAGCAAATAAACTAGTAATTTGGCGGCTCTATTGACGTTCCTTTATTTGCGTGTGTTTGTGTGTTAAAATAGGCGTTTGTGTTTATTATGGCGGCTGCTGTTGTTGATGTAGTTAGTGTCTCTTAATGGTTGAGTAAATGCAGGGGAAGGTTTAGGCGAGGCTGGTAGAGGGGAGGGGCGTTGGTGTTGTGTGTAGTGTTGTGCTATAGTTGACGTTTTTGTGGTTGAGCAGCTAAATGGCAGTGATAAGTAGTGATATCTGGATTCTTCCTGTTGTCTTGATGAATTATTGAATGCTCTCCTCTCTCCTCTAGAAATGCAATCCAGTCCCGATAGTGAAGCTCAATCTTCCCCAATGCATTCCACGCTTTCTTCCCACTCTCACTGTCTCTTTCTTTCCCTCTATCGTCCTTTTCTTCGTACCCCTCGCAGACAGCTCTGAAACCATTCCCAGGCATAATTTATTCATACCCCTTCCATCCAGTTCGCTGCGCTCTCAAATTTTCAACACTAAATTTACCACCAATTATCCACTGGACGTCTTTTTGTCTCAATGTAAATAACACTCAAATGTTATCTCATCTGTGAAAACATTCTCCTCCCCCGTCCGTGCATGTAAAAACATATTCATGGGCGAATTGAGCAGAAGGGGGGAAATGAGCGTGGTAGATTTAAATTTGCAGCACAAGGTCACGAGGAGTGAGTTGGTGGTAGTTGTGTTTTGTGCCTGCAACCAGTCAGCCACCAAACCAACCTTCTCTATTAGAAGTCTAAATTGAGTTGTTAAGCGACGGACGACATATTAATGTTCATCTATTTTACTCTTTATTTGCTTTCCCTTTCCCACCACAATAGCCGCTCGCTCACAGCTTTCAAACGTGCATTCAACCAGTCAAGCACCAACAACAGCCGCGCATGTATTGTACTGCTACTGCAGGACTAAAAGCGAACGGAACGAACGGAGTGGAGTGAATAGAAAAACAGAAGCGAAACAAGTTGGTTCGATCTTTGGTTTTGTTTGTGCTCTGCTCTACTTTTGTGTCATTGACTATTTCAGCATTCTGTGCAGCACAACATAACATCACCATAAAACCATTCCAACATATATTATCCCTCATTAAACATTTATCCAATATTCCAAGTGGCATAATTTCATATGCTTATATTGGCTACTTTCTCCATATCGGACATAGAGATATTTCCGCATCATGTTCAACTATGCTTCAACTATATTCATGTTGTTATTGTTATTATTTCAAACTTACAACGGCACTTTCAACCTCACTCTTGCGAGAATCAATTAAAATTTCTGTTTGTCAATAATATTGTTTATGATTTGGAGGAAAAAATTTTTTAGCCTTGGTACTTAACGATACCGCATTACTTTTTTAATATGAAAGTATATCGCTATTTTCTTTGAAAACATTTGGCATGAAGATCTAAGTGATGTGTTTTATCGGATTCAGATTGGATGGATTTAGATGTTTTTATGGCCATCTTTTACCCAAAATTTATTATGCACTGCTCGTTGTTTGTTAGTTTGTTTACCTGCAGAAAAAAAACAAAATGATTTTTTTCGCAACACATTTATGACAGAATCGTTAATATTTTATAAGTATATTGTTCTTGTGAAATCTCTCGGCGTAGTATTTTCTTCATCTAAGCTTTTTTAAATGAAAATATATCGCTAATGTTTCTAATCTGAGTTTTCTAGATTGTTCCTAAAAGCTATTGGCCAAAATTATTTCCGTTTGCATTCGAGATTTTTTCTTAGCGTTTTTTGCTTTTTATTTTTCGTGGTTTTCTAGTTTTTATTTTTTCTGTTTCTTTATGGTAGCTTTCTAAGGTTAAGCTTTAGGATTGTTGATAAGGGACAAAAGGTCAGCTCTGAAAGTTTCCCGAATTTACGCAATTTTCAGACACCTTTGTTAACAATGCTATCTCAAATTTGAAAAAAGCTTAAAAGGTCACCACGCTCCACGAGAACTATATGCCATGGAAATAGATTTACAGGTTTGTTATAAATGTTATACCGGTTGTAAGGAATTGCGATTCATGAAAACTTTCTATTTTAATGCGTCAAACAGAAAAACAGGTTTTTTTGAAAAATTTTATTATCTATTTACATCTTCTCGTCTAAGCTGCTATTTTTTGCTGTTTTAAAGCACCAGATTTATGAGCTCTTGATATCATAATAAACAATTCTATGGTTTTTGTGCTGTAGTACGATCTTTATTTGCAACTCTCTTAAAAGTCGAACGAAATTTAAGGAAGTTTCCGTGACCTAAGTTGCTCTTAATTAAAAGTGAAGTCTGTCGCTAAAACTAAAAGGACTGTAAGATAAGCCAATACAAGGGACTGATAAACGAGTGCTTAATGCTATTCTGCGGGAGGTCAGAGGTGCGATTCTCTCCTTGTTGCGCCGATAAAAATTGTTTGTCGGTTTATATTAATTGCTCTCAAATGACGTTTGTAGCAATTATATTAGTCCTTTCCGTCTTTTTTTTTGCGTTTTTTCGCTTGACCGATTTTTCGTCTGACCCATTTGACTTTTCTTCTTTAAAAATGGGATAAACAAGTAGCGCCGAGCGGGTATTAAATGCGCTTAGAGCCTTTCAGCTCACTAGTTTCCAGGAAACTGTTTTGGAGACTTATACTTATGGTGTGAAGGGCGGTTTTAAGAGGTTGACCCCCCCCCAACATCAGGCCCCCTCTCACTTCACCCCCCGCCCCAAATCCCCACCCCTGCACATCCTCGTAAGGGCCCCGTGCAGCCAAAACCGCCCTCCCACCTTTGCCCCTCCCTCACTGTTCCCCTCCCCGCTGCCATCGCCTCACGCCCCTTCAGTGCAGCTAGCATCATTATACCGTGGCTAGCTACTGACTGAGCGAATCGCTCGCCGGTCCTTTGAGAGCAATTCGCCCGATGTTAGTCGGTTATGTTTTTGATAGCCGCTTCGGCCTCTCAAAATTTGTTAATTGCTCTCCAATGAAATTTGTAAAAGTTATATTAGTCCCCTGGTAGCTTTTTTATGCGTGAACGACTTTTCGTCCGACTTTGATTTTTCTTCCTCAAAAACAGGATATGCAGGTGAACCCAGGAGAGTATTAATTGGCTAAGCAAGCTGTTTCATTTCAGACAATTTCATTTCGTGAAGTGCAGTTCTTAATATTTAAAGTTTGACTCACCCTCAGTCCCCCACTCACCTCCCTCGGATACTCACCCGTTCACCTGTGAGTTGAACTCCTCTCTCGTCAACGCTTCCCATACCAACCCCCATCTTGCTCCCACCTTTCTCTGCCCATGTTAATCCAGAATATCTAGGCTAAAGATTGCTTGAACCAAAGTCAGCCCCACGCGTACGATGTGATAGCATTTTGACCAACGGTAGACTCTTTTGCTTAGTTGGATTGGCTGATCTTATTTGCCAACATTGCAGACGCATTTGTGAAACAATTGCTTAACAGTTTAGTTAATTTTAATCCTGTGGTCTGCTTGTTATGCAATTCTTTGCTTGACCGATTTTTCGTCTCACGATTTGGACTTTTGTCCACAAAAACGGGATAAATAGGTTACGTGCGGAGGGCATTAAGTTCTCTTTGTGACTTTTGGTTCACTAGTCTCTAGTATCGAAGTATTCTATTCGCCAAAATTGTTTTGAGGATGCAAATTCATGATGTAAAGGGCGTTCCTTAATGTTTGAGATCCTCTGTCACCCCTCAACACTCCCCCATATAGGATCCTCCACTTGACGATTTGAACCCCACGCTCATCCAGCTCTCGGCATGCTACCCTCATGGCACTACAATCTCCCTCCAGTCTTCTCACCCGTAATGCTAATATTCTTTCTGGCTTTTGTGCCAGCTGGCTTTTGCCAAAGCCATTTGAAGTCATTTGCTCTCAATTTGGAGGCAGGTTATCGCCATAACAGCAGTTCAATGTAGCTTTTCAACTTGGCCTTTTGAGCTTCACCTTAGCAATGTAGATTGGTTGTATTGTTGTTAGTTTATTTGTGTCATGCGAAAAGAGTGAGAAAAAATTTTGACTCCAGTTGCTATCATTTTGTGGGTTCTCACTTTTTTCTGGGTTTTTGATATTTTAAGCAAGAGACATTGTTTTTAAATGCTGCATGGCACAATTATTTTCAGAAAATTGCCGCCCTAATCTTCTGAACTGGCTATCATATTGCTCCTATTTTTACAATCCAATAAATTTGTGTTGTATTTGTGCTCTGTCTTTTTTGTAAGATGTTTTTGACTTTGATCTTTCAAAATGGGATAAACAGGTAACGCCCAGTGCGCATTAAGTTTAATTAGAGGCCCATTGCTGGTTTCAGTATCCTTCAAGTGCTGCGAGGTAAAGGTAATGTGAACGCTTAAATTCAAGGTGAAATTGTCCTCTGCGTTTTTTGTTAAATTGGTCTTTAATTGACGTACATTCATAAAGAGCCTATGCAATCTAGAATTGTTTTTAGAGGCCCAAATTCAAGTGCACACTTTCGAATTTCTCCAGGCACAGGGGCCAGTGAGCCTCCTGTAGGGCACAAAAATATGTTACTGCGTAGTTTTTAGTGGCAAGGGTTTTTAACATTTTAATATCACAATTTTTAGCAATTTTTTGATAAGCCTTGTAGGTTTTCTCAAGTTTTAGGAAATTGGTCATTTTTTAGTTTCTCCTGCTTTATTGGACAGGGAACGTCCTCAAGGGTTCAGGGAACTCCACGACAGGTTACTGCATGACTTCTAGGGGCAACGGAATGGTTTTTATTGTCGCTAATTTTAGCAATGGTTTGATAAACTTTGAAGATTTTGAAGTTTTTGTTATTTGTGAGTTTCTCAAGCCATGGGCCAGGGAAATTCCTCTAGGGTTTGATAATAAGTTAGTGCAGAATTTCTAGGGGCAATGGAAGGTCGTTCAACGTTAGATTATCACAATTTGTTGCATGTTTTGATATAATTTAAAATTTTTGCATCTTATTGATCAGTTAAACTTGCGCTTTTGTATAGTTTCTCGAGACAATTTTTTATATTTTTGTCCTTTTCTGAGTTTATCGGTGAAACTGTTTTTTATGTCTTGCAGATGAGCGACTGGACAGGTTCGAGAAACAAAAAAATGGTTTCGATCATAGTAATTTGAGAAAATTAGAATTTTAATTTTTTTGAAATTTTCATTTTTTTTAAAGGTATTATTGGCTACTAAAGATAAAAACTCGAGAATTATGACAATTACCTGTCCAGTTTTTATCTTTAGTGGCCGATAAACCGCTTCCAATCCGTGTGCGTGGTTGAATGGAAATACTCAAATGGATCAAATTTCGCCTTCAGGGTAAAAGTTTCTAGAGTATTAAGAATGATTGTTTTGATTAGTTTTTTTGATTACCTTGGTTTCTCAACTTTTGAGACTGTTTGTTTTTTGGTTGGCATTGTTCAATTGATATGCTGGTCAAATACTTTTGTGGCAAGTTTTAAATTCATTTTTTTGACCGTATTGCAGGACTTGTCTGGTATTTTTACTTAAAAGTTTGTTTCGCTTTAACTCATTTAGCCGCCTCTTTTAGATATTTTGCATGAAGTTTTTTTTCTCTAAGTTAGTTTCATTGTTCGCTAAATTTTCTCAAATGACGTTTAAACAGCAGTTGCTCAGCAAAGCAATCTACAATGAATAGAATAATTATTGACAAACGACATCCAATTAGAAAAGGGATAAACCCATAAAGCATTATTATAGATGCCCGCTACTTGAACCTTATGATTATAAGTCTTAGATGACATCTCTAATGCTTTTGTTCATTGATACTTGCCTCTGTATCCTCTCATTAAGAAGCAGGAGTAAATGCGAATTCCAATCAAAAGTTTTCGCACTTAAGAAATGTTTTTTTTACAACAATCATTTTCATTGTTTTCTGTTCCTTCAATGCCAAGCGGTGTTATGGGAATCAATGGTGGCTATTTTTTGGTACTATGCCGGGCATGTTTGCTAATTGGCCCCACTTCTTTAGCTATTTTAAGTATTCTGCCTTCTAACATTCCCATTTTGAAGAACTTTCTCAATCACATTGGATACCACAGATCTATGCGGGGACAGCTATATTGAGTTGCATATGTTTCGATTAGTGAGGTAACCTGCCCTGTTTGTCTTTTAATAATGTGATTTTGTGTGGGACTGATTTGACTTCCTCAGAAGGAACAGAACAATCTAGCCGCGAACTAAAGCTTAAAATTGCAGTGCAGTTCTCTTATAGCTCATTTAGTTTCTGAATTTTTCTGACCACCGAAGCTAGTGTAAGAGCTCAAATTGATTTAAGTTATTAATAGACTCCCTCATCTTCTCAGCAGGCTATTATAGCGCTCCTATTTTTTACGACTAAGCGAGCGAAATTTTTTTGTTCACGTGCGGCTTTTAAAAGCAGTTTTTTGCAACTTTTGATGGTTGAGGTTTGGTTATGATATTGTATTAGTTTTAGGCTTGTTTTGATAGGAATTGAAGGTTTCAAATTGTTAATTTGAGTAAAATGCTAATTTGGAGGTTTTTGATCATTTTTGCTGATTTTTAGACGAAATTTAATGATTTTTTGCCTGTTTTTTGTTTTAATGCTTCAAGTGGGATTTTAATATAAGCTTGTTACTTAAAGAATGCTCAGATAACAATTGACTAATGTTCTTTTGGTAAAAATCATTTTTTTAAATGAAAATTGACAGAAAAATTGAGAAATTTTACATTTCTCTTTTTTTTATGCAGTTTTTCCTTTTTTTTCAATCTTAGACAAGTTTCTTAACCTATTATGACTTGCCCATTGTTTTGTGAGCTTTTCATTGCTCTAACTGCAAAGGAACTTTATTCGGCTTTACGTTTCCTTGTACTATTAAAAACAGCTCATTAAGTTTTTCTAGTTTTTTTTGTTCAATTTGTTTTCGAATGCCGTTCCGAATGCTATTTTTCCTTAAATTTCTTATTGCATTTGTGGAGGTTCAGGGTTCACAAAAGTTGTTCTATTTGTTTAGTCATAAGTATGGGCAATTTTCTCCTTTGAGTCGTTTCCGGAATTCTTCCGGCTATGTTTTTTTTTTACTTCGTCGAACACAAAAATGTTTAAGATTTTCCAATGCATCCAATTTTAGATGCCCGCTATTTGAACGTCGTTCCTATAAGTATTAGTTACCTCTCTCTAATGCTTATTGGTATTGATAGTAGCCCCTGTAGCCTCTCTCTGAGAAACAGAAGTATGTTCAACTACGAAATGCCATCAAAATAAATTGGACTTAAAAATGTTTTTGTACAAAAATCTTTTTTTTTAAATATCTATTCTTTCAATCCCAATCAGGCTTATTGGAATCAATGGCGGCTATTTTCCGGCAATCTGACGGGTATGTTTTTTTGTTTTGAACCGACCGACCCTAACTGTTTAATTGCTCTCAAGCGAACTTTGTAGCAATTGTATTACTGCTGTGGTCATGCGTTTTTTCGCTATATTGATTTTTAACCCTTTCTATTTTTCGCCCTAAAAAAACTGCATAAACAGTTTACGCCCAGAGGGCTTTAAATTATCTTAGAGCCTTACGCCACATACATTATAAGTTTAGGATTCACCGAAACTGCTTTGGAGACATACATTCATGGTGTGAAGGGAGTTTCTTAGACCTCCTTCACCCTCGTCAGCCTCATTACACTCTTTGATAATGACTCTACGTTTTTGAGGTGAAGTGTTCCTGTTTTATAAAATTGTTCATGCACTAATCCCTTTTTGTTAATTTTTCAATGGTTGACTCTTTGGTTTCTGTTTTTACTGGTTTATTATTTTTGCATGAAGATGGCTACAGTTTTACAGAACGTAGAATGCTGAACAATTAAATTTACGCTACTCCCGTAAACTCTTCATTCTAACATTTGACACCTGTTTCGCTCATATTTGAGATATGTAGTCGCCATAATTTGTATATTTTTTTCTGTGCTTTTATTAATCGTAAAAAAGCCTTTTTCGGTAGTTTTTTCTTTCATTTTTTGTTTCCTGTTATTTTTTTGTTTTCTATATTTCAGTTCGTCGAGTTTGTTGGAACTAGTATTACAATCTGTTGCAATCTGTCTGATCTCCAGTGTCTGAAATGACTGATGTTTTTTTACAAAATTTTGTGGTGCTCGCGCTAGTAATGAACAATTTTGCCTTGAGTTTTATTTTCTTTTCTTTTTTGGTAATAGATTTTCACATACGCCAAAACAAAAAATCTACTTTTTTATATTTCTGTTCCGTTTCTAAGAAATTCTGTGTCTTGCTTTGCCAATTTTTTCTAATGGTTAGCAGTGTTTATTGCGGAATTCTGAATTTTTTAGTGCATTTTTGTGACAACTTTTAGCACGGTCAGTTTTTGAGCTTATCAGTTTTTGTCGATGTTGGTTATTTTGGCTATTTTTGCAGATATATTACCAGATGTTTGTAATAATACAAGATTTAGCGGTTTCACTGTGAGTTTTCTCTGTCTTATCCTTAAGATTTTGTCTTAGCCTTAAAATATGTTCTTCATTTTTGGATGGCTTCTCAACGACTTCGTATTTGTTTTTGTCTTATGCGCTGAAATTTTTCTTGTTACGACAGGATTTAAATAAATATTTTAGTTTTCATAGTTATCATAAATGCTTTCAGACATACATTAAGGTTTTGCTTGTCAATTGCATTAATACATTGATGTATTATGTCGAGGAATGCTGACATTTTCCTTTTCCATTGCTGAGATTTCGGCCAATTCAAATTTAAACCGATTTAAAAGTCGTTAAACTAATTTTTTGCCTACGATTTCGCCAAAAATTGTTTTTCAAGTTGATTGAAAGTCGCTTGCTAATGCTAAATTGTTTGTGATTGTCGATCATTACCAGTCCTCATGATTCAATTGGATTTTCTATTTAAATGGTAGTTTGCCTTGTGATCTAAGTTGTCTCTCAGATCTTACACAATAAATTTGTTGCATCGAGTAGAAATAGTCTGGGCAGCAATAGTCCACTCTCAAAGAGTGGTTTTTGTATAACCTTTGTAAATACATTGATTGGATTGAAAAAAGATATTTAGTGAGCAACTAAATAATAAATTTTTATTGTGCATTTCTAGATCAGCTTTTTTTCGCGTGCAATTCAGACTGATTAATGTTTAATGCAGTGATTGTCTTCAGGATTAATTTGGCATGTAACCTCAATATGAGATTGCATTCATGGGATTAAAATGGTGGTTCTTAGGGATATTTCCTCTTTTAAGCAGTGTTCACACATAAACATACATGAACTATGAATAGATAATTAGACTGGAGCTTTGTCTGAGAATGCAGTCACTTGTATAGTTTCTATTTACATTCTCTATTCTCAATGGTCGCTCCGTTTCTTCTGTTGAGTGTCTCAAGTTTTGCTCTGGTCTGTGTCTGAGTGGGAATAGAGAGGTAGTATTGGGTTTCACACAGGGTCCTCCACTTGTTCTCCAGATAGGCTATCCTAATGGGTTATGAATGAGGCTATTGTCGATTGTGCTGTGCTAGTTACTGTCTATCATTCCCCAAACGCCAACTGGTCCCTAAACCGATAGTTTATGTCTTAAGCTTTTCTTAATAAATAATCATTTCATAACCTTAAGTGAATTTTACCTATCGACTTTTTAAACTCGGTGAATGTTACGTACTAGAATTTTGTGAAGGTTGGGTTTTCTTTAAATAATCTAATAAAAAATGAATTTAATTCCTGCTACTTTTCTGTCTATTGAAACTCCTTAAACCAATCTCTTGAATTGCAGAGATTGAGTTTGCTTTCATCTAGAATTTTTTTAGCATCTTAGATTTGAGCAAGTGTCTTTTGGGTCTAATTCACGTTATATGATTTTGTGCTCTTTCTCTTTTATGATCATTTCTGAAACTTTTATCATCTGTTGTAAAACTAGTTAAGGAAAATTTGCGGCTTACGTGGTTTGAATATGGTATATTAGAATTGCTTGTTAAGCCTTTGAAAGGGATTTGCCGTTACTTGGGGTTAATATTTATAGGCTAATTGACACTGTTGTTTATCTGTCTGGGAGTGCGCACTTGTGGTTTGAAGCATGTGTTGTGTCGGGTTATTTTGTGCTGGCAATTTTAAACTAAATACCCCCCCCCCCCCCTCCCTCTCCCTGTACAATTGATCCCATTTCCGTTTCCATTTAACCCAATTCGACCGCCTGGGCTTAGCTGCCAGTTGACTATAGTAATCTGTAGGGGCTGGAGGTGCTTAGGAGTGGATAAATAGAACAAACAAACTATTCAGATACGGTTGGTTATTGTAACGGCCGAAGAGCGAAACGGAATTAAGTAATTACCGAATGACACCAGTTGCAGAAGTGGAATAGCAGCAAAAGCCCAATTTATCGAGTCGTTTGCCTCAAATTCAAATAGTTTGAACGCTAAAAATCTGGAATATCGAAGCTGTCACGATAATTAACGACTATTGACCGAAGAATTTCGGCTTTCCGTGTTTTCGGTTTGAAAATGTTTGTTGAGTCCATTGTAACAATTACGTTGATCAAATGGTCTCCACCGGAATAATATTCAGTTAAAAGTCTTGTTGATCACGAAAGCTTTTAGCTGTAGTAGTTTTGCAATGTGTTAGCTGTTGTTGCTATGTCCTCTCCCTCGTGTCCAACTTATGGCCCCTTCCTTGTCACCATTTGTTTGTTGTTGCCAGATTTGGAAACAATTGGGATTAAGAGCGAGTCCGGACCTGACCATTTAGTTGGGATTGTAGTGTCCACCGTGGTAATTCAGAACACCTTTGCTTGTTTTAGCCTCATTCAATCCACTTGCTGTTGTCCCTTGTTTATATATTGTGCCCTCTATTGCCTTCTGTTTTGACGGTCTGCCAGAAACAATACTGTACACAACAAACTATCATTCCTGATTCGCTAAAGTATACAGCACTTTAGGCTTTGATTTATTAAGTTTGCATTCAGCTGAAGTTTTCGGTGTTTTCGTCGCAAGATTTGGATGGGCGGATTTTATGATTGATTACCAGCTAATTGAAATTTATTTATTTAAAGACAACACTGTCCACGAGCTTTCGATTAGGAAGCCATCATTGCAAATTTTTTGGAGGAAAAGCTTGTTGTTTATAAAATGCCTCTGTTTTCAAGAGATAGTGAAAATCTAAAAGTTCAGGAGTTCGAATTTCGTGTCAAGCTTTTGATTTTCACCATTTTTTCACTTGAATGGTTGAGATCCTTTGATCATTTCGGAGTGGATTATTTTAATCTCTTTCGCTTCTGTTAACTGAAATCGTTTGCTTGGTAATTGGAGGCAGTTTATCGCCAAAGCAGCGTCAAACGTAGCTTTTTAATTGTATCAAATGGCTTCTGAAGACCACTAGGACTTTGAGTTGGTCTTCTGCACTTCACGTTAGCTTTATCTATTGGGTGTACTGTGCAAAACGAATGAGAATAAAAATTTCATTTCCGACTTCAGTTATCATTTTTTTGGCTTATTATTTTCTGATCTTCAAGCAAGAGAATTCGTTTTTTAAATGCCTTTTGGCACACTTATTTATAGAAAAATGACGTTGTAGTTGCTGGTAACTGTTTGACCCGACTTTTCAAAGCTATTTTAGCGGCGAATGCAAAGTAAGCCGATAGGCAAGCAAGCCGACAGAAAAGCAAGCCGAAAGTTATGTAATAGTTATGTAATCTATCAGAAACAATACATTGTCAGCTGTTACAATCAATACTTAGCGTAGTATTATAGTGCATAATGTATTCCAATGCACCAAAGAAACAAAAATGCGTCTATTTTTAGACATCTA
Source organism: Convolutriloba macropyga (assembly GCF_964194025.1). NCBI lineage: Eukaryota > Metazoa > Xenacoelomorpha > Acoela > Convolutidae > Convolutriloba > Convolutriloba macropyga. Next base: position 36,902,054 of record NC_134472.1, read on the forward strand.
GGGGGTACGGGCTTCAGCAGACCGCTGTCCATGGCCATGCCTCTCATCCGCTGTGGGATGTAATCCGGAAATAGCGGGTCGGTTATCGCGGCGAAGCGCGCCAACCGGCCCGCCAGGGGCAACTTAAAATACGGGTATCCGAAAATTTTTCGGCTTACTTGACATCATTTTCGAAATTCGGCTTGCTTGCCTATCGGCTTGCTTGACCGCCACCTATTTTAGCTATTACGCCAAGTAACATTCATTATTTGAAGAACCTCCTCAATCGCTTTGGATGCCACAGATCTCTGTGAAACAGATATTTTGAGTCGCATATTTTGCGATCACTGGAGTCATATGTACTGTTGGTCTTGTAACGTGATTATTCGTGTGAGTTCTTGAAGTTTTGAAGCGACCCTGACAGTTGTGCTTTTCAAATCATTTTTTGTTTTTCTTTTAATTGCTCCCAACGAAAGTTTGAAGCAACTATTGTAGTTGTGTGGGTTTCTCGTATTTAAGCGAAACTGTTGCTTAACCGTCTTGACCTCTCTATTGACTTTTGCGTATTCACTTTTTGAGGTTGCGTGGTCTAAATGGCTCTTTCACAATTCTAAGCAGCTGGACTCAATTGGAATAAATTTACTTTTAATGAATTTACTACAAAAAAAAACAAAGTTAAATAAAAGAGCGCCGGGATTGGCTGTACTAATTCAATTTCGGTATTTTTTATCATCTATAATATCGTATTGATAGCATCATTTCATGCCACTGTGAAGTTTTTGCCCCACCCCGTTAAGACAAGCGGCATTCATACCCCGTCTTGTTGGTGAAGCAGGGGGCAGTATTGAGCACAGTCGTTCAAGAGAAATTCGTCCGACGTTAGCCCGATATGGTTCATTGTTCTCAAACGAAGTTTGAACGGATTATTGTAAACGTGCGAGTATTTTTTATGAACAATTTTCACTTGACCGTTTTTGCACTTGACCGTTTTTGCACCCTTAGCGACCACGCTCATCCCACACTCCCTCAATTAAGCTGAACCTAGCCTCCCTAAACCGTTGCTAGCTAATGACGAAGCCAACCGTTTGCCAGTTGTTAGAACAATTCGCCCGACTCTTGTTGGTTATTAATTGCCACCGTCAGCCTCTCACGGCTTTTATTTAGGCGCTCTCCTTTTTTCACAATTCAAAAAAATGAATTGTATTGGGGCGCTGTCTTTTTTTTAAGATCTGTTCGCACATTTTCATGATTTTTCAAGTCAAATTGGAGTAGGGATTTTGGTCACGCCGAAACAGGAAGTGGAGCGAAAAAGCGAGTGCTTTTGCGGCGTGAATTTTTTTGCTCTATTTTTAAAGTAGAGTGAGAAAACGGTGTTTGAACAAAAATTCGCTTTCTCGATAGTGGTGTTTTGTTCACATGCGGCCATTTCACTTTGATTTTGTTTTGTTTTTTCGACTTTTTGAATCGGATTTTTTCTGAATGGTTTTCCCAATCCATTCATAGGTCTTGCTAGGCCTAGTTTTTTTATTGAACCAAATTTCTCTTTCTTGCTGGTGGTTTTTTGTTCACTTGTGGCATTTTGTTTGATTTTCTGTTTTTTATCTGATTTTTTTTTGGAAATCGTTTTCCCAACTTATTCATAGTCCTTTGAAGGTAGAATCTTTTGGTTAGTCAATGAAAATTCTTTGAATTGTACGCGAGGACTTGTCCTGCTATGTTGTTTTTCGCTTTACCTTCTGTTAACGTTTTTTGTTTTACATAAGTCTTGATTTTCTCGTTTGACTTCCGACTTACTTGTCTCTTTTTTACTACTTTTGTCTCCTTTTTTTTCTATCTCAATCCCGATGTGCATCATTCGTTTCAGCGGCGGCTATTTTTCAGAAATTTGCCGGCTACGTTCAATTTGTCTGATTCTAATCCGTTTTGCTCGGATCTCCATTTGCTATTTTTTGGACAAGTTTTTCTGAGCTGCAGATTTTCAGCCGAAATATACGCGCCTTTTTGTTGGCAACAGAGGTAATTTTGCGAACCGATAGGTAGTTATGGTGATTAACTGGATTTAATTGCTCTCAAATGAGAAGCCATTGCTGTTAACGTATGTGTATTTTTTTATGCAAATCTTTTGCCTGTGACTTACCAATCAATGACTTCTTCGTGTGATTTTTGAGTGATGTCAATTGCTCTAACTCCGAAATAATGTTTGTTGTTCAAACGACACCAATTGCTAGAGTTTTTAATTTGAGGACCTGGCAGCCGAGAGGTTAATACCTCCGTCGAGTTCATGGAATCGGTCTTAGGAGGTCCAGTTTGAAACCCAACTTAAACTGATATTTTGCACCGATAAACAAAAATTTTTCTAGGCTACCGCCCCTGAAGTGAATTGCGCCGCCTGCCATTTGAGAGGAATTTTCCGGAGGTTAGTTGCTTTATGTTTGTTTTAGAGTTTACTCACTTTCTAAAGCCATATACCTCTCATTTAAAAAATGGTCGATTTAGCCTTGGGTATATAGTCATCAGACCCTATGAGCAAGAAATCCCAAGCCATGGAGACGAGAGCATAGGTGCGAAGACCCCCTGTTGTCCTAACTCTTTAAGGAGCTGAGTTAAGCCTCACGTATCCTTAAAGCCATCTTTCGGGACAGAGCAGAACATGAGTTGTCTAGACCGCATATATGTAGTCGCTCTTCATCGGTTTAGCACTGGGGTCACAGTTGCAACACTACAGCTGCTACAAGCTCTCTCATCTCAACCATACTAACCCTGCCAACTCACTAGGTAGAGAATTTTCAGCTACTTGTCTTGATTTAAATTTCGTTATTTTGTTGACTTTCAGTCAGACGATCTTTTGGTCTTTAGAGACATTACCATAGTTGAGGTCTGTGAGACATGACGGCAATAGCCATCTCTTAACAGGGCACCACCAACCAGCACTTTTGCTCCCTTCTTCGGAGCGTTCTTTTCGATGCTTGCTCCAACTCCTTCATATCAGGCTCGTGCCTGCGCTAATGAATGCCGGACTGGCATAGAATTCAGAATTAAAATTGTTTTGAGTCCGAGCTGGCTTGTTCAGGCTATCCGCTTAGCTAACTACTGTTAACCGAGCTCGCTGCGGTTACCCCGGGGGCACCACGTGCAGGTTGTGGATCACGTCTATGCACTGGATTACTTACGCTCCTCCAAAGGTGTTCGTCTCAGTTTGGCACTCCCATGTCTCCCAATCTTTGCTGTATTCCACTAAACATCCTTTTCTACCGTTTCGAACAGGTTTTTGTATAATAAGTTAGCGAAAATTGTGCTTGATAAAGGCCCCTTGGTTCCAATTTTGATTCAATGTCATTGGAATCAACTGCGGCAATTCTCCAACAATTTCAATGCGCTTTCTTTTTGACAGCGGAGCAATGTTGTTTACGACCAATTAATTGCTCTTGAACAAATATTGAAGCAGTTACTGCTTCAAGGCCTTTTATTGACACGAAGAGGAGGAGTCGTATGACATACGTTTTTTAGCTGAGGCAAGTTTGTTCTTCACTTGATTCTCGAGTTCTTTCATGTCAAACCTTTTTTTTTTGAACGTTGACTTCTCGGCAGCTGAATTTGTAATGCAGTGTATTACGGAATCATGAAGATGTCCCACATAAGTCTCACCTACCTATCGAAACTACAAAACAACCACCTACCTAAACCCCTGACTGACCCCCCCCCCCCAAAAAAAAACGACCCCTCTACCTGTTCTGCCTTACCCCTACCCCCACAAGACAGCCCCCACCCCACACCAACTCCCTACACCTACCTAACCCCACACCTAATCCCTGAACACCTATCTATCTACGCCTGCCTCCACGCCACCATCGACCTACCCTCCCCCCCCCCCCCCCCCAACAACCTTTTCCCCTCAACTACTTACTGCGCCCCACCTCCTATACCTAAGCCCTACTTTTGGCTTTTCTGTTTTGATTTTTCTGAAATATTTAGGGTTAGTTAAGAGCTTCTATTGAACGATTCTTTGAATCGTTTCCGGTATTTTACCGGCTGTTTTTAATGCAAAATGTTTGCTTGACTGTATTGACTTTTCGAGTAACTTTTGAGCCCTTGACTTTCGTTTTGCGTGATCTAAATTTTTCTCATTTGCAATTTTAAGCAGCTAAACTCAATTTGCGGCAGTTCAGTACTAAAATTCAAATAGTCATTTCACTGAAATTAGTGCAATTTTTTACTTTAAATTGGAGACTGAGGCAGACTGCAATCGATTCGAACTCCCATCTTTTGATTGGGATAGAATTGTACTCGTTCTTTAATTTAGGTGCTAAAACACGCAATTTTCTGTTGACTTCTAAATTTGAACAACTGTTGTTTAAATTGGTATTGAGAAAAGTGTGTTTTTAAGGTGGTCAATTTGCTTGCAATGTCGAAATTTGGATTATTCGTGTCGAATCTGGCATATTAGTTTTAATTGTTATTGCAGCAGGTAACTTGTCGTACCCTTCGAATCTGAGGTACTGGAAAGTGGGTCGCAGTGTGGAAGAGTTCCAAGAGTGGGATCACGCAATTGTATCAATTGGATTTTGAGGCAATAGAAAAAGTTTGGAAGTTGTGTCATGTTTTGCTTGTCTAGCTGCCTGCAGCCATGACTTGGTTTGCATAAAGGCATTGCTTGTTGTTTTGTCTTTCACTTGACTTCATTTTGAAAGCGGAGGAAATTTTTGGCACAAGTTGTTATTCCTTTCCCTCATTGAATTCTCTCTTGTTTTTCCGCATTGGTTCCTCCTAGTATTACAATTATGGACTAGCTGCTTTATTCTCTCTTAACTTTACTTACACTTGCTTCACATATAGCTAGAGGCTGCAATTGTGTTGCAAGTATTTCACATGTTTGCCGTTTATGTGTAAGTGTGTTTTTGTCACATGTGAGAAAAGGAATAATTCAACTTTCTCCAGATTCTTAACTGCTGTCTTCCTATCTGGTTGTGGTTGTTGTTGTCCATCACTTTTGGTTTCTACTGCTCAAGTAAATTAGCTCATCAACTATTAATCTTTTGATTCCACAGTTGTCTTGTTTGGAATAGAACGTGAGTGACCGTTTCCAATTGAAGGCTGCTGTTAGTTTAACTCAAATGGAATTTACTTTTGGTATTAGCGTTTTAAAAAGGATTTGATGCCGGTTTGTTTAACTTTAGTGGTTGGAACAGCCGCTTGTTAAAAGTTACTTTTGAATCGTGTGAAAATTGAGCTGACCGTTTGTCTCATATTTTTGTTCTTTGCTAAACCATCTTTGCTGAATGTTTATGGATAATTTTACAGCTCAATTGTATTTCGGCAGTTTTGTCCATTTTATCTATACTTTCCTCAACGATGTGTGTGGAAATTGAGCTTTGATGCAAATTGTATTCAACTTTCAGTTGATATATAGCCATTCGATATGAACTTGGTGATGGCGCCGGTTGTGACGTAAGGTGTATTTGAATGCGTATGTGCTGTGCTGCGTCCGCGTGTGTTTGGTTGTTTTTATGATGTCTGCTTTATGGTAGCGTATCCCATGAAATTGGAGTCATTTGATGCGTTTTGAAGGCGCTCTTGGTCTCTCTGCCTTCTTTACTACCCACATTCTTTCAAGGGCCATTAAAAGGCTCTGAAAGAAAGACAGAAATAGTCACTACTACTGCTGCTACTACGCTAAAACACTACCAAGTACAAACTGATTCACGTAACCAAGCATGCTAATCAAGTTATCTCTGTTAAAATTATCAAAATAATATACAGAGGTCATTCAAAAATATCAACCATGCAAGGCTGTGTAAAGATGAAGCCTATTTCTCTTTCCTTTGATTATTTATGGCCTTGCTTTACTAGCATTTGCAGATTAAGCGAATAAAATATCGACGTTATTGTTAGATTGGGTTTTTCATACAGTGTTACCACCCTCTTGTTTATTTGACGTCACTCTCTTACAACACATTGCAGTTATGATTAGAGTTGGTTGTTTGTGGTTGGTTGGTCTATTGTGTTACTTTACTTCGGTTCTGTTGTGATGAGCTGTGAACACGTTGCAACTTCGGCTATGGAGGATTCCGCCGACATGCACAGCGAGTGCAGTTTAGTCAGTAGCAGTGGAACCAATGAAGACCATCACCCCCTCACCAAAAGGACAACTGGAGTTGCCGCGCCAGATTCTGTGATCACGACGTCCAATACCTATAACAGTAACACGGACACCAGTCTATCTTCGCCTACCCCTTATTCCAGAGTATCATCAGGTAGTCATCCCGATAACCAAACGTATTCTGAAATCAACGACCTGTCTATGATTCGAGGTATGCCTAATTATCCCTCTATTGTGTGCGAAACTCCAGACCAACGTATCTTTCTTGCGACTCACGACTATTCAAATGAAAATCAGCATATATACTCAACGATATCTAAGACGGTTCCACCTGCTCCTGTTACCTCAATGACCATGCCAAACGTCGACGAGGAGTTTGCGAGGGAACTTTGCACTCAATTGACAATTGCAGTTGGGGACCACCACGGAAGTAGCAGTAGTCCGCAACCCTATGCCAGGGCAAGCACTATGCCACGTCATCATTCCTCATCTGGTGGACAGAAAAGTAGCAATCAATCTACTGCAGGGAGCACAGTGAGTACAGCACCTGCAGCTGTCCAGAACAGTAATACTTACTTCAAGCCAGTTCGGCTACCGAGTGAACAGACTCAACAAACATCGCCTGTTGTGTGTGATGCAATGGGAGTAGTTACGTCTGCTTACTTGGTGCAACAACAGCAGTCTTCAGACACGCAGCTGCAAGAGTCCTCCAGTATCTCTTCGCCAATATCCTCCATATCGCCTCCAGTCGTTATTTCTCCAACTGATGAGAGCACTGAGAGTCCTGAAAAGACTAATACTACTACTTCCTTCGCTACCGGGGTTATCTTGGAGAGAACGGATTTAACACGAAGGGCAGAGCGAGAGACGTCAAAAGCCAAATTGATTTTCTCGAATGCCCAATTGGAGCGGATTTCGAAGAGAGCGACACCTGTTCAGTTTGAAGATCCTTGGCCTATGCGATCTCAATCTGTGCTCAGCAGCAGACAGCCTCCACGGAAACCAGAGAGAGTCGACTCACTTGCAAGGAGACGAAATATCTCGCCATCTGCTAGTTACAACGCACCGACATTCTCATCAGCATATCAGTCAAAATCTTTTGATGAGAGCGCCTCAGACGTCGGAGGTGCTCCCAACTCCTCTGGCATGTCTCGCAAGAGCTATACTCGGACAAACATGGGAGATGGTGCTATGTCCACGTGTCAAAAAGACAGTTGGAATTGGTCATCATCTGAGGGTCCTCAATCACAGCAGAAGTTGGCGTTACGAGTGGTTTCCACCAATTACTACACTAATCCAGCTGAAAGAGGAACCCCAAGCAGCAGTAGAACTACTCACGTCCAGTTTGAACCTGCCCTGTCCGTGATTCCTGCTGGATCGTCAATTATAGATGCGGCCTCATACCCTTATTGTCAAACCGTGGCCGAGGAGGGACCAATTTCGTCATCACTTTCATCGCGAGGATATGGAAAGAATAGTAGCGTGTTTACACCCTTTGAAGAAGAACACGAGTTCTATTCTACCTCAAATATAGCCACCGTAGCCACCTCTAGTTCGCGCTCTTCCTCCTCTCAAGTTCTACATTCCACCTCGGCTTACTCTCTGCCCTCTTCTACAGACGAGGCAACACTCACTTTGTTGAACAGGTTGCCCCAGTGGGTAAGGAAATGGCAATGCTCTCAACATTTGTCCTTAGTTTGCTATCTGTTTTGAAACGAAAGCAAAATTCAAAATTGGCATCCAAATTGGTTTTGGTTGATGATCTGAAAGATAGTTTTATATTCACGTCAGTCAATTTCTGAATGATTATGGAAGAGTGTTGGTCTTTTTTATGCAACTTTTTCGCATGATCATTTTGCGTTTTTATTCTAGAACATTCTTTAACTTCTCAAGTGACTTTTTCACGCTTTCGTTCTTCATTTTTGAGTGATCTCTATTGCTCTCATTCCGAAGTAAAGCTTGTTGCTAATATAAAGTCGGTTTAAGTTTACAGTAGAGATTCTGTTTTTAATTACTCTCGGACAAAGTCTGAAGCAATTGTAAACGTGTGTGTCTTTTTAGGCAAAATTTTTGCTTGACCGTTTTTGCGTTTTTGTTTTAGAGGTCTCAAGTGGTCTCGCTTATCACGTTTGTGTTTTTATATTTGAGTGATTTCAATTGCCCTCATTCCGAAGTAAAGTTTGTTGCTACAATGAAAACGATTGTTAGATGGGAACTGACAAATGCATAATAGCCGAGTGGTTAATCCTTCTGTCGGGAACTCCGAGGTCTCCGTCCTGGTTCGAATCCCACCCTGTTCGGGGTTTTTTGCACTTATAAAGAATAATTTATCTAGGCTACAACCCCTGAATTATATTGCCCACCTGTCGTTCGAGAACAATTGGTCCGACATTAGTCGGTTTATGTGCCTATAATTTTTAAAAGTTCTCTCAATTAATATTTGTAGAAATTATATTAGTCCGTTTGGTCGTTGTTAATGCAATTTTTTTTGCTTAAGCGAATTTTTTGTTTGACCTGGCGTTTTGACCTTTTCGTTTTAACCTTTGAGTTTTATCATGCCTGGCTTCTTAATATATCCGTGATGTGAATTGCTCTCATTCTGCCAAAAGTCAAATCACAAATGCGCCAAAATGGGTTTGATTTTAAATCTTAGTAGGGATCCATTATAAGCTCTTCTGTCATATTTATAAGACCCTTTGTAGCACTATACCCCCTCTTAGGCTATGGTGCCGCCTGTTTTTGAGAGCTATTCCACCAACCGTAGTCGGTTACCTTATTAGATTTTTTTCTAATTTTAGTGTTTAATTGCTCTCAAACGAAGTTTGAAGCAATTATATTAGTCCTGTCGGTCTATTTTTAATGCAATTTTTTGCTTGACGAATTTTTCGTCTGACGCTTTTGACTCTTCGTCCTCAAAAACGGGATAAACAGGTAGCGCTCACCGTGCATTAAGTGCTCTTAGAGCCTTTCAGCTCTGTTTAAGCTCAAATTGTTTTGGAGACTTATACTTATGGTGTGAAGGGCGGTTCTTAGAGGTTGGAGACCCCCTACACTGTTGCCCCCCACTATTGCCCTACCCTCTGCGCTGTTACACCCCACCCCACTTTTGCCCACCCCTTCCTGCTACCCACTCCTTCATGGTAATGGAATGATTTCAACATTTAAACTTCACGAATTTTAGCATTTTTTTTTTCAAGTTTTTTTTGACATTTATGTTTTCTTATTGAGATCTTTCCAGACCCAGGAGCCATAACACCTCATAAAGGGTTTAAGAATAAGTTACTGACAAATTTTTTTGGCCATGGAATAGTTTTTCAACTTTTCAATGTCACAAATTTTAGCAGTTTTCTGATAAACTTGGCTTTTTTGAAAATTTTTGTCGTTTTTTTAGGTTTTTCAGCCTCCTCTAGGGTTTGAAAATAGGTTACTGAATAAGTCCAAGATGTAATGGAATGTCTTGCATGATTTTAACAGCACGAATTTAAGTAATTTTTTTTTACATATTTTTCCATTTTTTTTCAATTTTTTGACATTTATAGTCATTGTTCCAAAAAAGGTTTTGATCAGAAAACGTCCGTTTGGGTTTGATAATAAGCTACTGGAAAATTTTTTCTGTTCGTTGATTAATTTTCAAGTTTTTTAGTATCACAAGTTTTAGCATTTTTTTGAATTTTTTTGTCATTTTTTTATGTTTGTCTAGCCTCAAGAGCCACGGAACCTCCTCTGAGTCTTTATAATATGTTACTGCATAGTTTATAGATGTAATGGAATGTTTTTCAAGTTTTTAATATCACAAATATGAGCAATTTTTTCAAAATATTTTTTAATTTTATGTTTTTGAATTTTATGTTTTTAAAAATATTTTTTAATTTTATGTCTTGGAGACCTTTATGTCTTTAATTTTATGTCTTTAAAAATATTTTTTTAATTTTATGTTTTTTAATTTTATGTTTTTAAAAATATTTTTTAATTTTGTCTTGGAGACCTCACAGCCAGGGGCTGTGAGGTCTCCAAGACACCCCCACTGGTAACCCCCCCCCCCCACTATTGCCCCAACCCCCCCCCCACCGCACTGTTGCCCCAGACCCTACTTTTGCCCACCCCCTCCCCCTCCGTCACCATCCAACGGTGCAAACCCCCCCCCCCCCCCCGGTGGCTACTGACGATCAACCGATCAATTTTATGCTAATTTTCACAATTTTTTTCAAGCTTTTTGAAAATTTTGTCATTTTTTGAGTTCTTTCAGCCCTAGGTGTCATGGAACCTTCTCAAGGTTTTTTAACAGCTCACTGCATAGTTTCTAGTGGTAGTGGAATGGTTTCAACATTTTAACATCACGAGTTTTAGCATTTTTTTTTTTTGACAAAACAGGCAAATTTTCTGAATTTTTTTAACATTTATTTTTAATTATCCACGTCTTTCCAGACGCATGGGCCAGAAAACGTCCTTAGGAGTTTGATATTAAGATACTGAAAAAGTTTTATTTGCCATGGAATAGCATTCAATTTTTTAATACGACAAATTTTAGCAATTTTTTGATTTTTAAGAAATATTTGCATTTTATCAAGTTTTTTCAATCGTCTTGAATTTTTCATCATTTTTTCCGGCACCAGGGTCCTAGGGACCTCCTCCAAGGTTTGATGATAAGCTGTCGCATAGTTTCTGGAGTTAATGGAATGGTTATCAATATTTTAATGACTCGAGCTTTAGCAATTTTTTGATAAAATTTAATTTTCAAATTTTAGGAAATTATTATCATGTTCTAAGTTTATGGATCTTTATGAGCCAGTGAAAGATTTTAAAGCTTGAAATATGGATACTGGATTGTGTATTGAGAGAATGGAATGGTTTTGAAGATTTTAATATCTTTAATTTTAGCAGGATTTTGTTAAAATTTGTGAATGTTTTCAAAGTTTTTGAATGTTTTTTTCCTTTTCTGAGTTTAACGATCATTGCTGGCCAACGAAGCTTTTCAAGTCTTGCAAATGGGTTACTTGACCAAAATCCAGAGACAAAAAATATTTTTGAACATTTTCACTGCGAAATCTGGAAGCTCTTTTAAATTTTGCAATATCAGTTTTTATATATTTACTAACAAGGCTAGAAAACTAAAATTTGCAGAGTCGAATCAAGCTAAAGCTAGCCTCACTAAACTGTGTCTTGCTACTGACGAAGCGAACCTCTCGCCGGTCGTTTGAGATCAATTCGCCCGACGTTAGTTGGTTATGTTGTGTAAATTGTGGTTTTAGTAAATATGCGTCTCCCCCTCCCCTGTGCCTGTAAGCCCATATGCACATTACTCAGCTCAATTGCGCCTGCTAGCTGCGAGTGTGTACTACTAAAAATGTTTGATTTTTTTTGTATCAGCCTGATTTAATGTAATCGTACGGCATTCTCTACGTAAACAGTAACGTTTTCTCATTATTCTGGAACAAAGTTTCTGTTTGACCGATTTGATCATCCCTCTCCGCCGGTCGTTTAAGAGCGATTCGTCTTACGATATGTGATTGTTTAATTGCTCTTGAACGCAGTTCATAGCAATTATTGTAAACGTGTGTGTCTTTTTTTATGCAAATTTTTCGCTTGACAATTTTGCGCTTTTCTTCTAGAACATTCTTTGACTTCTCAAGTACTTCTTCACGCTTTGAAATCGGTTATATAAAATCGGTTGGTGCATAGGAAACTTTAGTGACTCGTAGCGCAGTGGTTAGTGGGAGTGGCCATGGATCGAGAGGTCAGTGGTTGGAATCCCGGTGGGGTCGAGGTTTTTGTACCCATAACGAAAAATTGATCTATACTAAAGACCATGAATCGAATTGCCTCGCCTGTCGTTCAAGAGCAATTCTTCCGACATTTGTCCGTTTATGTTTAATTGCTCTTAAACGAAGTTTGTAGCAATTATATTAGTACTGTGGTTTTTTATGCAATTTTTTGCTCGGCCGATTTTTCATCTGGCTCTTTTGACTTTTCGTCCTGAAAAACGTGATCAGTAGGTAAATCTCGGAGGGCATCACGTTCTCTTAGTGCCTTCCGCCCCTACATTCTCTTAACAACGCATTTCAATCAAAACTGTTTTGAGGAGTCATTTCACGGTGTGATGGGGGGGTTCTTTATCTTGAAAGAATGACGAAGTTACACCTCACTACGCAATTACCAACTCCCACCACTAACATCCTCAATCCATTCTCCTCTATCAGGCTGTTTGGACCCCCTCTTGTCTCCAACCCTCCCAATCCTCCCTCCTCCAACCGAGTTCCTCCTGCATACTACCGAAGCCAACCGCTCGGCGGTCGTTTAAGAGCAATTCACCTGACGTTAATTGGTTAGGTTTAATTACCCTCGAACGAAGCAATTATTGTAGTCATGTATATTTATTTTTTGACGAGTTTTGAATGTTGCAAAATTCAGGTTTTACCTGATAAAAACTGCTCTTATTAAAATTTTGAAGATGGATTCCATTCAAATTATACCCATCAATTGGCAGCCAGCTGGAGGTGGCAGAAATGCATGCTGTGATTGGAAATTTTTCCCCCAAACTCCAATCGCACATACACGCTTGGCCCCTTCCCCATCAGCCTGTCGATTGAGAGCTTTCGATTGTAATCGGTTGTGTTAATTCTTTTTTGACCAAACACCATTGATTTGATTCCATAATTTTTTGTAGCAAAACTCAGACGTGGTCGCTAATTTGTGGCAATTTAGTAATTCCAACGATCATTTCAAAATTGCGCCGAGTATGTTTAATATAACTTATGCAATTTTACTCTATACGTACTTTTTCGGATAAAATTTTAGACACAAATTTTGGTGTTGCCTGATACAAAAGCCCTCTGGGGGTTTGCAGCGGATGAACAAAATGAAGTTGCAAGTTGATCAAATTTAACAAAGCATTCGAGCTGCTCTGTTTCAGCGTTCATTGTAGGGTCGCCTTGTGGGAAGAAATTTCACTGCAGGGTTGTAATTTTTTGCGCACATAGCTTGTTGAAACCTAAATTGTTTCAACTCCTACTGGAACTTATTAGTGCTTATTGGAAATCAATTTTGCCGAAATATTATTAGATACCTGAAAATGAAGGCTTAGTTTTGAGTAGCGCCTGATATGCAATACTCTTTGCGAGTCCAGTGTCAAAGGTGAGATGTTTTTCAAATGTTGAAATGTAAACAAAATTTTTTAAGATTAGTCACTTAGTGGCGCCTACACCACTATTAGTGAAAATATATCACAATCTACCCTGCATCGTTTCAGACTGCAAATTTATATAAATACGCTTTAGTATGTTTCTGTTTGAAGTTATCGGTGAGCATCAAATGAGTTTGAGTCATATTTAATTTTTCACTCGGGTTGTGTTGCTGCAGCTTTACGACAAGATCTCAGTGGAGTTGGCGGGCAGTTGTGGGAAAGAATGTATGTCCATAGTAGCAACAGACAGAGGGGAAGTGGGTGCTAGTCGCCTGGGCAGTGAAGTGGCTGCTATACTGGAACATCAGTTGAACACTGCCACCTCTTTCACACCCCACGAGTCTAAACAGCTGAGAGATCTCCTTTTACTCAACTACAACTTTATTGTAAGTAAATTTTTTCGTATGAGGTGACTTTTAATTTAAAATCGTAGTTAGTAGTGGTCGATAATAAGTTATAGTATCTTCTCTTTAGGCCCCTTAGTGACCCACTCCCGGCTGTATTAAAGAACAATTAACCCCTCATTTGTCGTTGGAGAGGAATTCGGTCGACTTTAATTGGTTTTAGTGCCGCAGAACTGTTTGTAGTGTTTTCTTTTTCGGCCTATTTTAGATAGCCAAAAAGAGGTTAGGATATTGATTATGCCAGAGAAATAACCGAAACGAGATTATTTCTGCTGTCAAATTATTCGATTTGAATTATAGATTCTAACATAAAAAATATTCTTGTTTGTTTTTTGGAGCTAAATTTGAGTTTCAATTCAGTTCTTGTCCTGCTTCGTTTTAACGCTATTTGGCGATAGGTGTTATGGTCAGTGGTGTTATAATTTTCCTGGTTGTCTGTCTTTCTTCACTAAAAGCTGACTTAATTCAAACTCTTATCGAACATCACAAGCGTCTTTGAAAACTAATTTTTTGGAGCTCTTCAGCAAAACCTATTGATGTTTCACTTTAGATATTAACTTATGTACGTTGCTGAAAATCTAGATTTCGTTTTAGCTTAATATGCCAAAATACACATTGTTTTGCAATTATTAAATCAGATTTGGTGTTTCTGACAAATTCATGAGAATCTCAAAGTCGGTCAATTGAAATCCATCTTAGGTCTGAAGAATCCTCAATTTTTTTTGGGTTTGGTCATAATTTAAAATTTGTGCTTATTTTCAATTTTTTTTCCAACTCATCCCTTAAGTAACACTTATCAGTTTCTAAGCTCGTTAACACTTTTCTGGTTTCCTAAAGTCAGAAGAGAATGAATTCCATACAAGTTCTATCTGTTGCTTTTCTTAAATAAATATTTCCAATTTTGTCTCCACATTTTTGTAGACATTGTTGCTACATTCACGGGAGTTAATTTATTTGAGCGTGATCGTCTAACCATAATAATCTTGCTCGCTGTATATTGTGGTGAGTCTTTTTATGCAACTTTTTTGCTTGACCGTTTTTAATTGCTCTTAATTAACGCAGTTTGTAGCAATTATATTAGTCCTATCGGTCTTTTATGCTATTTTCGCTTGACTGATTTTTCGTCTCACCCATTTGACTTTTCGTACTCAAAAACGAGACCAAGAGGTTGCGCCCAGTGGACATTAAGCGCTCTTAGAGCCTTTCAGCTCACTAATCTCCAAGTATGCGATTCACAGAAACTGATTTGGAGACTTATATTTATGGTGTGAAGGGCTCTGTCCTTAGAGGTTGACCCCCCTCCCCCACAACACGCCACCACTCACTTCCCCCCCCCACTCCTGCACATTATTCTTGCCGTAAGGGCACGTTGCAGCCAAAAAACCCGCCCACTGTCCCCCCCCCCCCATTAACCCCTGCTGCAGCCGCGGCTGTGCTCACCTCCCCTTTCAATTAAGCTAAAGCTAACCTCACTAAACCGTGGCTAGCTACTGACGAAGCCAACCGCTCGCCGTTCTTTGAGAGCAATTCGCCCGACATTAGTCGGTTATGTTTAATTTTTCGAGTGACATTTTTGCGTAATCCCTCACAGTAGCGAGGAGCGCGTGAGGTTGTGCTTGGGTTTTTGTGGTTATCGAATGAGGATTATTAACAACCCGGAAAGGGGGGCAAGTGGTTTTGCCTCGTGCATTTAAGTGGGACTTCGTCGTAGATTGAGAAAATGGTGTGTCAGCAATAATTTATGGCTGCCGTCAGCAATAATTTTATTTGCATTGGTGCGCTGTCTTCTTTTTTTTTAATCTGTTCAAATTTTTCCGACCTTCTCTTGCCAATAAGAAGGTACATTGGAGCAGTGATTTTAACCATGTGGGAGCAGAGAGGACAGAAAACAGTAGTTTTATGGCGTCAAGGTTTTCAAACTGCTTTCAATTGAATTAAGAAATTGGTGTTCAAAAAGATTTTCGGTTTTCGAGAGCAGTCTTTTTTGACGTGCGGTAATTTAACTTGTTTTCGTTGTTTTCTCGTCATTTTCTGTATGAATACTTTTAAAAGGTGATGTATGTGTTTATAGCTAAGCTGTATGCTGAGTGCAGCTATATTGCGGTGCTCTTGGTTTTGTTTGTTTCGTCGTCTGACGCTCTTTTTTCGTTTTACACATGTTCACACAACAAAGCTTGCAAACTCACATTTTCTGAATGAATTCTTCCTCTCACCAACGGCATTTGAGCTTGTGACGTCATTTTTCGCTCCCTTTAGCCAACGATTTTAGCTCATTTGCGTGATTAGATTTAGATCATACGTGACTTACCTCACTCAATAAAATGACTTTTGCACTTTAAAGCTTAAGTGTAATTTGAGTTTAAAGTCAAAGGAACTGGCTTGTGTTTTAAAGTTCCCTAATAAAAAGGAGTGTGCGGATTGAATTTAACAAGCTTTTTTAATTTATCGCTGAATCTTCAGTTTTTTGAGCGGCGTCGATTACTTTTTCAACTTAGTTCTGTGTCTGTTTCTGGCACGCTGGTTGACTTTGCAGCTATTCCGTCAATCTACCGGCTATGCGCTAACAATGCATTTTTGCTAGAGTTTGAACATCGCAAAGGCAACTAGTGGTTTTTAAAACTTTGTCTATTTGTTATCATGAATTGTAAGCGATTTTTAATCTGTTTTTGTAATTCTTTTAGTCTGAAATTGGCTCTCCTATATGGCATAATAGATTTTTTTAATGATTTTAACGACTGTGACATTATTTGTTTTTTAATTAGTATTTCGAAGTTCGCCAGCTTTTGTACTTTTAATTGGTCTATCACTGGCTCTCGTTACCTACAATTACCTTAGTTGTCTAACGAAATGTTTTTTGATTAACATTATCTCAACGGCTATTATTTTGGCGCACCTTTTAAATCGCCTTAACCTTTTCATCACGTTTTACATAAATAACGAATTTGACGCTTGAATCTATTATATTGAATGCAAGTCGCACTGGAGCGCAGTGGTTAACAGCGCTCCGATCTTTGCATGTTTTAACGATACTTAAACATGAAGCCTACACCACCACGCCTAAGCTCCTGATCTGCACGTGTTTTAGTGCTCATTAAGAATTCAGCTTGGCAACAACAAGCGAGACAAAAAAAGCCAGTGACCAAAAATTGGTGCATGTAGTGAGTTCAATAGGCAAAAGCAACAGGCGTCGGTAGCCCAATGGATTAGACCTATGACTTCTGAGACGCGCTATAATCCCATATTTAAGATCCTAATTTTTTGCAGGCATAACGCGTGTCGCATAGCAAGAACAAGCGAGCCAAATAGCCAATAATCAAAAATTTGTTCATTAGAAAAGTCAATGCGCGCAGGTAAGACGTTATTAGCGGAGAGGATAAGACCAATGACTTTCAATTGAGGGGCAGGAGTTCGAGGGGTAGGAGTTCTAACTAAAGGCGGAAAAAGACGCATAATTTCCTGGATCACAAATTTGAGAAGTTGGTTTCCTTTCGTTTTTTCTTTCCTTTCTTTCAAATTCCTCTTTTGTCATATATTTGCTCCTAATCTGCACATGTTTTGCGCTTATTAAGCTTGCCAAAGCAGGTGAGCCATTATAGCCATTGACCGAAAATTTGATGATTCAGAAATAGGGATAGACAAATGCAAGACGCATCGTTAGCGTAATCGAGGGGTGCGGGTTCGAGCCCAAGTCGGTGCCGAAAACGGCTTGTTTTTTTTGCTCAAAAATGGTGAATGTTGTTTTTCATTCACTACTGTGTTTCCCTCTTCTTCCCTTCTTTTTTATTTTCCTTTAATCTTTCTCTTATTCTTTTTCTATTTTTTATGATTCTAGTGCTATGTCACCATGTTTAAGCGCCTAATCAACGCATGTTTTAAGGTTCTTTTCTTATGCAGACTAACGTAATATAGGCGTTTTAAAACGCGCCATGCCACCATGTAAAACATTGTTATCTGCACAAGTTTTAGCGCTCCTTAAACATGCAACTCAGCAAAGCCAAAAATGTCGTTTAACAGAAAGCTTCTGCAATATAGGGTAATAGACGAAAAAATACGCGTCGGTAGCGTAGGGCGTTAAAACCTATGCCTAGTAAACGAGGGGCATACGGGTTTGAGCCGGAGTTGGCACGAAAGAGAAATCCTATAAACCTATTCCGTTAAAGATTTTTCTTGTGATGCGTTTGCGGGCCTGCTAGTTCTGACTTAACTCACTCACTGTTTGGAAGGAATTTTAATTTCTGAAGGAATTTTACCTCAAGTTATCAAAGGTCAAATCGATTGCTAGCTGACATTCAGCTTAATAGATTTAAGTTAGAAGCGGAATAAGGTATAGTTTTAGAATCTAACTGAAACTGCACACCGAATTAGAACACTTTGACACTTAGGTAAAAGTTTCGTTAATTTCTCTCTTCTTTTTTCTGTTTCAATCCCGATTTGCATCAACAGCGGCTATTTTCTGACAATCTACAGGCTTTGATATTTTTTGTTTTAGAAGTTCTTTTTATATCCTAACAGTTTTCATGATTTTGACACAACTTGTTTTCAGAAAATTTTGCCAGTTTTGTAATCGTTTTTATTCTCGCCTAACCTGATTAATGACTCCTCATCACTCTAACAAGGTATGTCTCTCTACTTGAGTCCATTGAAGAAGGTCAGTTCATGGCAATGATTTTTTTTGTCTTTGACAACATTTGGCAACATTTTTTGTGGCCTGTTTTTGTTGTTGCTATTGTTAAGCGCTCCATGCAGTGTTTTCATTAAAAGCCGCATCTGCTTCTGAACCGGCTATTTTAGCGCTACTATTTTTTACAATTCAAGAATTGGGTTGTATTGGTGCTCTGTCTTTTTTGTAAGATGTTAAAGATGAAAGAGGTTTTCACTTTTTTTCATGACTTTGAGCTTTCAAAACGGGATAAACAAGTAAAGCTCAGCGGGCATCAATTTTCATTAAAGGCCCTCAGCCGTGTTTGGTAGTGTTTCGAGCGCTTAGAGTGGTGAAAATACTGGGAAGAACGTAATTCAAGGTCAAAAAGTCTTTTTAGGAGTTTTTGAGCTCAAAATATTGCAATTTTTTGTGTTTTCCGTCATTTTTCGATTTTTTTTGTTGGACCTGTCTAAAATTGAGGCTGTTTAAAGTTGATAAAGATCTTTTGCACGACATAAATACTTTTTATGACCTTTTAAAGAGCTATATGTTTTGGTAATCTAAACAAAAACACGCAAATTTGTACTAATTTTCACATTTTTTCAAGCTTTTTAAAAATTTTATCACTCCTAGGAGTTTTATCACTCCTAGGTGTCTAGTGACCTCCTTTGGGATTTGATAATAGATGACTGCATAGTTTCTAGTGGTAATGGAATGGTTACAAGAACTCCCTCATACATGTTGACCACAGATTCGCTTACCCCAAGCCACGTAAGTCTGCAAAATGAAAAGGTGTTCATCAATTCGGAAATTCTAGTCAATAATTTTAGAAAAATCTTGTTGCGTTGTTTTTTTACTACTCGAAGAATTTTGAAGAAGCACTTTTTTGATTGCTCCCGAAAGAAGTTTGTGGCAATTATATTAGTCCTGTTGGTCTTTTTTATGCGGTTTTTCGCCTGAACGATTTTTCGTCTGACGAATTTGAATTTTGAATTTTTTGCGTTTTTTTGCCGTTTTTCGATTTTTTGTGGACCAGTTTGAAAATGAGGTTTGTAAAAGTTGATAAAGGTCTTCCTTCTACAAGACATAATTACTTTTTATAGCTTTTTAATTTTATATGTTCTGGTGCTCCAAACATAAACAGGCAAATTTATATTATTTTTTACTTTTTTTTCATTTTTTTGAAAATTTTCTGGCTCCAATTCTAGGGTTTGATAATAGTCCACTAAAAATTTTTTATTGGTCTTGGAATGGTTTTCAAAACTTTAATATAAATTTAAGCGATTCTTTTAGTTTGTGAAAATTTAGTTTTTCTTTCCGCAGTGTTCAGGGAACGTCCTATAGGGTTTGCTAGAAAGTTACTGTCTACTTCTATGGTTTTCAATTTTTAGTGTCACGAATTTTAGCAGTTTTAAAATACTTGCGATTTTTTCAAGTTTTTTTTGAAAATTTTTGGTTTTTCAGGCACCAGTGGGCTCAGAAACTTCCTCCTGTTTTTGATAACTTCCTGCGTAGTTGCTAGAGGTTCTTTTTGTTCTAGAAGTTCTTTTTTTAATCAAAATTTTAATAGCACGAGTTTAGGCAAATTTTTGATAAAATTTAATTTTATGTCAAGTCTTCTGAAAATTATGATCGTGTTCTATGTTTGTCGATCTTTATGAGCCAGTGAAACTATGGCTTGAAATAGAAATACTGAATAGTATTCTTGAGACAATGAAATGGTTCTGAAGAGACTTATATCACGTATTTTGGCAAGGTTTTTGGCAATTGTTTTAATTTTTTTTTGTCATTTTCTGAGTTCAACCATCTTTACTGATGAACAAAACTTTTTGATTCATGCATTTGGGATACATGACAGTACTCCAGAGACAAAAAATTCGTTTTTAGCATTTTCTTCAAAATTTAGAAACTTTAAATTTTGCACTTTCAAGTTTTTTTTTTGAAGCGTTTGATATTTCTGAGTTTATCTACCTTTATTGGCAAATAAATCTCTTTCAAGGCTTGTGCGTCAAATAAAAATTAATTTCTTTCAAGGCTTTCGCGTTAGCTAAAGATTATATTGAATTGTATCATATTTGGTTTTAAGGGTAAAAGCTTCAAGAGTTTGAGCAATGAGTATTTTGTTTAGTTTTTTTGATTATTTCATTTTCTCAAATTTTTTGTCCTTTTGGAATTAATTGGTCAATTGATCTGCTGGACAGATACATTATTTCTCAGTTTTGCATTCAATTCGTTGGATTGTATTTCAGGACTTGTTCTGCTGTGTTTTTTACTTCGTCTTGCTAAAATTTTTCGCTTTACCTTAGTTCTCAGCTTGTTCAACATTTTGCGTGAAATTTTTTTGACATCTCTAGGCTAGTCAGACTCTTCTCTCATTCTGCCTATGTGTTTTTAGACAGCAGTTGCTCACCAAAGCAATTCAAATTGATCAGGCTTGGTGTCAAAAAACGAAAGCAGAAATAGAAACAGGATAAACCCATAAATCCCAATTTTAGATAACCAATACTCGATCTTTGTTCTTAGTTACCATCTCTAATGCCTGATACTAGCCCCTCTGTGGTCTCACTACGAAACAGGAGTATGTTCAGCTCAAAAACGACATCAAAAAGCTTTGCAGTTTGAAATTGTTTTTGTTTAAAAACCATTTTTTTAGTTTTTTCAATCCCAATCTTGGTTATGGGAATTATCGGCGGCTATTTTCCACCAATCTGCCGGGTATGTTGCTTCATAGCGTTCAGTTTAAAAACTTAGTTAAATTTAAATTTAGAAACTAACCGAGTAAGCTGAATTTGCACACCAAATTAAAAAATTGACATAGAAAATTTCTGTCAATTTCTGTCTTTTTTTGTTTCAATCCCAATATGCGTCAAGCGTGTCAACGGCGGCTATTTTCCGGCAATTTGCCGGCTATGTTTTAAGTTGGACTTTGCTTTTTGTTGCTGATTGGTGCAAGAGGCATCATACATTTCAATTTTTCTTTGTGTTCTAATGACTTTGATGCCACTTAGTAATTGCTCTTGAACGAAGTTCATAGCAATTATTGTAAACGTGTGTCTTTTTTTTGCAAAATTTTTGCTTGACAATTTTGACTTTTCGAGTGACTTCAACGCCCTCGTCTTTTTGCGGTTCGCGTGATCTAAAATTCTCTCTCAATCACAATTTCAAGCAGCTGAACTCAATTGGGGGTAATTTAATACTAAAAGTCAAATGGAAAGTGCGCCGAAACTGGTGCCATTTTTTACATTAAATCTTAATAGTAGTATATGTTAACCTCTAATGTGGTTATTTGAAGCCCCCCCCGACTGAAAAAGGCTACAATTGATTAGAGCTCCCCAATAGTTCCGACGTTTAGTTATGTTCTTTTACTTTGTCTCTTTGGTTTTCCACACAGTTGTTGTTTGCTGTCTCAAGTCCCAATGTGTAAAGCTTTTTTGACGTTGACGCTGTTGAACCGGAAACCTTCACGACCATAGTTTTCAAAGAAATGAAATAAGTTTTTGGCTGCGTAGTGTTCTGTTTATTGTATTGTATTGTATTCTTCGTTTTGGTTTATCATATAAATACTAAATAGATGTTATTTTAAGCACGCTAATAGTGTGATATTTAGTTTTTCGTTTCCTTTAATTGCAAGGCAGGACTTGTCCTGCTGTTTTGTTTATTTTTATAGCTGCGAAACTGTAAGCTGAGCGTAGCTATATTGCGGTGCTCTTGGTTTTTTACAATTCAAAGAATTTGAATTGTATTGGGGCGCTGTCTTTTTTTAAGATCTGTTCACATATTTTCATGATTTTTGAAGTCAAATTGGAATAGTGATTTTGGTCAAACCGAAACAGGAAGTAGAGCGAAAAAGCGAGTGGTTTTGTGGCGTGAAATTTTTTCTCTTTAAATTTTAAGTAGAGTGCGAAAACGGTGTTTGAACAAAAATTCGTTTTCTCGCTAGTGGTTTTTTGTTCACATGCGGCAATTTCACTTTGATTTTTTCAGTTTTTTCGATTTTTTGGATAAGATTTTTTTAATGGTTTTCACAATCCATTCATATTCCGTTCTTGGTCTAGTATTCAGTTTTGTCAATGAAATTTCTTTGAATTGTACGTCAGGGCTTGTCATGCTATGTTTTTTTTAGATCTGTTCACATATTTTCTTGATTTTTGAAGTCAAATTGGAGTAGTGATTTTGGTCACGCCGAAACAGGAAAAGGAACGAAAAAGCAAGTGGTTTTGCGGCGTGAAATTTTTTCTCTCTAAATTTTAAGTGGAGTGAGAAAACTGTGTTTGAACAAAAATTCGCTTTCTCGCTAGTGGTTTTTTGTTCACATGCGGCAATTTCACTTTGATTTTTTCAGTTTTTTCGATTTTTTGGATCGGATTTTTTTCTCAGTGGTTTTCCCTATCCATTCATAGTCCGTTCTTGGTCTAGTTTTCTGTTTAGTCAATGAAAATTCTTTGAATTGTACGTCAGGGCTTGTCATGCTATGTTTTTTGTTTCGTCGTCTGACGCTCTTTTTTCGTTTTACATTTTTTCACACATCAAAGCTGAAAAAGTCAAATTTTCTGAATGACTTCCTCTCACTAACGGCATTTGCGCGCGTGACGTCATTTCTCACTCGCTTTAGCGAAAGTTTTTAGTTTATTTGCGTGATTAGATTTTGATCATACGTGACTTACCTCACTCAATAAAGTGACTTTTGCACTTTAAAACTTAAGTTTAATTTGAATTTGTTTAAAGTCAAAGGAACTCATATGTGCAGTAAAGGTCCCTAATAAGAGGCTTCTGTGGAATGAAGTTTCACAAGCTTTATTAATTTATCGCTGAATGTTTTTAGCCTAGTTTTTAGCGGCGTCGATTTTTTTCAATTTAGATCTGTATCTGTTTCTATCTCTATCATATGGCACACAGGTCTATTCTTTCGCAGCTATTCCGGCAATCTGCCGGCTATGTTCTTACATTTCGTTCACGTTTTTCGTTTTACCGATTCTCGTTTTAATCTCGACTTAGGTTAAGCTCGTCAACGGTGACAAATAAATTTTTGGTTTGAAAGCATAGTTCTATGTCATGTCAGAGCCTTTTAGTTTTTACAATTTTTAGTTTTTACAACCTAATTCAGAACTTTTGTTATTCAGCAGTTTAAGGTGTGTCTTAAGTTTTTTGTTTCAAATTTTAGTCTGAAATTTCGACGAAAATTAGATCCGAGAAACAATCGACCGAGAAAGTTTTACTGAACGAGATAACTGAGCAAAATTTTTGTGAGGTGTTTCTACAGAGTATACTTTCTTCTACAATGGTTACTCTTGATTGTAAAAGCTAACATTTAATTGTTTAAATGTTTGGTTTTTGTTGCAGTGTCTTCTTCGAGCTCATGACGTAATAATATCAGAGCTTTTCGATAACCAATCAAATTGCTCTTCACCTCTTGGTGCAACCTCCACGGGTGACACGCGCCACAACTCCCTACCTTCGCCTCAAACGATGCCAACTACCTTGTCTCTATCAGGGAGACACGCCGTCACTCCTATCAACAGTACCGGTACTCACCCACACTCATCAAGCCACGCCGCCAACAGTGCCACAGCTATAACCCATCATCATCAACACATACACGGCACAGCGAATACATCCGCCCCCAATGGCAACTGTCAGCTAACGACAGGGACACCAGCCGCTATTGTGGCTGGGGAGGGAGGGGAAAGCAATAGTGCCAGCAGTCCAGGCAGCTCTCCTCTACTGCCAGCTGTCTCCTCAGGTGCTACTTCTGCCCCACAAGGCCCAGTACCAACCGAGGTCACCCGAGTGAAGTAAGCTACTCCATGTATAGTTAAAGCAATTCAAAACGTTTTTTTCTTGTCTTCTCGGAATCTTAGCACTCGTGCCATGCTACAAGTTGTACATAGTGCTTCAAAGCACTTAATTTTGCGCTAGTGCAAAAACAATAGTACACTGCTGTTCACTATTTCATCTCGTTCCGTATTTCGTTCTATGGATACATGTACTGAGCTATTAACTTAGAAAATATTTTAGCAAATCGAGAAAACCTAGAAATTTTTAGCAAACCTAGAAAATTTTTAGCAAATCGAAAGAATACTGTTAAATGTTGATCTCAGCCAAAAGAGCACATCAATCTTGAAAATCATGAAGATTCAAGTCTGCTCGTAGTTGAGGTTTTAAAGTGGAAAATTTTCATTGATTTGATGCGAACTGATCTTACTGAATTTCTGTTGTAGGCAGGTGAACTTCCACAGGAACAAAGGCGAGCCCCTGGGTATCACACTCAAAATTCTCAAGACTGACCAAGTGGTGGTGTCGCGCGTCATGATTGGCGGCATGATCCATCGCCAAAGTTAGTGTTCAGATATAGTAGCACAATGCATCTGTAAAGATCATACCTGGGTTCAAAGAGTTTCCTTTAAACAGAAAAATATTGTTTCTTCAAGTTACACAGGATTAATACAAATCATGGTAAAGAAACTAATTTTGAAATAACCATTTTAAAATGCAATGAATTTAAAAGCTTTTTATATTGGTTAATAGCCGCGAAGGGATTGCTGAGGCTATTATTGGCCTCTTCTTGGTTTATTTTATTTATTTCGTCGTCAAGATTTTTGTTGCGACCATATGACGTCACGATCACTTCAAATCTGCCTTTTGTTCATTCGTTCATGCAAATTTTGGTCACACGTGACTTACCTCACTCTTAAAAATGACTTCCTCACTCTGAAATTGACTTTTCTTTGCTTTAATTCAAAGAGATAAGGTCAAATGGGTGCTTGTCACTCTAAGTGAAGGTTATTTAAGAGCATCTAATAGAAACAGCAATATGTTATACAGATTCTTAATCAAAATTTAACTTCTCAGCCCTTAATGAAAAGAATAAGTTTCTTTTTTGGTCTGTAGTTTTACCGTCTTTTTGAGACTACAGATCTATGAAGCTAATGTGGCTATTTTCTGGCAATTTGCCAGCTATGTTTATCTAAGAGCCTTTTGTGCTTAAAATTCTGAAAGTTCCGTGAACCTATTTTTTGAGTATATGTAGCCTAAATTTTTTTGGAAATATTTGGTCCTAATTTCTGATGTTTAATAGCGGCTGTCATCTACTCGAACGACTATAATTACGCTCTCTACATTTTTCATCTTAAAGCGTTGTTCACGTTTTTAGTAGCCCTGATAGAGATAGTGAGCTTAGCTATTGTTGGCCTTCTCTTGGCTTTTATACGACGAAGAGTTGTGACGATCTTCTCTTTTATTGACGACTCTGAGAGATGTATTGGTGGAGCGTCTTTTTTTATCGGTAACGTTTAGTGTATTTGAAATCGGAAGTGAAACGCGTGAAAACAAAGTGTTTAGGTCAAATTGTTGCCGAAAATTGAAAAGCAGAAAGAAGAGAGTGGTTTTTTGTTGATGACGCATTTTTAGGGCGAGCAAAAAAAAGTAGGCGTAAAAATTTTTCGATAAACGCGCAAGTTTATTACGTGCGCCTCTGGGCGAATTGGTCTTTTGCTCAGTCATACAGAAATGTTCTCATTTAACAGAAATTATACATTTGCTAGCATTTTTGACCATTTTAATCAAATATTATACTATTAGATGAGGGCTGGGGCAATCGGTAACCGTTTTAGATGCTTTTTAAGCAGGTTTTTAAATCCATTTTCAATTTTTTTGTAGTATAGGAGAAGTTTTAAAGGTATTTTTTCTAGTGGTTCTAATGATCTTTTTAATTGCTCTCAACCTCAATTTAAGCCCCTCAATTTTTTTTGTCTGAACCTTATGACTTTTCGTCCTTAAAAACTGGATAAACAGTTAATGCCCAGAGCTTAATATTTGACTCCTTTCGGCTTACCGCTAGACTTACCACTTAAAGTATGTGATTCACCGAAACTGTTTGGGAGAAATAAATTCACCCCCACTTCACCCCTTCCATCACTCCAACCCCAGTTCATACCCCCCCCCCTCACCAGTCCCCACCCCTGCACATCGTTCCACCCGTAACCCAATTCACAAAGATCATATGTCACGATCACTTCTAATCTGCTTTTTTCGTTCAGCCATTAAATTCTAAAGGTTTTTTTAGCTGAAGCAGATTTGTTCATGAAGAACGTTGACTTCTGTTTTTCAACATTTGACTTGGGTACTAATACATAGCAATTAGGAGCTGCTTGTAATACTCCAGGTGAAAAGGCGACTATGAGAGGTTTTCGTTCCATAACAATCTCATCTCCCTATTCAAACTACAGTCACCTATCACCCCACCGCCTCCCTCCCCCCACCCACCTAGCCTACCCCTGCCGCCCCTTCTATACCCCCAAGGTACCCCTACCCCCTCCTTGACATACCTACCCCCCCCCCCTCCTCACCTAACCCCTACCCCCTGCCGCCCCCTCGTTTTTATAAACTAGTCAGGAAAGAACTTTGACCATCTTAGTTTTTTAATGAAGTTTTGGTTATTTTGATTATGGTAACCATTTCATTGGACGGAATGAATTTTTGTTACAGGAAACTGCTTAAACTATGTCAAACGTGGCCTGGAAAATTAAGAAATTAAGTCTATTAACTCTATTTTTGGCTGTTTCTGAACATTTCTTGCGATTTTGTTCTCTAAGCAATCGATTTACTTGTTAAATCTGCAACGTTTCTAGGTTTTTTCTATCAAGAGGCGAGACTTTAAGTTAGATGGGGTGGTTTTTATACAGAAAAATAGTTGAATTCTTCTGATTTTTCGAAGTATATATATATATATATATATATATATATATATATATATATATATATATATATCAGAACAAATCATGTAACTTCGGACACGGCTTTGTGAAAATTCTGAAAATGAAAATGTTTTTAGATTTTCAATCAACTCTCGCAGATAGGAATAGTTGCATTACTTAGTCCGATGGTAGTCGGTCGTGTTTAAAGTACGAAATCTGATTAGTCAGTTTCGGCTTCGTCAAATAATTTGGGTGGGATTTATCCATTGATAGAAACATGACGCGGCTAAGTTCGCCTTTGAGCGTGCATACTGATTTGATATATTGAGAGAAAGTACCGTTTTTCAGTTCTAAGCTAGAATTAGTTTTCTCTGTAGATTTTCATTTTTTAATCTTCGTTTTTTGTATTCTTTCGCTTTAGTTCTTTAATTTTCCTTAATTGTATTATCAGTATAGTTTTGAGCGCTTTTTGACCAAATGTTAACAATACTACTGCCAAAATTTTTTTTGGTTTCCTGCAGTTTGCATCGTCCTGAACCATCTCTCTGGAACCTTGTTTTTTTTTGAAATTCGAATTCATGTGTGTTTATAGAAATGTAGTCGTGTTTAAAATGTTATCTGTGCAATTGTTTTAATGAATTTCCGCTCGGTTACAGAATTTTCAGCGATGAAATGGTTTGCTTCTATGAAATGGTTTGCTTCCCCTTCCACTCTCAACGATTGACCACCCTCCCACTCCGCTCCTTATCCCCTGATGCTAGCAGACGCAAGTCCCAGGTGGCTACTGCCAAAGACAACCATTCGACGGTCGTTTGACAGAAGTTTGCTCGATGTTTAATTGCTCTCAAAGAGAAGTAATTATTGTAAACGTGAGGTCTTTCCCAGTATAGCCCCTCATGAAATTATAGCCCAGAAGAGGAGTATTGATATTCTACAGGTTTTTACGACTCGAAGAGTATTGAGATTCTACGGTTTTTTAAGCTGAAGTCATGACTTGAAATTTGACATTCGTTTTCGAACATTGACCTCTCTTGTAGAACGTTGACTTCTGTTTTTCAACAATGGACTTTAAAGATAACTTATTTTGTAATGTATAGTGACTAAGAACTGATGGTAATATTCAAGGTGAAAAGTTCATTTTGAGTCCCTCCAACGTATCTAACCTACCCTTCGCTCCCAACTAGCCCCCACACCTATTCCCCACACACCTACCCCCCCCCCCCCCCAACTAGCCCCCCACACCTATTCCTCCACACACCTACCCCCCCCCCCCCCCACCCCCATACACTCACACGCACAAACCTAACCCCCCACCTACCTACCTACCTACCCATATTTCTCACTAAAAATTGATTTTACTGTATATTGCTTTTTTGTTTCTTTTTATAGCTGCGAAGCTGTAAGCTGAGCGTAGCTATATTGCGGTGCTCTTGGTTTTTTTGTTTCGTCGTCTGACGCTCTTTTTTCGTTTTACATTTCACACAGCAACGCTGAAAGTCAAATTTCCTAAATGACTTCCTCCTCTCACTAACGGCATGTGCAGTAAAGGTCCCTAATAAGAGGCTTCTGTGGAATGAATCTTAACCAGCTTTGTTAATTTATCGCTGAATGTTTTTTTAGCCTAGTTTTTTGAGCGGCGTCGATTTTTTTTTTCAATTTAGATCTGTATCTGTTTCTATCTCTATTATATGGCACGCAGGTCTATTCTTTCGCAGCTATTCCGGCAATCTGCCGGCTATGTTATCATATTTCTGAAATAGGCAGGGTTAGATAAGTTTTATTGCACGACTCTTCGAGTCTTTTCCGTTATTCTACTGGCTATTTTTAATAATGCTAAATTTTTTCTTGACCGTTTTTGACTTTTCGAGTGACTTTTACGCCCTTGACTTTCTGCGTTTTGCGTGATCTAATGTTCTTTCCCATTCACAAATTCAAGCAGCTGAACTCAATTGGCGTCGATTTAATACTAAGAGTCAAATGATAAGTGCGCCAAAACTTCTGACATTTTTTTACTTTAAATCTTTATAGTGGTATATATATATATATATATATATATATATATATATAAACCTCTAGTGAGGTTATTGGAAGCCCCCTAGTGAATTTCTTAGTCCCAATCAGGCTACACACCCCCCCCCCCCCCTCTACTGAAGCAGGCTGCAATTGATTAGAACTCCCACTAGCCGTTCAAGAGCAGTTCTTCCGACGTTAGTCGTTTGTTTATTTTTAGTAGTAGTATTAGCAATGCATCAGAAAGAGTTAAAAGGTTCAGAGACATATAGTTGACTTCAATTCGACATACTTTGGAATTTTTAACAAGGATTGGATAGAATTTGAAATTATGTGCTTTGTTTCAGAGATCTTGAACGAAGGGGACGAGATCCTGGAGATCAACGGGAGGTCCATCCGACGTCACTCGGAGGACGAGTTGCGAGATCTTTTGAACCACATAGCAGGGGATATTGCAATAAAAGTGACTCCCAAGCAACACGCTGGAAGCATTAACAGCAGCAGTTATGCCTCGTCTGGTGCCAACTGTCACGATAACAACAATACACTTATGTCTCAGGTTGGTCTAATTAGAACTATGAATCCGTATTAAGTCAATAATCAGCTTGTCTAATGTGACTCTTAAATTTTATCGGGATCGTATGAATTGCTAATGTGGATATACTTGTTGCAATGTTTGAGTGGTTTATTTGACACAGCTGGTGATAATCTCAACTTTATCATGGAACAATTACATTCTATTATGCCCAGGGCCATGTAGTTGCTCGGCGATAAAATAGCATTATAATTAGATGGTTCCTTTTTATCGGCAACCTGAGGTTTCTATTTTCAACTATTTAGTATAATTGTGTTCAGCAGCTACAGCCCCAAAATTGAATGAAAATGGTTTTGTTGTACTTAGTCCTTCTTCGTGCGTGCCATGTTCGACTATCGACCAGAGGAGGATACGACCAGTCAGGCCGCAGCTGCCTTTGGCCTCGCCTTCCAAGCTAGAGACATCCTGCAAATACTTAGACATAAGACCTCAGAGCCAGACTACTCCGTCTCTGTTCAGTCACTTAACAATCTACAACACCAGGTACATGTTCAACAAAAAAGGGGAGCGTTCATTAGCAAACATTTATAGGATTTTCAACTAGCCATGCTTCATATCTACGGTGCCTAATATCTCCATCCGAAAGTTAGGGTAATGCGTGAAAACTTTGCGGAGAGCATTTGAAGGTTTGTTTGTAATTTAGGAACATCTCAAATCAGGCGTGGTGGCATCTCAACTGACAGAAAATCAGCGCTGGTGGCAGGCAAGGGTAGTGTGCAGAGCCACTGAGGCAGCAAACTCTTTAGCACCACTGGCGGAAGATCTCGACCTTGACAAGGAAGCTAGTCTTACCTTGGGAGGTGTTAGCTCTAGCAGTAGGAAAGTGGGTTTGGTGCCTTCGTGTTTGTGGCGAATGGAGACAATCAGGAATGAACAGTTAACTGGTGATAAGATCAGGTGATATAGATCTCTTATCTGATTTGATGGTGTTGTATAACTTTTTTAATAGTCCTCATCCTCTCAGCCGGCTATTATAGCGCTCCTATATTTACGACTCGAAGAGGAGTATTGGAGAAGCCCTTTTTTAAAATCAATTTTATTGGAGTGATTTTTGAAGCGGGAAATGAAACGCGTGAAAAAATTTGGTGTGATTTTGATGCTGAACAAAAGTGAAAAGCGGAGCGAAAAGAGAGTGGTTTTTGTTCATACCGCTGTTTTTGAGTGCGCGAGAAATTGATGTGTTAAAAAATTTTCTCTAAGCGAGCGAAATTTTTTTGTTCACGTGCGGCTTTTAAAAGCAGTTTTTTGCAACTTTTGATGGTTATGAGATTTGGTTATGATATTGTATTAGTTTTAGGCTTGTTTTGATAGGAATTGAAGGTTTCAAGTAGTTAATTTGAGGTTAATGCTAATTTGGAGGTTTTCGATCAGTTTTGTTGATTTTTAGACGAAATTTAATGATTTTTTGCCTGTTTTTTGTTTTAATGCTTTAAATGGGATTTGAATAGAAGCTTGTTACTTAAGGAATGCTCAGATATCAGTTGACTTAAGTTTTCTTGGTAAAAATAATTTTTTTAAACAAAATTAACAGAAAAATTGAGAATTTTTACATTTTTTCGCATCTTAGAGAAGTTTCTTAACCTATTATGACTTGCCCATTGTTTTGTGAGCTTTTCATTGCTCTAATTGCAGAAGAACTTTATTCGGCTTTATGTTTCCTTGTGTTATTAAAAAAACTTAAGTTTTTATAGTTTTTTTTTGTTCAATTTGTGGAGGTTCAGGGTTTCTTAAAAGTTGTTCTAGTTGTTTAGTCATAAGTATGGGCAATTTTCTCCTTCGAGTCGTTTCCGGAATTCTTCGGGCTATTTTTTTCGTTGAACTTTTTTTCGCTCTACCCATTTTGCCGCTTTTTCGACATTTTGCCCGAAATCTTTTTGACTTTTCTAGGCTAGTTTCAGTCTTCTGTCATTCTGCTCAAGGTCCTTTTAAACAGCAGCTGCTCAGGAAAAACAATTCAAAATGAATAGAGTCAGTATTAAAAAATCAAAAGTCAGAAATATAAACGGGATAAACCCATTAAGCCCATTTTTAGATGCCCGGTACTTGAACTTTGTTCTCATAAGTTTTAGTTACGATCTATAATGCTTATTGGTATTGATACTAGACCCTGCAGCCTCTCACTGACGAAAGGACATCAATTACGAGAGGACATCAATAGAAATCGCACCTGAAAATTTTTTTTATACAAAAATCAACTTTTGTTAATATGTTCTTTTCTTTTGATCCCAATAGAGTTATGGGAATCAACGGCGGCTATTTTCCGGCAATCTGCCGGGTATGTTTAAACTTGGTATTTCGTCCATCTTTTTTTGAAGGCTCGATTTTCTAATTGCAACATTTCTGCCGAGTAAAGCTGTATTGCTACTATCTCGATTTTTCTTTTACAGCTAGCGATTCAGTGGTCTATTGTTAATTGCTCTCAAACAAAGTTTGTCACAATTATATTAGTCATGTTGGTCTTATTTATGCCATTTTCGCTTGACCGATTTTTCGTCTGACACATTTGACTTTTCATCCTCAAAAACGGGATAAACAGGTAGCACCCATTGCGCATTAAGTTCACTTAGAGCCCTTCAGCTCTCTAGTCTCCAAATACGCGTTTCACAGAAACTGGTTTGAGGACATACTTATGGTGTGAAGGGCGGTTGACTCCCCGCACACACATCAGCCCCCCCCATTCCCCAAAGGGCCCCCTGCAGCCAAAGACCCCCTCCCTCGGTTGCAGACCCACTTGCCCCCCTCCGGTGCAGCCCCTCCCGCTGCGCTGACCTCACGCCCGTTCATTTAAGCTAAAGCTAGCGTCACTAAACCGTGGCCAGCTAGTGACGAAGCCAGCCGGTCGTTTGAGAGCAGTTCGCCCGACCTTAGTCGGTTATGTTTATTAATTGCTCTTGAACGAAGTTCATAGCAATTATTGTAAACGTGTGGGTCTTTTTTATGCAAATTTTTTGCTTGACAATTTTGCGCTTTTCTTCTAGAACATTCTTTGACTTCTCAAGTGACTTTTTCACGCTTTCGTTCTTCATTTTTGAGTGATCTCTATTGCTCCAATTAAAGCCTATTGCTAATATAAAGTCGGTTGCAGCATAGCAGAGGTACGTGATTCGTAGCGCAGCGGTTAGTGCGGGTGACTGTGGATCGGGAGGTCAGTGGTTTGAATCCCGGTGGGGGAAAGGTTTTTTGCACCCATAAAGAAAATTTATCTAGGCTGCGCCTTAGTTAAATTGCCTCGCCTGTCGTTCAAGAGCAATTCTTCTAACATTTGTCGGTTTTTTAATAGCCGCATAGCGATAGCAGGGGCTATTGTTCGCCTTCTCTTGCTTTTTTTTTATTTCGTCGTCGCGATTTTTGTTACGACCATATGACGTCACAACCACTTCAAATCTCTTTTTTCAAATCTTTTTGTTCGTTCGTTCATGCAATTTCAACCGAATTGCGTGCGTGACGTCATTTTTCGCTCTTAGTGGAGCGAGTTTTTTGTTCATTCGGGTGATTAAATTTTTGGTCACATTTGACTTAACGCACTCTCAAAAATGACTTCCTCACTTTGAAATTGACTTTTATTTACTTTAAATCAAAGAGATAAGGTCAAATGGAAGTGTGTCACTCTAAATGAAGGTTATTTGAGAGAAGCTAATAGAGGCAGCAAAAACCTATAAAGATTTTAATCAAAATAGAACTTATCAGTCATCAATGAAAAGACGATTTTTTTTGTCTGTCTTATACTGTTTAATAGCCGCCCTCATCTTCTCAGCCGGCTATTATAGCGCTCCTATTTTTTTCTTACTTCGTCGAATAAAAAAATGTTTCGCTTTACCTCATTTTGCTGCTTTTTCAACATTTTGCGTGAAATCTTTTTGACTTCTCTAGCCTAGTTTCTCTCTTCTCTCATTCTGCTAAAAGTGGTTTTCAACATCAGTTGCTCAGCAAAGCAATTCAAAATGAACAGAGTTAGTATAAAAAATTGAAGTCAGAAGTGGAAACGGGATAAACCCATAAAGCCCAATTTTAGATGCCCGCTATTTGAACTTCGTTCCTATAAGTCTTAGTTATTATCTCTAATGCTTATTGGTATTGATAGTAGCCCCTGCAGCCTCTCTCTAAGAAACAGAAGTACGTTATATTCAACTACGAAATGCCATCAAAATAAATCGGACTTAAAAAATGTTTTTGTATAAAAATCTTTTTTTTTTCGATATCTTTTATTCTTTCAATCCCAATCATGCTCATTGGAATCAACGGCGGCTATTTTCCGGCAATCTTCCGGGTATGTTTTAGACGGCAGATCTACGAGGCTATTGCGGCTATTTTTGGGCAATCTGTCATCTATTTTTTTATTAATAGCCGCCTCAGCTTCTGAGCGGGCTATTATAGCGGCCCTTTTTTACAGTTATAAGAATTTGAATTGTATTGGGGCGCTGTCTTTTAAAATCTTCACACATATTCATGATTTTTTGAAGTAAAATTGGAGTATTGATTTTGGTCATGCCGAAGTGATTTTGGTCACAGGAAGTGGAATGAAAAAGCGAGTGGTTTTGCGGCGTGATTTTTCTCGCTCTCATTTTAAAGTAGAGTGAGAAAACGGTGTTTAACAAAAAGTCGCTTTCTCGCTAGTGGTTTTTTGTTCACATGAGGCAATTTCACTCTCGTTTTTTTAAACTTTTTTCAAGTTTTTGGATTGGAATTTCTCCTTAATGGTTTTCCCACTGAATTCATAGTTCATTTTAGGCTTAGTTTGTTTGAACCAAATTTTTATTTCTCTCTAGTGGTTTTTTGTTCACATTCGGCATTTTGACATTGATTTTGTTTTTTTTTAATTTTTTGATCTGATATTTTTAGAATTGGTTTTCCCAATTCACCCATAGTTCTTTCTAGGCCTAGTTTTATGTTTAGTCAATGACAATTTTTTGAATTGTACGTCAGGACTTGTCCTGTTATGATTTTTACTTGTCGAATAAATTTTTTTCGCATTACCTTAGTTCACAGCTTGTTCAACATTTTTTGCGTTAATTTTGCGTGAATTTTTGACTTCGCTAGGCTAGTTTCACTCTTCCCTCATTCTGCTAAAAGTGTTTTTAGACAGCATTTGCTTAGGAAAGGATTTCAAAATGAACAGAGTCTGTATCAAAAACGAAATCCGAAATAGAAACGGGTTAAACCCATAAAGCCCAATTTTAGATGCCCGTTACTCGAACTTTGTTCCTAACTACCATCTCTAATGCGTATTGGTATTTATACTAGCCTCTGTGTGGTCTCTTTACGAAACAGAATGTTCAGCTCCCAAATGCCGTCAAATTAGTTCGCACTTTAAAATTGTTTTTCTTAAAAAATCATTTTTTCATCATTTTGTCTTCTTTCAATCCCAATCGTGGTCATGGGAATCAACGGCGGCTGTTTTCCGGCAATCTGCCGCGTTGCAGTACTGACTTTATCGTTCTTGATTGCTTTTTATTTGCCCTCAAACGAAGTTTGTATCAATTATATTAGTCATGTGGTCTTTTAATGCAAATTTTTGTCTGATCCATTTGACTTTTCGTCCTCAAAAAGGAGATAAACAGGTTGCACCCTGAGGCCTTAAGTTCGTTTAGAGCCCTGGCCCTTATTATACTCCAAGAATGCGATTCAGCAAAACTGTTTTGAGGTCAATTTGGTGTAATAGGAGGTTCTTAAACTTGAAGGTTTGACCCATTCAGTAGAAGAGGATTTGTAGATGTAGTTTAGGGGAA
This sequence comes from Convolutriloba macropyga, assembly GCF_964194025.1. NCBI lineage: Eukaryota > Metazoa > Xenacoelomorpha > Acoela > Convolutidae > Convolutriloba > Convolutriloba macropyga. The sequence continues at coordinate 36,937,380 of NC_134472.1, forward strand.
GTCGGATGCACGTGAAAATAAGTGTTTTGGATCAATCGTTTAAACGCAATCGTTTAAACGCGAACGAGAGAGAGAGAGAGAGAGAGAGAGAGAGAGAGAGAGAAATGAGTGAGTGAGTGAGAGTGAGAGCGAGAAGAATAGATTTGAGAAACTTTTGAGCTAACCGAGCGATATGTATTTTTTGTCGCTTACGGCTTTCTCAAAGCTGTTTTGTTTTAGTTTGACCTCTAACTTTTTCCAGTCAAAGGTGTTTCTTTCAATTATATAAGCTAGTAATAAGACTTTAAGATGCAACTTGGAGCTAATTTTGACATTTTGTCCTGCTCTACGCTTTTTAAGCAGTTTTCGTGTTGTCCTTCCTTTTTGTACAGCATTTTGCAAGTTTTACGGTAGAATTTTGTTGTTCTAGATATCATACTTAGATTACAATCTAGTCGCAATTGGTCGCATTTTGTCTTTGTTAAAAAATTTGCGCTTGTCTAGAATAATTTTAATGACATCCCTTGCAGACCCTTTTCCCAGCCTGCTGAATCAGATTACAATTACGAGTAATCGCCTCACCCCGGCGCATGTTAGTTCCGGTTTTGGTCTCTTATTAACAGGTGCGAAAGCAAAATTTATTTAAAAACATTTTTTTGAGGTAAGAAAAAATGAAAAGAGCAGAGAAAATTGAATTTTTTATCACACTATCAGAGAGAGAGAGAGAGAGAGAGAGAGAGAGACAGAGAGCGGGAAATTTAGAGGTGAAAAAGTTATGGGCTAACCCAGCGATTTATATATTTTTTATCGTTTAGGGCTTGTTTTAGGTTGAACCCTAACTTTCTCAGCCAAGGGTGTTTGTTTCAGTTATCTAAGCTAGTAATAATAGACTTTAAGATACAACTTGGAGTTAATTTAGGCATTTTGTCCTGCGTTTTGCTTTTTAGCCAGTTTTTGTATTATCCTTCAATTTTGTATTTAATCCTTCAAATTCGACTTTGGTGATCTTTAGAGTTTTGTGTGTTAAAGGGAATGTAGTAATATACATCGATTTTATGGGCCGTTTTTATCTGATGGTTTTTCTTGTTCACTATTTCATAAAGAGTAATTCGTCAGTTAATGCCACCAGAAAGTGGCAATTCTAAGTTACACAGGGCAGTTTTTAGTGAAATAAATATTTATTTTCAATTTTTTCTGGTTTTTCGTTGTTTACTTTTTAAGTTGTGTTAGTATGTCTCTGAAAGGAATTGGACCAGACACTGATTGAGCAGAAGAATTTTTATAGTTTTTTCAGAGAAATTGTTGAAGTATCGCCCTTGCTTTTTGTGAAGGTTTGTGTAATTTTTTTAAAAAATCTTTTTACCTCGATTTTCTGTATTTACCGCTTTTTTTATCAGCTGGATGTCGATTTTTTAGCAGTTGGTTCAATTTGGCAGAGGTATTCCACTTAGATTAAACTCTAGTCGCATTTTATCTACGTAAAAAATTTGTTTGTCTATAATAATTTCGAATGACATCCCTTGCCGACCCTTGTCCCTCTTAAAAGTAATCGCCTCACCCCGCCACATGTTAGGGCTGATATTATTCTCTTATTAATTGCTCTCATAGAGAAACAATTATTGTAAACGTGTTGTCTTTTTATGCAAAATTTTTGCTTGACCGTTTTGACTTTTCGAGTGACTTTTACGCCCTTGTTTCGCGTGATCAAAAATTCTCTCTCAATCACAATTTCACGCAGCTGAACTCATTTGGCGGCAATTTAATACTGAAAGTCAAATTTAAAGTGTGCCGAAAGTGGTGCCTGCCATTTTTCACTTTAAATCTTAATAGTGGTATATGTTAACCTCTAATGTTGTAATTTGAAGCCCACTATTTAACTTCTTAGTCGCATTTAGGCTCCCCCTCGCCCCACCCCCAGACTGAAGCAGGCTGCAATTGATAGAGCTCCCAGTGGTCGTTTGAGAGCAATTCTTCCGACGTTTAGTCAGTTATGTTTAATAGGCGAGAGAGCAAAAGATATGTAAAAACAATTGTTTAGGTCAATCTGCTGAAAAAATGAAAGGAGCAGAGAAAAGTGAATTTTTATCACACTACTAGAGAGAGAAAAAAAGGATTTAGGGAAGAGAGGAGTGGAGATGTGGGGAGAGCAGAGAGAGAATGTGAGTGAGTGAGGGAGGGAGGGAGTTAGTGCGTGATTGGGCGAGGGAGTGAGAGTTAGACTGAGAGCGAGAGTGATAGTGAGTGAGCGAATGAGTGAGTGAGAAAAGTAGACGAGAATTTTTGCAAAGTGAGTCAATGGTTGATCCGGCATTTTCAAAGCAGCTTTGACTAAATTACTATCCAAATGGTTTTTTTATGTTAACCAGTAACTGTACGTTTTGGAGCATCCAAGTTTTTTCTCCGTTTTCAATCATTTTAAGAGTTTATTAATAGCCGCCGTCAGCCTCTTAGCGGCTATTTAAGCGGTCTCCTATTTTTAATATGCTTTTTCTTTTAATTTCGAATTAGAATATTTCCCAGATTTTATAACGAATTTTTACAAAAGGTCATAGATGTTTAAGTACTTTTTCGATTCGTGTAGGGGAAGTTTATGGTTTATTTCATATACACTGTTTGTTTTAATATAGTATCATTGGTTTTTGAGTTTTGAGAGTTTTTGCAGTTATTTTTGTTATCCTGTTAGTTAATGAATGACAATATAGTAGTCTCATTAATGACTGGTCTCGTTGGCTCTTTAATGAGGCTTAATATGCGCCTCTCGTTAATTTTAATTGACATCTAAAGGTGTAATCAACTTTGTCACCACTTGCTTTCAAAAAATATCAGTGATTTTAGATACTTACCTAGTTTTGTAGTTCTTTTAACCCTGTTGCTTAGTCTGATAGTATTGACTATTTTTCTTTTCGAATTTTCTTGACGTTCTCCAGTTTTCGGGTTTCGTTGAATATGAATCAATTTTTTGTTTTGTTTGTCGGGACTACCTAAGTTTACTGGAAACCTATAAAGCCGGTTTTCATTTGCAAACATTTAGAAAATTTCTTAAATTATCCCGTTTTTGTCTATCGTCTTTACATTTTTGAGATGTTCGTCTCAAAACATTTTTCAATATCGAAATTTGTTATTCCACTGGGAAATCTCATTCTACAAGCGGTATTCGTTGTCAAAGTTTATCATCGTTGTCGGAGCGGTATTTATTATCGAATTATTCTAAATTGAAAGTTTTCTTTTATTTTTTTTTAAATGAAACAGCAAATGATCAGAGTGATCATGAAACTGGTCTCCTTTCATTTGTCTTTCCCATTTTAGAAAATTTCCACTCTAATTTGACGTTACCGTCTACAACTCGTCTTTTAGCCAATAAAAGAACGAGTTTATTTACTTCAAAGTAGTCCTATAGTTTATTCTTATACATCTTTTAGCTTTTCCCATAGGTTCGGGGTTATTTATGAAGTGTTCAACTGTGTTGGCAATCCTTTGTAACGTCTGGTCCTCTTGAGTTCTTTTTAGTGAACGTTGTTGCTAAATTTCTTTCTCATTTTCCGAATGTCTTGATCACGGTTGTAGACATTGTTTCCGATATGTTTAGTAGGGATACGTATGCTCATGATAGATTTTGTGCCTCATAATTCTAATTTCAGGAGTTTGAGATTTGGTGAAATATATGCCAACCATTTTAATGGAGTATGTTTTAGGGAGCTACGGAAAAGTTATGGAAAAATATTAACTCAAAATTCAATTTAATTGTCCTTAAACCGTTTCGTAAGATTTCTGTTGTTTTGGTTTTGATAACGCCATGGTTCCGCTGGTCCGCATTGGGAAGGGTGATAGGTCGTTATCTGTCTTGAGTCTTAGCTTTAAGTTTCAATTAGTTTGGTTGCTCATGTTTTGTTTCAGGTTACACAATTCAAGCAAGAGTATCATTTCCGGTTTTACAACATTTCATCATCGTGACTTTACTCGTTACAACTTTTGGAAACAAATCAACTTACAAAAGGCGGTAAAACACAATAAACGTAAGAAGTTAATCTCTAGCATTAACATCCTCCGGGCCCACAAAACCTAACCCTAGCCTGGTTGTGGGTTTGGGGTAGACATGCATAAGTTTAACTGCCGGTCTAGTTAATTTGCCTAAAGCGGTCTTAACCTCGCATGACCTAGCTATGTTGTCGGGGCCGGTGAAAGTCCGTGTGACTCGTCCCAGCGGCCAGATTCCTCTTGGTGTAAACTCCTCAAGAAGCCATACAACATCATCCACTTCCAAAGTTGCTTCACGAGATGTCCACTTCTGTCGTTTGTTCAGCGAAGGAATATACTCGGTTAGCAGCCTCTTCCAAATCTGCTGAAGTCTCTGCTTCACATGTGTCCATGCCGAATTCTTCAATGTAAGTGTCTCGTTGAAAACGGCTCCAGGAACATTGCAGAAGGGTCTTCCAAGCAAGAAGTGGTTTGGTGTAAGTGGGTTGTCGTCTTCGTGGTGGCTTCTGACGTGGGTGAGTGGACGCGAGTTGACAAGACAATCGGCTTCGCTGACGATTGTGGTAAAAACATCTGGGGTGAGTTTCGCGGAACCAAGGTTCAAGAGAAGAGCTCGTTTGACACATTGAACGAGTCTCTCCCACACCCCACCAAAGTGAGGAGCAGAAGGAGGGTTGAGTTTCCATTCGACAGATTGGTTCAGTAGCTGATCTTTGATGTAGTCGTGGTCCAACATCAGTGGTCTTCTTCTGATCTGCTTTCTTGCTCCCAGGAAGTTGGATCCGTTGTCTGACAGGAACAAGCGCGGTTGACCGCGTCAAGCGATGAAGCGTCGGATTGCTGTCAAACACTTGTCTGTGCTGAGATCCTCTGCAACTTCCAGGTGAATTGCTCTTGTAACCAAGCAAGTGAATAAGCAGATGTAGGTCTTCACTTCTGAATCTCGATGAACGACGGCAAACGGTCCAAGGTAGTCCACGCCGACATTGGTGATGATGACTGGTGACTAAGTTTCCTGGAAACGAATGTCTGGCAGGTCTGCCATCGGTGGCTGTAGTCTATGTGCTCGGAAGCGACGACAGTCGAAACATTTGAAGGCCAAACTTCTCAGGAAAGGTCTGATTCCGAGAATGTGGCATCTCTGTTGTATGTAGTTGCGGGTGTATTCAACTCCAATGTGCATACAAATTTCGTGGCATTTCTGTATGTAGAGTTGAGTGCAGTGCTCTTTAGAGTCCAGGATGATGGGGTGCTTGGCGTCGAAAGGTAGCGAGCTTCGTTTTGTTCTGCCACCAACGTGAAGAAGTCCACTTTCAAAGAATGGGGACAAGCAGAGCAGACGATCTTTCTTTGACAAAGGCCTGTGCTGTTTCTTGTCTTTGATGGCATCATTGAAGGACTTCTCTTGCGATTTTCTGAAGAGATAGATTAGGGCTTCGTTAATGTCGTCGAGTTCTAGTTTGCATTTTTGTTTCGATCTGAGATTTTTTATGAACCTTATGACAAAAGCCATAGAGCGCATTAACTTTGTCCATTTTGAGAATCTGCTGACGTCAATAAGACATTCGTCGTTCGATGTTTCCATTATGACGTTTGTCTCCTCCTTGTTACCCAAGGAGTTCTTCCAATGGCTTTCGGGATCACTTAGGAAAGCTGGCGGCGTTAACCAGAACACATTGATTTCACAAGCTGGTATTCCACGGGAGACATGGTCTGCGGGGTTGAGTTTTCCGCTGATATGCTGCCACTTGGAGACGTCTGTGTTGTTGCGGATCTCTTGTACTCTGTTTGCAATAAAAGTTTTCACTTTGTCCCTGTTTCTGATCCACGCAAGGACAGCTTCACTGTCGCTCCAAAAGTGTTTTGAGATAACTGGCATTGTTAGCTGCTCGGAAACAAATTGCATTAGTCTGCATCCTAGCACTGCTGCTTGCAACTCACGTTTCGGGATGCTGATTTGCTTAAGTGGCGCAACTTTAGCTCTAGCTATGACAAACCCAGTTGAAATGGTGTTAGCTGATTGAGATCTGATGTATATGACTGCTCCATAAGCCAGCTGTGAGGCATCACAGAAGCAATGTAACTGGTTTATCGGAGACGGCGCGATCGGAGAAACAAAACATCGTGGCATTGATATTTCTGGCACATTTAGATATTGCTCTATCCATGTTTTTATTGCTTTCTGTTTCTCGTCTGACAGGAGATCATCCCATGCAAGTCCTTCTTTCCAAGTATCCTGCAAGATGATTTTGAGTGTAATCGATAATGGGGCAATGATTCTTAATGGATCGAACAAGCAGGCAATTAAGGAAAGGAGCTTTCTGAGTGTGTAGTCCGTTTTGTCTTCCTGAACTTTGGCAAGCTGCTGGTGGAAGAAAGTATCATTAACTGTAATCCACATTACACCTGAGACACGATGTTTGTCTTTTTCGTTGTCACAATGTTCTTTGGGTATCTTGTTAAGACATTGAACAGAGTTTGATACAAACTTAGTCAGACTGAAACCTCCTTTAGAGAGTGTTTGTCGCAAGTCTTGAACTGCAGTTTCAGCTTTCTGTTCATTGACGAACGAATGCACAAAGTCATCCATGTAGAAACTTTTGAATATTAGATCTTTTGTAGAGGTGTTTCCGAAGTCTTTTGCTGTTTGTTGGAGGACAAATATTGCTGTAGTTGGTGAACATCTGGCTCCAAAGATGAGTCGCGTATACTGGAACTGCTGTACGGAACTCTTTGACGGCCAAAGAAAACGGAGACAAGACTGATTTTCTGTTCGTATGCAAATTTGCATGAACATGGCCTCTATGTCTGCAATTACTGCAACAGAATCCTGGCGAAAGCGAAGTAGTAAGCCGAGCAGGTTGTTGAAGGTCGGGGCCTGACAGAAGGATTTTATTTAGCGACTGCTTCTTAAAAACAGATGCGGCGTTTGCAACACGCCTGACTTTCCCAGGTTTGTTTGGGTTGGTGACGGGGTGATGGGGAAGGTACCAAATCTTCTCTGGTGCTGGATTTGAGAAAGTTACTGGTTTGAGATAACCCGTCTCTAAATCTGTTTCCAAAGTTTTCTCATACAAATGTTTCAACTCAATGTCTGTGTTGAGTCGGCGCTGAAGGCTGTCAAGTTGCGCTTTGGCAACCGGATAGTTGTTTTCTAATTTACTGTCCTGTTTCCAAAGTAAACCAATTTCATATCTGTCTCCGATATGATGGATTGTATCTTGTAATATTTGAACTGCTCTTTTACTGTCTGTTGAAGTATCTGCAGTTTCTTCAAACTCGGTTCCTGTATTCTCTATTTTCCAAAAACTTGTCACACATTCACTGAGATGTCTTTCAGTATCAACAGTTAAATTTGTGAGCGCGTGGTCGAAGGCTCTATAACTATGGGATAGGAAGTTTGTTTCCTGTTGGATTGGATCACTTTTTCGTTTAATTGGGCCAGTAATTGTCCAACCGAGAAGATTGCGTAAAGTAAAGGGGCTTCCTGAGGGTCCTTGAAGGAACTTGCGTTCCAAATTGTATTGGATAGCGTCAACACCTAAAAGTATCTGTATCTTGTTGTCACTAAGTTTAGAAAATGTATGTGTTGAAGGTAAGGGTAGGACGAACACGCTTCGCTCAAATCGTTCACAGGCGCATCGTTGAAAGTCCAATTACTCACGGCATGAACGTAGTTTAAACGGAAGAGTGGTTGGTCGCTATTGAACTTTCCAATGTCCAACCGAACAAGATTTGCGTGCATGACGGATTCGTCAAATGCGTGCGATACATTCAGATCGATTTCTGAAGTCTTTGGAGCCCGTACCTTGTCGGCAGCGGTGTTGAGGACGTATGATATGGTACTACCATTGTCCAGAATGGCATAACAATAATGTCTTTTATTATCATTTCCGAATAGGGTGACAGGTATTACCTGTAGTTGATTCCTCGTTTTTGATGGGAGACCAGGATTGTAAACCTGAGTTGGGATGTCACTGTTTTTGTCTTGTTGATCCAGTGGTTCACACATTGGCAGATCAATTGCTGTCACGTTTGTCGATTCGGGTGCTTTTTGTCTGCCTGTGTGGAGAAGGCTATGGTGTTTGCCATTGCAATGTCGGCAGAGAACTTTTGACGTGCAGTTTTTGGCGGCGTGATTGGAGCTTAGGCAATTGAAGCACAAAGAGTTCTTCTTTGCTTCGCCATTGCGTCTGCTGACATCGAGACTGAAAAACTGTGGATACTTGCCAATGTACTGATCTTGTTGGTCAAGCGGGCATTTTGTTCTGCTCCTATTTGCCGTTGCTTTTCTTATAGGCTGCTTTGAACCAGAGAATGAGGAGCTTCCGTTTGTGTTGTTGCTACTGTTAGCCGTCCATTGCTGAGGCTTTACACAACCGATGTTCTTATTTGCTGCATTATTATGTTCAAAACTTTTATTGCTGGGGAATGAAGTTTTACTTCCTGGAAAATTCTGTGACCAATTTGAACGATTTTGGTTCTTATTCCGATTTTTGAAGGAACTTGAACCCTGTGATTGGTTCTGTTGACCTGAATGGTTGTTAGTGTTTGATGAAAATGTGTCTTGTAATTGTTCGAAGGCTGTGGATTGCCCATCCATCCAATCGGAAAGCTCTGTGAGACCTGGATTTGTCCAGTCGTTGTCAACAACATGTTCGGTCCACTTCAACTTGATTGGGTTTGGTAGCTTATCTCGAGCTATCCTGAGCAAGTACGTGGCATTTAGGTCGGCACTGAAGCCATGTGAGGCAAATATTTGAACTACCTTTCTTAACAGCGAAGCGAAAGCTATCAAAGCTGCGTGGTCATTCATAGCCGGTCTTTGGAAAGCTTCTAGTTCTTTTGTTAGAGCACCGACAACGTTTTGCGGATTTCCAAAGCGTCTGTTGAGCTCTTGAAGGGCGGAGGGGTAAAAGTTTGGGTTGCAAAGAAAGACGGAGATGCAATCCTTCGCCGGTCCAATTACTAAACTTTGCAGATAGCTCATTCTTTCAGTGTCAGTGATATCTTCGTTGTTGTGGATGGTCGAAGAACACATGCTGCTCCACTCGTTCCACTTGAGCGGGTCTCCGTTGAACTTCTGAATTCGGATGTCCGGCAGCTTTACTGAGCGGTGGATATTCCGTTGACGATATAGGTTGGAGTTTTGATTACCAAAGCTTTGGCTGCTTGGGTAAACAGGTCCACGAGGGGTTACGTTTGAGGGCTCAAAACTACCGTTTGCTAAGTTTGACCAACGGTTTGGGCAATATAAATGAAATGGGCCGGAATGGCTTGGCGTTGGGAAACGATTGCCGAAAGAAACTGGAACAGGTGTTCTATGGTCAGGTACATTTTCAAAGAGGCCGGTGTTATTAATGGGCCTGGCAGGAGGGAAAGTATTTTTAGCCGCAGGGAGTGTTCCACTAAAAACTGGCAGTTGAATATTTGTAGCCGTAGACAATTGTGGGAACGCACAAGTTGCGTCAATAGAGCTCTGTGAAAGTTGTTGGATTCACAAACGGTTCTATTGGTTGAAGAGGTTGATGTTGATTACTTGCTACGTTGTCAGAGTCTATTTGTTCGGGTGCTGATGGCTGGAGACTATTCTGTACATCAGAACTGATGACTCTATTGGAGTTTTCTTGCAAATTTCCATTGGCGGACTGCACTTGCCTATGTATGGTGATCGGATTGGTTGTTGATTGCTGGTCTGCCAAATTATTGACTTGTTGCTGCTGTCGGGTATCTCGCATACTTTGAACAACTCCCGGATACTGAGGTGCAGAGGGAACCGGTATTTGATTACTGCGTGATGAAGCGGCGCTGCTTGGACGCGTCAAAATATTCCTGAAGGAAAGTTCATGCTTCTTTACAGTTTGTGCGACTTCTACTTTTAGCTTTGTCTAGCATGCTGCATCGTTGAGAGAGTCTTCAGCATCCACATTTTCCGATTGTGTAAGCTGGTCGACAAGTTCCTCTAGTTGTGACATCGTTCTCTTGAATTCATCATGTGTTACTGACACAACTTCGGGTTCCAGACCTGATTGTATCTGATATTCCAGCTCCTGTTTGAGCTCTTTGACAATGTTTAGTTTTCGGTGAAACAATCTAACGGTTCCAACTATTGATGGCTTTCGGCCTCCCATTTTCTTTATTGGTCTAATTTTCTGAAGTTCAGAGGTAAATTGAAAGGTCAAGTTGGGTGAATATAGGTCCCTTGAAGGGCACAACGAGTGGATTTTTGACCTTCCAGAGGTCACTTAGAGGTGAAGTGGGGTAATCTTTTGACCTTTTAGAGGCCACTTAAGGATCAAGTGAGGTGACTTTTTGAACTTTAGAGGTCAGAGAGGTCAAGTGGTTTGACCTATTAGAGGTCAAGTGATTTGACCTGTTAGAGGTCAAGTGGTTTGACTTTAAGAGGTCAAGTAGTTTGACCTATTAGAGGTCAAGAGGTTTAGCCTATCAGAGGTCAATTGGTTTGACCTATTAGAGGTCAACAGATTTGACCTATTAGAGGTCAACTGGTTTGATCTATTAGAGGTCAAGTGGTTTGACCTATTAGCGGTCAAGTAGTGTGACCTATTAGAGATCAAGGGTTTTGACCTATTAGAGGTCAACAGATTTGACCTATTAGAGGTCAACTGGTTTGACCTGTTAGAGGTCAAGAGGTTTGGTGGTTTGACCTTTTAGAGGTCACTTAAAGGTCAAGTGGGTGACTCTTGACCTTTTAGAGGTTACTTAGAGGTCAAGAAGGGTGACTGTTTGACCTTTTAGAGGTCACTTAGAGGTCAAATGGGCTGACTGTTTGACCTCTTAGAGGTCACTTAGAGGCCAAGTGTGATGACTATTTGACCTTTTAGAGGTCACCTAGAGGTCGAGTTGCGTGACTATTTGAACTTTTTTGAGGTCACTTAGAGGTCAAGTTGGTTGACTGTTTGACCCTTTAGAGGTCAGGTGGGGTGACTATTTGTAGGTCACTTGGGAGGTCCCTGGGGCACAATGAGTTACTTTTGTAGGTCACTTGGGGGGTTGTTGGGGGACAATGGTTGACTTCTGTAGGTCACTTGGGGGGTCCCTGGAGGGCAGTGGGTGACTTTTTTAGGTCAATTGGGGGGTCCGTGGGGGACAATGGGTGACTTTTCAGGTCAATTGGGGGGTCCCGGGGGACAAGGGGTGACTTTTGTAGGTCACTTGGGGGGTCCCTGGGGGACAATGGGTGACTATTGTAGGTCACTTGGGGGGTCCGTTGGGGACAATGGTTGACTTTTCAGGTCACTTGGGGGGTCCCTGGAGGACAGTGGGTGACTTTTGTAGGTCTCTTGGGGGGTCCCTGGGGGACAGTGGGTGACTTCTGTAGGTCACTTGGGGGGTCCCTGGAGGACAGTGGGTGACTTTTGTAGGTCACTTGGGGGGTCCGTGGGGGACAATGGCTGACTTTGCAGGTCACTTGGGGGTCCCGGGAGGACAATGGGTGACTTTTGTAGGTCAATTGGGGGGTCCCTGGGTGACAAGGGGTGACTTCTGTAGGTCACTTGGGGGTTGTCACTGAAGGACAGATGCACTGCAAGCTGGTTATGCTGGCAGAAATTTGGAGGCTGTTGGGTGCAGCTACTGATGACTCAGGTTGGCCTGAATGGGCTGGTTGGCTGCTGCAGGGCAGTAGTGGGACTCTAATGCAAGCTGGTTCTGCTGGCAGAACACTGGAGGTGGTTGGGTGCAGCTGCTGATGACTCAGGTTGGCCTGAGTGGGCTGGCTGACTGATGGAGGGCAGTAGTGAGAGTCTACTGCAAGCTGGTTCTGCTGGCAGAACACTGGAGGTTGTTTGGTGCGGCTGCTGATGACTCAGGTTGGCTTGAATGGGCTGGCTGGCTGTTGGAGGGCAGTAGTGGGACTCTACTGCAAGCTGGTTCTGCTGGCAGAACACTGGAGGCGGTTGGGTGCAGCTGCTGATGACTCAGGTTGGCCTTAGTGGGCTGGCTGAATGATGGAGGGCAGTAGTGAGAGTCTACTGCAAGCTGGTTCTGCTGGCAGAACACTGGAGGCTGTTTCGTGCAGCTGCTGATGACTCAGGTTGGCCTGAATGGGCTGGTTGGCTGTTGTAGGGCAGTAGTGGGACTCTAATGCAAGCAGGTTCTGCTGGCAGAACACTGGAGGCGGTTGGGTGCAGCTGCTGATGACTCAGGTTGGCCTGAGTGGGCTGTCTGACTGATGGAGGGCAGTAGTGAGAGTCTACAGCAAGCTGGTTCTGCTGGCAGAACACTGGAGGCTGTTTCGTGCAGCTGCTGATGACTCAGGTTGGCCTGAATGGGCTGGCTGGCTGTTGGAGGGCAGTAGTGGGACTCTACTGCAAGCTCGTTCTGCTGGCAGAACACTGGAGGCGGTTGGGTGCAGCTGCTGATGACTCAGGTTTTGCCTAGAGTGGGCTGGCTGACTGATGGAGGGCAGTAGTGAGAGTCTACTGCAAGCTGGTTCTGCTGGCAGAACACTGGAGGATGTTTGGTGCGGCTGCTGATGACTCAGGTTGGCCTGAATGGGCTGGTTGGCTGCTGCAGGGCAGTAGTGGGACTCTAATGCAAGCTGGTTCTGCTGGCAGAACACTGGAGGTGGTTGGGTGCAGCTGCTGATGACTCAGGTTGGCCTTAGTGGGCTGGCTGAATGATGGAGGGCAGTAGTGAGAGTCTACTGCAAGCTGGTTCTGCTGGCAGAACACTGGAGGCTGTTTCGTGCAGCTGCTGATGACTCAGGTTGGCCTGAATGGGCTGGTTGGCTGTTGTAGGGCAGTAGTGGGACTCTAATGCAAGCAGGTTCTGCTGGCAGAACACTGGAGGCGGTTGGGTGCAGCTGCTGATGACTCAGGTTGGCCTGAGTGGGCTGTCTGACTGATGGAGGGCAGTAGTGAGAGTCTACTGCAAGCTGGTTCTGCTGGCAGAACACTGGAGGCTGTTTCGTGCAGCTGCTGATGACTCAGGTTGGCCTGAATGGGCTGGCTGGCTGTTGGAGGGCAGTAGTGGGACTCTACTGCAAGCTCGTTCTGCTGGCAGAACACTGGAGGCGGTTGGGTGCAGCTGCTGATGACTCAGGTTTTGCCTAGAGTGGGCTGGCTGACTGATGGAGGGCAGTAGTGAGAGTCTACTGCAAGCTGGTTCTGCTGGCAGAACACTGGAGGATGTTTGGTGCGGCTGCTGATGACTCAGGTTGGCCTGAATGGGCTGGTTGGCTGCTGCAGGGCAGTAGTGGGACTCTAATGCAAGCTGGTTCTGCTGGCAGAACACTGGAGGTGGTTGGGTGCAGCTGCTGATGACTCAGGTTGGCCTGAGTGGGCTGGCTGACTGATGGAGGGCAGTAGTGAGAGTCTACTGCAAGCTGGTTCTGCTGGCAGAACACTGGAGGTTGTTTGGTGCGGCTGCTGATGACTCAGGTTGGCTTGAATGGGCTGGCTGGCTGTTGGAGGGCAGTAGTGGGACTCTACTGCAAGCTGGTTCTGCTGGCAGAACACTGGAGGCGGTTGGGTGCAGCTGCTGATGACTCAGGTTGGCCTTAGTGGGCTGGCTGAATGATGGAGGGCAGTAGTGAGAGTCTACTGCAAGCTGGTTCTGCTGGCAGAACACTGGAGGCTGTTTCGTGCAGCTGCTGATGACTCAGGTTGGCCTGAATGGGCTGGTTGGCTGTTGTAGGGCAGTAGTGGGACTCTAATGCAAGCAGGTTCTGCTGGCAGAACACTGGAGGCGGTTGGGTGCAGCTGCTGATGACTCAGGTTGGCCTGAGTGGGCTGTCTGACTGATGGAGGGCAGTAGTGAGAGTCTACTGCAAGCTGGTTCTGCTGGCAGAACACTGGAGGCTGTTTCGTGCAGCTGCTGATGACTCAGGTTGGCCTGAATGGGCTGGCTGGCTGTTGGAGGGCAGTAGTGGGACTCTACTGCAAGCTCGTTCTGCTGGCAGAACACTGGAGGCGGTTGGGTGCAGCTGCTGATGACTCAGGTTTTGCCTAGAGTGGGCTGGCTGACTGATGGAGGGCAGTAGTGAGAGTCTACTGCAAGCTGGTTCTGCTGGCAGAACACTGGAGGATGTTTGGTGCGGCTGCTGATGACTCAGGTTGGCCTGAATGGGCTGGTTGGCTGCTGCAGGGCAGTAGTGGGACTCTAATGCAAGCTGGTTCTGCTGGCAGAACACTGGAGGTGGTTGGGTGCAGCTGCTGATGACTCAGGTTGGCCTGAGTGGGCTGGCTGACTGATGGAGGGCAGTAGTGAGAGTCTACTGCAAGCTGGTTCTGCTGGCAGAACACTGGAGGTTGTTTGGTGCGGCTGCTGATGACTCAGGTTGGCTTGAATGGGCTGGCTGGCTGTTGGAGGGCAGTAGTGGGACTCTACTGCAAGCTGGTTCTGCTGGCAGAACACTGGAGGCGGTTGGGTGCAGCTGCTGATGACTCAGGTTGGCCTGAGTGGGCTGGCGACATCCTCGTTGTCTTGCTTGATGATGAAATCTTTGTAAAGTGTTTCACCGGACCCGTATCTTGCTACTTACCAATTTTGAAACTAACCAAGAAGAGCTGCTTCGCGTGGTTGTTTAATTATTATTTTTCGAACCGTTGCTACCAAACAATTTGTTGAAATCTTTTGTTCAAAAATTAACCAAGAAAAGCTACTTCGCGCGGTTGTTTATTTCATTTACGAAAAGTTAACAACAGGACTCAAATACCTCAGAACAATAGGACTAATATAAGTCTTTTCGGTATTTAGCTTATTTCAAACAATTGAAATGACAAAACTTAGATAGCTCCTTATCCCTTGTGGTTGGGGAACTTAGGACCCGAAGGACAACGAAATCTACTGTATCAAATCACTGAGATTGCAAAAAAAAATCTTATCTGGTTTACAGCCCTCAGTATTTGAAAGTGGTCATCTCCATTCTGCCATCTCTTTTGTCCATCTCAATGGATGTCCATCTCAATGTAGCACATACCACTCAAAATAACTTAAGCAAGAGGTCCTGGGTTCGTTCACTGAGTTCCCAGGAGCGCCATAATGATAACGCCATGGTTCCGCTGGTCCGCATTGGGAAGGGTGATAGGTCGTTATCTGTCTTGAGTCTTAGCTTTAAGTTTCAATTAGTTTGGTTGCTAATTGAAATTGGTTGGTAGTTAAAAACAGGACTCAAATACCTCAGAACAATAGGACTAATATAAGTCTTTTCGGTATTTAGCTTATTTCAAACAATTGAAATGACAAAACTTAGATAGCTCCTTATCCCTTGTGGTTGGGGAACTTAGGACCCGAAGGACAACGAAATCTACTATATCAAATCACTGAGATTGCAAAAAAAATCTTATCTGGTTTACAGCCCTCAGTATTTGAAGGTGGTCATCTCCATTCTGCCATCTCTTTTGTCCATCTCAATGGATGTCCATCTCAGTCCATCTCAATATAGCACATACCACTCAAAATAACTTAAGCAAGAGGTCCTGGGTTCGTTCACTGAGTTCCCAGGAGCGCCATAATGATAAAGACATGGTTCCGCTGGTCCGCATTGGGAAGGGTGATAGGTCGTTATCTGTCTTGAGTCTTAGCTTTAAGTTTCAATTTAAGTTTGGTTGCTTTAGTTTGGTTGCCCATGTTTTGTTTCAGGTTACACAATTCAAGCAAGAGTATCATTTCCGGTTTTACACCATTTCATCATCGTGACTTTACTCGTTTTGGAAACAAATCAACTTACAAAAGGCGGTAAAACACAATAAACGTAAGAAGTTAATCTCTAGCATTAACAGGTTTTAATCTTTTTGCGTTATTATTTCAATTTTCTTAAACAGTTTGGAAAATGTGAGCGGTAATAGGTTTCAGATTTGTTAATGCAGTTGGTTTGGCGAGTTTTCTCTGGTTCGTTTCCTGGTATCTTGGGCTGTTTTTTATTTTGTCGAGATCTTTGTAAGGACCATATGACGTCACGCTCACTTCAAATCTGCTTTTCTTTCAATCCTATAATCTTTTGACTAAATTGCGTGCGGGCCATTCTCTACAATTATTGGAGCGAGTTTTTGTCCATACGTGTGGGAGTTTTTGGTCACACTTGACTAACCACACTCTCAAAGTGACTTTTTCTCTCTCTCAAATGGATTTTGCTGACAATCAAATGGAATGTTATTTAAGGGCAGCTTCACATTACATTAGGTCTCGTTTTTCATTGGTATTCCGAAATGAAGCTATCGCAGTGGTTTTCGGAAATCTAACAGCTATGTATGTTTATATTTGCTCATATTAAATCCGATAAGTGTCTAAATTTGAGGTCTATCGCCTTTATTGGTTTTAAAATTAAACGCCCCTCTCTAAATATTTCTCAAATGTAGCTAAATTTCTGTTTACAATTTTTCAGACGTCTGTCTACAAGATTTTTAATAGCCGCACAGCGATAGTTGGGGCTATTATTGGCCTTCTCTTCCGGCCTTCTCTTCATTTCCGGCCTTCTCTTGGCCTTCTCTTCATTTTTTATTCCGTCGTCAAGATTTTTGTTGCGAGCGTATGACGTCACAATCACTTCAAATCTGCTTTTTGTTCATTCTTTCATGCAATTTCAACTGAATTGCATGCGTGACGTCATTTGCACTCTTATTAAAGAGAGTTTTTTTCATACGCGTGATTAAGTTTTTGGTCACGAGTGACCTACTCACTCAAAAATGAAGCAGCGATAACTTAGACAGTTTCTTAATCAAAATCTAACATCTCAGCATTTTTAAAAATATTTCTTTTTGTGTTTCTTTTACGATCTTTTTGAGACTGCAGATCTACGAAGCTATTGCGGCTGTTTTCTGGCAATTTGACTGCTATGTTTTCAATTTGAATTTTTTATGAAATTATGTCTGAAATGTTGAAGAATGGGCCATGCTAAATGTCGGAACCGAATGCAGATTTGCGTATAAACCTTGTTTTGGATTTTTGACTTAATTTTTTGTTCCATATTGTCTTTTTGGAGTTAATTTTTCATCAGGCGTAATTCACATTCTAAAGAATGTTTGAAGGAATATTTGGAAAAATCTCTGTTGCTTCAGGTCATCTTGTGGTCTGTTCTCTCGGAAGAAGAAGAGGTTGAACATGATAGAGCTGAGTGAAGATGAGATTTACGAGAGAGTGGTGCAGATAAGAGAGCCAGTGCCACGCAGGAGTCTCCTTCTGGTGGGAGCACCTGGAGTAGGAAGACGAAGTATCAAGAACTCACTCATACACGTAGACCACAGATTCGCTTACCCCAAGCCACGTAAGTGTGCAAAATGAAAGTGTTCATCAATGCGGAAATTGTAATCAATTATTTTTATAGCTGCGAAGCTGTAAGCTGAGTTTTTTTCCAATTTTTGTCAGTTTTTTGTTTGTATTTTAGTTTTAATTACGAGAAATAGTATTTTTGTGCAACATGAACTTTAATTTTGTTGCAGTAAATATTCAATCACTTTTTGGCGTTAAGTTTTTGAAAAACAGTTAAACTTTTTAATAGCCGCCGCCATCTTCTCAGCCGGCTATTATAGCGCTCCTATTTTTTTTACTTCGTCGAACTTCTTTTCGCTCTACCCATATTGCCGCTTTTGCGACTTTTTGCCCGAAATCTTTTTGACTTTTCTGGGCTAGTTTCACTCTTTTGTCATTCTGCTCAAAGTCCTTTTAAACAGCAGCTGCTCAGCAAAGCAATTCAAAATAAAGGGAGTCAGTATAAAAAATCAAAGTCAGAAATAGAAACGGGATAAACCCATGAAGCCCATTTTTAGATAACCGGTGCTTGAACTTTGTTCTCATAAGTTTTAGTTATTATCTATAATGCTTATTGGAATTGATACTAGACCATTGAGCCTCTCACTGAGAGACAGGAGTATGTTCAATTACGAAATGACATAAAAATAAATCGCACTTGAAAATGTTTTTATACAAAAAACCTATTTTTTGTTGATATTTTCTTTTCTTTCAATCCCAATGAGTTATGGGAATCAACGGTGGCTATTTTCTGGCAATCTTCTGGGTATGTTTCATAAATGCAGTCTTAAAATTTTTGACAATTTTTTGCAAAATGTTTCAATGTTTCCTATGTTGAATTCTGCTTTATCTTTTTTTTATTTGTTCAAATGGACGGATCTTTGTCTCGGATGACTCGTTGTCTTTTCTATTTCTTGAATGCTGAACAATGAAATATATATGCTTTTTAATAGCCGCCCTCATCTTCTCAGCCGGCTATTATAGCGCTCCTATTTTTTTTTTACTTCGTCGAATAAAAAAATGTTTCGCTTTACCTCATTTTGCCGCCTTTTCAACATTTTGCGTGAAATCTTTTTGACTTCTCAAGGCTAGTTTCTCTCTTCTCTCATTCTGCTAAAAGTGATTTTGAATATCAGTTGCTCAGCAAAGCAATTCAAAATGAACAGATTCAGTATAAAAAATTGAAACAGAAATAGAAACGGGATAAACCCATAAAGCCCAATTTTAGATGCCCGCTATTTGAACGTCGGTCCTATAAGTATTAGTTACCTCTCTCTAATGCTTATTGTTATTGATAGTAGCCCCTGTAGCCTCTCTCTAAGAAACATAAGTATGTTCAACTACGAAATGCCATCAAAATAAATCGGACTTAAAAAATGTTTTTGTACAAAAATCTTTTTTTTTCAATATCTTCTATTCTTTCAATCCCAATCATGCTTATTGGAATCAACGGCGGCTATTTTCCGGCAATCTGCCGGGTATGTTCTTGATTTTTTAATTAGGTTTTGAACTTTCAAAAATCAAGAATTAGTCTTTTTGTTACGGTGTTCCTTACATTGTGTCCATATTCTTCACATTCTAATTTGTATCATTCTAGCGTTGTCCTGGCACCTACATTTAGTTTCGTTATATTGATTAAAAATTGAATGATTTCCGCTTCTTAGACTTTCGTCGTTTCTTTGGTTTGCAATTGATTTCATTCAACATAAGACAGTACTGAGAGTTTGCTATTATACAAAATTTCTTCTTAATACTACTTGTCTTTTTCCGGGCTTGGTTTTGTTTTAAAACGAGTTTTGCTTTTGAATATAGTTCTGTTTTGTGTCTTCTCTATGATTAATTTAACTTTCGAATTAGTATGAAATCCTGTTGTCTAGCATATAAACAACAAGGAAGAAGTATGTGTTGTTTATGTCTTAGTTGCAGTGATTAGAAATCTAATTATAGTAGTTTTCTGATTCTTAAATTTGATCATTCTTTTTTGAAAAATTGTACTTAGTTTCTAAGATTATTATCTGCCGTTTGCTTTCGCGATCTTTTTAAGATTAGATTCTTGAAATATTTTAGGGCAATTGATGGCCCTGTCAGTTTGTTCAGCCTCTCAGTTTTTCGCCACCCTAATTATTTCGTCTTTTTTTAACGTTACCAAACGTTTTCAATAACATAAAGTTTTGCTGCATTCTGTTTCTCTTGGTGACAGTGGTTCAAATTTCATCAATTTTTAGATCGGGCCTGGGGAGGTATTGAGTTAATGGTTAATTACAAAAAGTAATGGCTTCGGTTGCAATTACGGCTTTTTTGTGAAGTTTGGACGCTTCGAGTCTCTTCCGGAATTCTTCCGGCTATGTTTTTTGTTTCGCCGTCCGACGCTCTTTTTTCGTTTTACATTTGTTCACACAGCAAAGCTGAAAAAGTCAAATTTTTTGAATCATTTCTTCCTCTCACTAATGGCATTTGCGCGCGTGACGTCATTTCTCACTCCCTTAAGCAAAAGTTTTTAGGTTAATTGCGTGATTAGATTTTGATCATACGTGACTTACCTCACTCAATAAAATGACTTTTGCACTTTAAAACTTAAGTTTAATTTGAATTTGTTTAAAGTCAAAGGGACTCATATGTGCAGTAAAGGTCCCTAATAAGAGGCTTCTGCGGAATTAATTTTAACAAGCTTTAGTAATTTATCGCTGAATGTTTTTTACATAGCTTTCTCTGCGGCGTCGATGTTTTGTAATTTAGATCTGTATCTGGTTCTATCTCTATTATACGGCACGCAAGTCTATTCTTTCGCAGCTATTCCGGCAATCTGCCGGCTATGTTTGAAACAATGTTTGTGCGCTGTCTTTTTTATCGCTGCGAAGCTGTGAGCTGAGCGGAGCTATTTTGCGGTGCTCTTGGTTTTTTACAATTCAAGGAATTTGAATTGTTTTGGGGCGCTTTTTCTACGACCCGAAGAGGAGTATTGGAGAAGTCCTTTTTTAAATCATTTTTTTTGGAGTGAATTTTGCAGCGGGAAATGAAACAAAAAATTTGGAGTGATTTTGTTGCTGAACAAAATGAAGAGTAGAGCGAAAAGAGAGTGGTTGTTTGTTCATATCGCTGGTTTCTAGAGAGCAAAAAATTGAGGTGTGGAAAAAATTCTGTGAGCGAGCGATATTTTTCGTTCACGTGCGGCATTTTAAAGCAGTTTTTTTTCATTTTATTGTTTAGAGTTTTGGTTATGATTTTGTTTAATTTTTAGGCTGGTTGTGGTAGTGGTTTGAAGGTTTAAGAAAATTCATATGAATTTTTTGCTAATTCGCAGGTTTTTCATGTTTTTTTCTGATTTTCGGGCTAATTTTTGCGTTTTTTGACGATTGTTTTGTTTACTGGCTCAAATGGGCATTGAAAAGACCGCTTGTACTTGAGCAAATTTTAGATAACAGTTGGTTACATTTTTGTGGATATGAATCATTCTTTTGTTGAGAAATATGACAAAAAAGTGGCAAAAATTGGAACCATTTTACTTAATTTTCTTCAGTTTTGGCTATCGCTTTGCGAGCATTTTAAAACCCTAATGGTTGAAATGAATTTCTCTTTGGTTTTATATGCTTTTAAAACATTAAAAAATATATTAAAGTTTTCCAATTTTTTAGTGCAAGTTGCTTGTAAGAGCTTTTTGTTCATAATTTTGCTTCAAGTATTTTAAAAAAAAATTAGCTAAGTGGTTTTAGTTAGTACTAGTTGTTTTGATGACATAATTTTGGCAGAGATAGTTATTTCATGCTATTATCATGCTTATTGGAATCAACGGCGGCTATTTTCCGGCAATCTGCCGGGTATGTTCTTGATTTTTTAATTTGGTTTTGAACTTTCAAAAATCAAGAATTAGTCTTTTTGTTACGGTGTTCCTTACATTGTGTCCATATTCTTCACATTCTAATTTGTATCATTCTAGCGTTGTCCTGGCACCTACATTTAGTTTCGTTATATTGATTAAAAATTGAATGATTTCCGCTTCTTAGACTTTGGTCGTTTCTTTGGTTTGCAATTAATTTCATTCAACATAAGACAGTACTGAGAGTTTGCTATTATCCAAAATTTCTTCTTAATACTACTTGTCTTTTCCCGGGCTTGGTTTTGTTTTAAAACGAGTTTTGCTTTTGAATATAGTTCTGTTTTGTGTCTTCTCTATGATTAATTTAACTTTCGAATTAGTATGAAATCCTGTTGTCTAGCATATAAACAACAAGGAAGAAGTATGTGTTGTTTATGTCTTAGTTGCAGTGATTAGAAATCTAATTATAGTAGTTTTCTGATTCTTAAATTTGATCATTCTTTTTTGAAAAATTGTACTTAGTTTCTAAGATTATTATCTGCCGTTTGCTTTCGCGATCTTTTTAAGATTAGATTCTTGAAATATTTTAGGGCAATTGATGGCCCTGTCAGTTTGTTCAGCCTCTCAGTTTTTCGCCACCCTAATTATTTCGTCTTTTTTTAACGTTACCAAACGTTTTCAATAACATAAAGTTTTGCTGCATTCTGTTTCTCTTGGTGACAGTGGTTCAAATTTCATCAATTTTTAGATCGGGCCTGGGGAGGTATTGAGTTAATGGTTAATTACAAAAAGTAATGGCTTCGTTTGCAATTACGGCTTTTTTGTGAAGTTTGGACGCTTCGAGTCTCTTCCGGAATTCTTCCGGCTATGTTTTTTGTTTCGCCGTCCGACGCTCTTTTTTCGTTTTACATTTGTTCACACAGCAAAGCTGAAAAAGTCAAATTTTTTGAATCATTTCTTCCTCTCACTAATGGCATTTGCACGCGTGACGTCATTTCTCACTCCCTTAAGCAAAAGTTTTTAGGCTAATTGCGTGATTAGATTTTGATCATACGTGACTTACCTCACTCAATAAAATGACTTTTGCACTTTAAAACTTAAGTTTAATTTGAATTTGTTTAAAGTCAAAGGGACTCATATGTGCAGTAAAGGTCCCTAATAAGAGGCTTCTGCGGAATTAATTTTAACAAGCTTTAGTAATTTATCGCTGAATGTTTTTTACATAGCTTTCTCTGCGGCGTCGATGTTTTGTAATTTAGATCTGTATCTGGTTCTATCTCTATTATACGGCACGCAAGTCTATTCTTTCGCAGCTATTCCGGCAATCTGCCGGCTAAGTTTGAAACAATGTTTGTGCGCTGTCTTTTTTATCGCTGCGAAGCTGTGAGCTGAGCGGAGCTATTTTGCGGTGCTCTTGGTTTTTTACAATTCAAGGAATTTGAATTGTTTTGGGGCGCTTTTTCTACGACCCGAAGAGGAGTATTGGAGAAGTCCTTTTTTAAATCAATTTTTTTGGAGTGAATTTTGCAGCGGGAAATGAAACATAAAAAATTTGGAGTGATTTTGTTGCTGAACAAAATGAAGAGTAGAGCGAAAAGAGAGTGGTTGTTTGTTCATATCGCTGGTTTCTAGAGAGCAAAAAATTGAGGTGTGGAAAAAATTCTGTAAGCGAGCGATATTTTTCGTTCACGTGCGGCATTTTAAAGCAGTTTTTTTTTCATTTTATTGTTTAGAGTTTTGGTTATGATTTTGTTTAATTTTTAGGCTGGTTGTGGTAGTGGTTTAAAGGTTTAAGAAAATTCATATGAATTTTTTGCTAATTCGCAGGTTTTTCATGTTTTTTGCTGATTTTCGGGCTAATTTTTGCGTTTTTTGACGATTGTTTTGTTTACTGGCTCAAATGGGCATTGAAAAGACCGCTTGTACTTGAGCAAATTTTAGATAACAGTTGGTTACATTTTTGTGGATATGAATCATTCTTTTGTTGAGAAATATGACAAAAAAGTGGCAAAAATTGGAACCATTTTACTTAATTTTCTTCAGTTTTGGCTATCGCTTTGCGAGCATTTTAAAACCCTAATGGTTGAAATGAATTTCTCTTTGGTTTTATATGCTTTTAAAACATTAAAAAATATATTAAAGTTTTCCAATTTTTTAGTGCAAGTTGCTTGTAAGAGCTTTTTGTTCATAATTTTGCTTCAAGTATTTTAAAAAAAAATTAGCTAAGTGGTTTTAGTTAGTACTAGTTGTTTTGATGACATAATTTTGGCAGAGATAGTTATTTCGGGATCTCAATTTATGACAAAGTTTGATCAGATTTTTGATGTTTTAACAGATTTGATTTTCTTGCTTTTACTTTTTTCTTCTATGGTTTTGTTTCAAGATAACCATAAATTATTTGAGGCACGTTTTGTCTGATGAGTAGTTGGATGGTGGATTTTTGAAGTCAATGATTTTCATGATTTTTGAAGTCAAATTAGAGTAGTGTTTTTGGTCACACCGAAACAGGAATTGGAGCGAAAAGCGAGTGGTTTTGCGGCGTGAGATTTTTACGCTCTAATTTTAAAGAGTGAGAAAACTGTGTTTGAACAAAAATTCGCTTTCTCGCTAGTGGTATTCTTTGTTCACATGCTGCAATTTCACTTTGATTTTTACTGTTTTTTCCAATTTCTTTGGATCGGATTTTTATTTCGAAATGGTTTTCCCAATCAATTCATGGTTCATTTTAGGACTAGTTTTTTGTTAGAATCAAATTTACATTTCTCGCTAGTGTTTTTTTGTTCTCGCTAGCGGCATTTTGACATTGATTTTCTGTTTTTTTATCTGATTTTTTAATAAATGGTTTTCCCAATTCAATAATAGTCCTTTCTAGGTCTAGTTTTTGTTAAGTCAATGAAAATTCTTTGAATTGTACGTCAAAACTTGTCCTGCTATATTTTCTTGTTTCGTCGTTTGACGCTCTTTTTTCGTTTTACATTTGTTCACACCTCAGAGCTGAAAAGTCAAATTCTCTGAATGACTTCTTTCTCTCACTAACTGCTTTTGCCTGCTTTAAGTCATTTTTCACTCTCTCGCAAAGTTTTTCGCTTGATTAGATTTTGATCATAAGTGAGTTACCTCACTCAATAAAATTAAAGTGTTTTGAATTAGTTTAAGGTCAAAAGAAATCATATGTGTAACAAGGGTCCCTAATGCAAAGGCTTCTGCGCAATGACTTTTAACAAGCTTTATTAATTTACCGGTTTTTTTAATAGTTTTTTAAGGGGCGTCGATAACTTTTAACTTATATCTGTTTCTATTTCTATCATACGGCACGCAAGTCTATTCCTTCGCAGTTATTCCGGCAATCTGTTGGCTATGTTTACTACTAGAAGAAGACTATTGAAGATGTATTTTTAAAATCAGTTTTATTGTAGTGAATTTCGACGCAGGAAATAAAACGTGCGAAAAATTGTGGAGTGATTTTTAATGTGGAGCAAAATTGGAGAGTGAAGCGAAAAGAGGGCTCTTTTGTTCATACTGCTGTTTTTGAGGAAGCGAGAAATTGAGATGCAAAAGAAAATTTATTTAAGCGAGTGGAACTTTAAGAGTGGTTTTTATAGCTGAGTTTTGGTTTCTTGAGGTTTTTTTTACCGGAAGTACTATTCAATCAGACGGCATTTTGAATAGCGAAAGTGAGTCAAATTGCCTTGTAAATTAATTTCTATGGGGCAGAGAACGAAGAGTTTTTGACTGAACCGTGCATATAGATAACGGATAACGAGTTTTAAGCCGTTTTGTCCAGTTGGTCGAATTTTTTTGTTGGTAGTTTAATTTTGTAAAAATTTTTTTAATTGATGCTGTTTCAATAGGTAATTGATTCTACAGTGTTTTTGAAAGCCTAAAAGTGCGTTCAAAGCGCAAAATAGGCAGATATTTCTCTAGGTTTATGGATTTTTTAGAGTTTTTCATTGATATATTTATTTTGACCCATTAACATTTCGAAGCTGACACTTCTCATTTTTTAGTAAATTTTTGGCTTTTCATCTTTGACTTCTGCATTTGTTTTATCTTTACGATGGCTGATTTTTAAGTTGTTGCACTTGGCATCTTCCTTCTGATAACTCATGCATTGAATGCCTCTTTTCAAGGTGAAGTGTTTTTGTTTTTAAAAAATTGTACACATGATGATCCGATCTTTGCGGTTTCCGTACATTTTTTGCCGAATTTATGGTTTGTATTTCGGTTTATTTCTTAGAAAGTCTTTTTGTTCTGCATCATCGGGGGATTTCAGGGTTTTGTTATTTGAATTTTTTGGGCCTTGGGTCTTTAAAATTCAAAAATAAGTTTTTAATGTGCAATTTTAAAATTCTTTTGACATTTCTTTAAATTTTTTAATGTTAATGTTTGATTTCTCGTTACACCTTTTTTCGTACTAGAGGATGACAATGTAGTTTTTCTCAACATCAAATGCTAAGAAAATGAAATATATTTGCTGTTCTACTTTATTCATTTTTATTTTTAACTTTAATTCAAGAAGAAGTCTTTTTTGTTTGTTTAATTAATAGCCGCCGTCATTCTCTCAAACGCCGAAACAAGTGGAGCGAAAAAAAACAAGTGGTCCTGCGGCGTGAAATTTTTTAACTCGAATTTTAAAGTAGTGTAAGAAAATGTTTGAGCAAAAATTCGCTTTCTCGCTTTTGGTTTTTGTTCACATGCGGCATTTTGACATTGAATTTCAAGTTTTTTTTCAATTTCTTGGATGTGTATTTTTTTGGAAATGGTTTTCCCAATTCAATCATTGACCGTTCTAGGTCTAGTTTTTGTTTAATCCAGGCAAATTCTGCGAATTGTATGTCAGGACTTGCCCTGCTATGTGTTTTTATTTCGCTTTACCTGTGTTCACGTTTTTCGTTTTACATAAGTCATGATTTTCACGCTTGACTTCTGAGGTAACTCTTACACTGTTTCAACTGAAAATATTTTTAATTTCTTTCAAACATTGATTTGCGCAATGTAGTGAATACGGTCAAAGTCAAAAGAGCAAAATCAAAAGAAACGGGATAAACGTATAGCCCGGTCATTTAGTCATAGTGCATTAGGTTATCAAATTTCATTAGAGCGATTGCTAGCTGAGGTAAGTATCAAGCTTAATAGCTTTCAAGTTAGAAGCTGAATTAAGTATAGTTTTAGAATTCAACTGAAACTGCGCACCGAATTAGAACAATTTTTGAATCTTAGGAAAAAAAGGTCACTTTTTATCTTTTTCTGTTTCAATCCCGATGTGTGTCAGTCAAGAGCGTCAACGGAGGCTATTTTCTGGCTATCTGTCGGCTATTTGGTCTCTCTTAATGAAAGACTGAGGGGCGGCAAGGATGATTGGTCCACCAATGAACAAGGAACAAGGAGGCTTGGTAATGTGCGTACGCACATAATGTTCCGACCCCGCTCATCGACATTCTTGACTTAATTGGCTACCAAATGATGAAGAGATAGAAAACTTTCAAAAGCATACACATCGTTCAATAAACAACCAATGAAATACGATAATGCTAGGCTAGAGGGCGGATGAATGTTATTGATAATAGGACTACTAGAAAGGAGAAAAATAAAAACAAACATTATTTACGACCAAAACTATAATAAAATCTATAATAAACATAATAACCAAATCTATAATTAAAAAATAAACAAAATCAAACTCTCATCATATAAAACCAAAACAATTTATCCTATACTTCATTAGAAAGATATTGGACCTGTTCCCAAAGCGATTGGTTAACAGGTGGACAAAAAGAGAAAGTAGGTGCGATGTTAAAGAATACTTTTCCATTTTTTAAAACAATTAATTTCACAGTTATTAATGACATTAGATATCAACTGAAACCACTGAATTGGTCATTTATATCTACATAGGAAACAAATGAGACAATTCATTAGCCAATGTTCGATTACGCAAAATTTCAAAGCCAATGGTAACAACTATTTTTGTTGTAATTTAAAAGAAACCAAAAGTCCTTTGAAATGTACAAATATATAAATATCTACTGTTTTATGAAATCTCGTAACAGTAGTAACAAAGCCGAGAAACAAATGTTTGAAGCTAAATTTGTTACAAATTATAGCTCACTGGAAACAGGTTGTGACCTGTGTTTACAGAGAGAGGTACAAATCGGCCGAACTATTTAAAAAAGAGGAAGCTCAAAAAACCCATTTCTTTTGAAAACAGATATTTTCAAAAGTCACAACAGACTTAGGATTACAAATGCGATGGAATAGGTTTCAAGACGTCAGAAAGCCAATTGGGCCTGTTAATAATGAGACTAAGTCACGAGCCCACAAAAAAAACAAATTCATAAAGAAGCCAAAACTTCAAACAATTTTACAACATAACACTGTTCAAGGCACTATATTTACCATATGTTACCTGCAAGAACTGTAAATCACATGTTAACTTTCCCTTCATATTAACATCATTGAGCCTTTCTTATAAAAGGACTACTTAGCATGACAACAAAAAGAAACCAAAAATTGAACAGTTTAAAAATTTCGAATATTTTCTTGAGACTAAATGGTCGAAGCAAGCAGTCACAAAGTATAACCAAGCGCAAAAAAAGGTTGAATCAACAAAAGTAATTGAGACTTCAAATCAGTGAGATTGATTTACATGCTGACGAAAATTAAAAGCAAAAAAGGAATCAGATGAAAAAAAATATTTTTTTTTAAATTTAGTTTGAAACTCGTTAAAACAAACAGCTATAAACTGAAATCTTCAACAAGGTTGAGTTATGCGTGTTGGGGAAGTAATTAAAGCTATCTTAATCAAATATATGACGTGCAACGACGAAAAGGAAATCAAACTTAGGCAAAATCAAAAACCGACAAAGTTTTGCGAGATAACTGTGTCTCAGCCCCAAAAATCAAACTATTCAACAAAAACAATTGAATATCCAGATACGTCTTTTTCCAACGTTGTGCATTTTCCCTACAATGTCTTTCTGTAATTGGATTTGTCAATAATGTGATAACTCGACAAGGAAACAAAATGAACTCATAAAATATTCAATTTTGATTAAAAAAAAATAAAAAAATTGAAAATTCGAAGTACCAAAATAAAGAAACCATTAGTTGAATATAAAATTGCTACCGACATTAAATTAGAAATCACAGGAAGTCGGTTTCTGCCTGTTTTGTTTTGAGACTGCGGCTGAATTTGAGAGAAATAAGAGAAAATCCTGGCAAAGTTCACCGATATTTTCTCGAAAAAAATATATTTAACTCATAACAGTCATTAGAAAACAACTGAAAAATTTCTAGGTTCGTTTATACCTCCTTAAAACTAACTGGATCTTTGATTGGGGACACTGAGTCATTGGACTAAAAAAATCATAAGAAATTGAAACAAAACGCAAGAAGTCCATAAACTTTTTACGAAAACAATTGCTCAAGCTAAGAGTTTAAAAACCATGACTTTAATTCTGAAAACACAATATAACCTATATAACCTCGTTGGGTCTCGTTTATTTTAAACAGTGTCTGTCAGTAATTGAGCATTGATTTGAGATTCCTGTCCGTAATTTACATAAAAACATTTACATAGCGGAATTTTTTTTAAAAAAAAAGGTCGCGCGCCATTTAAATCTAAGAAAGTTTTTTTCATAAGGTTCCATGGTGAGATCAAGATCAACCAGATATTGCTGAGCGTCTAACAAAGCACTCAATTGTTGAAATGGTTGCGAAATTGATCAGTTTTATACGAATTTTTTCAGTTTGTCAAAATTAATTAATGCATTTTGTACAATTATTGACATTAAATTTGCAAAATTTTAATTCCAGAAGACTCTTAAAGCCAGCGGGAGTGCAACTAGCTCCTATTTGAGACTAGGAAGAATATGGCCGCAGTTTGAAGGTGTCTACTTCCAGCAAAGTTAAAGCAAGTGGGCCAAAAAAAGTCATTTTTTCGACGAAAAAAGTCTGAATTTTGAAAAATTTAGCATAAATTCTAGCCAAAATACTCGGATCGAGCAATTCAGCATCCCTACTCTCTTTAGAGATAAAATCAATAACACTACAGTCAACAATTTTAAACATAATTTAGCAATATTGGCGAAAATTTGATCAAAATTGACAAAACTTTGGTCAAAAATGTGAAAAAAAAACAGCTGAATTACGTCTAATATTCACAAAACTTTAAACCTCTGATAACTCCCTATAAAAAGCGAAAATTGAAAAAATATTTTTAATTCCATATTCTACGCTGGACAGGCTTTCTAATGATACCACTCACAACTCTCTACGATTATTATATCGATCGGCCAAAATTGTCTGAACAAAAAAAAACCCATTTAAGTATATAGTTCCTTCCCCCTCAGAGAGGGATCGGAACAATAAATGTTTTTGGTGTAATACTTGTTATAGAGATGTATGTTACTTGCATGTGTACATTTGACTAACCGGATCCCTGTATAGATACCTCGAAGCCAGTGGATAGCGAGTGTGTTGACGAGCATGGCAACTCCCTCTACCACCATGTAGCCCACCATGAGTTGGTGGCTGCAGCCAATAGGGGAGAGTACCTAGAGGTAGGCAGGTGGAACGACGCCTGGTTCGGCACTAAATTCCACACTATTGACCGCATCATGCAAAACAACCTCATACCCGTGCTAGACATTGAACCGGATGTTAGTACTCTTAGATTTAATGGTTTTTGCCTCAAAGTAACTCCTGTTATGTTACGGCAATCAAGTCTAGCAGGCAGCCTGAAAAATTATATTGATTTGAACTGTTCAAATTGAACCGCTGGTTTTCGAAGGTAAAAACATTTGAAAAGCAAGCAAGCTTCTCCGGCATACGAGCGTCCTCTCTTCTGCGCAATTTAATCTGTGTCAAGGTACCGTGTTTGTTTTCAAGTTTTAATGCGTTGTTATGTTGGAGTGTACTGTAAGTTCACTTGAATCTGCTGTTTTTAGTCAATCAAGAAGCTTCGGAATTCGAAGTACATGCCTTACGTGGTGTTCGTAGATGCACCTCGCTCCTTTGACAACTCGTCCGCTTCTGCCTCAAGAGACGACGCCAGTGTGGTTAGTGCTCCTAAATGTTCTGCGCTCGTGTTTTATCTGGGTACATGCAATATGAAGATTTTTTCCTATCATTTTACGGTACGCGGAATGAATTTACAGGCAGCCAATACCAAGAATTTGACACATTATTTGCACCTCCATACGCACGTGCCATATTTTTACATATTGATTTACTATGTAATCACACGTGCTCTGTAGCTGGGGGCGTATAACGTACTGGGGGGGGGGGGGGCACGAACGGAAAAGATCCAAAAATTTTATAGATCGACTTAATGGTTTACAGGAAAAGTTTTTTGGCCACGAAATTTGCGATTCTGATATTCTCCTTGTAATTTTTGGAAACTAGTAGCCGGGTCTTTAATTTGATTGATTTTATAATGAAAATGATAGCTGATATGGTTGTTAATTTCTCTCAAACAAAGTTTTCAACATGTTCTCATATTAGTACTGCTGGTTTTTTATTTGCTTTTTAATTGCTCTCGAACGCAGTCACCCCCATGCTCATCATGTAGTCAAATGTTCTTCACACCACTAGCTAGTTGTTTTACGCGAGGATGTTGTTCTTTTTTTTCATTATCCATGCAGATTCATTAGCGTTGATGACTATCAAAGGCTCCTTTTGTAATAAACCTAAAAGTCATGCCGTTGATTTGTTCAATTCTTTGTCTGTTATTCAGGAATTGCCTTGTTATGGTTCTGCTTGTCAATTCAAAATTTAATTTGCTTTAGCGTCTTTCACTTTTATGCAACAGTTTGTTTCAACAACGTCTTCCGGTCAACTCTTTAAACAAGATGCATCTCTACTAAAATGTAATTGAGACCAGAGTTGAAATGTTATTTCAGAGTTCAAAGCAAACATACAAAATGTTAAGGATTCAAATACCAAACATTCGAAATTTTTACAAAAAAGATAATTTCCTCAATTGCCATTTGACCTCTTTTAGCACTTTTAAATGAAATTTTGTAATTGCAGCCTAAATGTGTTATTTATGTCGTTACTATTTTTTTCAAAATTTTGTTTTCAATATTTGTAACTCTATTAGAATTTCAAGTTCCTTTTTAATAGCTGTAATATGTGAGCAAAGCTGTAATTGGCCTTCTCTTGCATTTTTTAAAAATGGGGTATGATCCTCCCAATGGACAGAACAGTGAGCCCCCAATATGAAACATCACAGCAGCGCTCGTTGCTCAGCAAAGCATGAAACATCGCAGTTGCTCAGCAAAGCAACTCAAAATGAACAGAGTCAGTGTTAAAAAACGAAATTAGAAATAGAAACGGGATAAACCCATAAACCCGATTTTAGATGCCCGTTATTCGAACTTTGTTCTTAGTTACCATCTCTAATGCTTATTGGTATTGATACTAGCCCCTATGTGGTCTCACGACGAAACAGGAGTATGTTCAGCTCAAAATGACATCAATATAGTTCGCACTTTAAAATTGTCCATACAAAAGGTATTTTTTCACTGATTTTTTTTTCTGTTCTTTCAATCCAAATCTTGGTTATGTGAATCAACGGCGGCTGTTTTCCGGCACTCTGCCGGGTATGTTTTTTGTTTCAAATTTGGTACTACCAAAGGATGCAACGCTCACAAATTTTGGTACTACCAAAGGACGCAACGCTCACTTAGGTTCTGTCCAGTTATCTAGTTTTTTTTGCTTTTTGTGGATTTTTATTCAATTAAGTTAGTCTTTCGTTCATGCGAGCGAATAAATTTTTTGTTGAAACAATGCTTTTCATAACTCAAAAATTTATGCTCGCTTCAATTTGAGGAGTAAATGTCAAAAGATGATAGCTGACTCTATTTGAACGTTATTTGAGGGCAGCTTCTAGAATGACTTTAAGAGTAAATTTAAGACATCATGTTTAAGTTAAGACATATAAAAATGTTTCTTCGTAGCTTTTTAATTGCTCTCAAACGATGTTCGTAGCAATTATATTAGTCCTGTGCCCTTTCTTAAATGCGATTTTTTGCTCGACCGATTTTTCGTCTCATCCTTGACTTTTTGTGCCCAAAAACGGCATAAACTTGTCGCGCCTGGAGAGAATTAGGTGTTCGTTGAGCCTTTCGTCCTACTGTACTCTATGTATGCGATTCACTGGAACTGAGAAAACATTCTGGTAGTGTGAAGTACATTTTTTTTAGAGTTTGACCCACCACACTTTACCCTCCTCCCTCTCAACGCGCGATGCACGACCACCCCCAAACCGCGCTCACTCTTTTCAGTTAAGCTAATGCTGTTCTCACTAAGCCGTAGCTAGCTACTGAGGCAGCCAAGCTTATCGACAGTCGTTTCAGAGCAATTTGACCGACCTTGGTCCCGTTTTAATTAGGTCTTTATTTTGGGAGTAATCAGAAAACTATCGCTGCCATTTTCAAACAATCTAACAGCTGTGTTACATTTTTCCCATTTTTTTCTGTTTTGCCTCGTTCTCTGTGGTATATTCTGTCCGTTTATGATAAGCTAAAAGTGATCTCATAATAAAAAAGTGTGTTCAGCTTCGGGGTATAGACTCAGCGAACATTCATTGTTTTTTAGTTATCATATACTTTTTAATAAGAGTTCTCTAAGAGTTCTTGAGATTGCTTTGCTACAATCATTAGCCGCCGTCAACCTATCAACGGCTATTACTTAGGAAATCTCCTTTAATTCTCTTACCTTTTGATCAAGTTTTTTGTTTCACGACGTTCACTTTTGACTTGTGACTTAACTCACACACTGTTTCAACTAAATGGATTTTAATTTCACTCGTTGAGTTACGCAGTGTAGTGAATACGTTCTACGTCAAAAGAGCGAAATCAGAATGCGTTAGGTTATTATTAAAGTTCAATAGACCGATCGCTAGCTGACATTAGTATTAAGCTTAATAGCTTTCAGTTGCGAAGCTGAACGTTGGTCAACGGTGGCTCTTTCCCGACAATTTTTTGTCTATGGTGTTTGTTTTAAAATTCTCTCAAGCAAAGATTGTAGCAATTATGCTGATTCTGTGGTCTTTTTAATGCAATATTTCGCTGGATCATTTTTTTTGTCTGACGCTTTTAACTTTTACTCCTCGAAAACTGAATAAGCAGTTAAAGACAGGAGGGCATTAACTGGCTGAGGAGCTCTCTTCGAGTCTTACTTGTCTCTCAGGGGTACAAATAACCAAAGCTGTTGAGAAGCATAGAATTATCACGTGTAAAGGGCAGTTCGTGGCTTGTCCAACCTCCCCCTCTTTCTCATAGTCAATTTCCCCCCTGAGACCTCAACTCCGAACCCCGCTGTAGGCACCCTATTGCATCCCCTAACGTAGCGACCTTAAGCCCCGGCTGGCTATTACCGATTATTCGGGAAGTGGTTTTTGATTTCTTTGTACAGTTGTTGGCTTTGATGATTTTGTCCTGTTTTTAAAACATTTTAAGGAACGTTTGTCTGCCCGTCTTTTAGAGTCAGCTTTTGTTAAGTCTGCGTTCATTTGCATCAAATGTCTTGTTGTAGATGGTGATCTTCATGCCCTTGATTTTCAAATTTGTTCTAGGACTTGTCCCTCTTTATTTTTTATTTGCTCTCGGTCTCTATTTGGTCTTTTTTATGATCCAGTGTTGGTACTAATGTTGGTTTCTGTGTATGCTTGTTGGTTTAGAGGATTTTGACTTTTTTCAATGTATTATTCAAGTTTCTGCTCGATTCTTCGTGTTTCATGAAGACTTTCGCATAGATGAGCTATTGAATTTTAACGCTTGGCGTTTTTTAATCAAAATTTCTCTCATTCAGTATTTAGTCCGCTAACTTTATTTGTATGATAAGTGCGACGGTTCTGTTTCACTAAATTTGAGTAGTCAAAAATCATCTGCGTTGATACCATTTGAAGACGCTTAATAAAATTATTCAAGATCTCCAGCCGCTTAAGATCTTAACAAATTTTGAAGCTATTTTGGGCAATCATAATTGAGAAATAATCTTCGATCGATCATCTCGATTTTACAGCTTTCGATCTGTTGTACTGTTAATCTATTGTCCCGTCACCAGGCTTCAATCAACGCCCCTCTCCACTTCTATAAACTATTTTTTATCTATTCTGTAAGCGCACACACGACCGACAGTAATTCGCCTATATTAGCTGAAACAGAAATAATAAAGGTTCTGGACTGCCTTTCCTGTGTTCCACGATTTCCTCTGCTGAATTTATGTCTTGATAGGAGAGGGTGCTTTTGTAATGAGGTGTCGCGTTGATTTAGGCACAGTCTTTCGAACAGCTCCTTCATGTCTCAGATGATATCGACCGACACTACAGAGCCCTGTTTGATATGCACATAGAGAACAGACAGCTGGACAAGACGGTGGAGCTGATCAGAGGCGCATTTGATAGAGTGTGCACGAATGCAAATGAATGGCTCCCTTTGAATTGGATTGGGGGCAGCAGTAGCAATAATACCTCAGTAGCATCCTCTGCAAATAACAATCAACATTACAACACCTCAGCAGTTGCATCATCCTCTACCCATTTATCATCCAACGCCAGCCATGTGCCTGTTCATAGCTCTACTACAAACACCTCAACCTCATAGCACCAACTAAATTAAATAAGCACAACTACTCATTTATCGCGTTGGAAAGATGGCGATCGCACCAAGAACGTGGAACAGAGGATAAACCAGACCTGTTGCTTTACACCATTTGTGTTATTGCCACGATGGCATCAATAATGAGGTTACGACGATGACACGTCAAAGCTAACCTTAAAAACCCCTCGTGCATAGAGTGAAAGTGCGAACCGATAGTATGGGAAGTAATGAGACAAAGGATTTCATGGAATTGTTGATAAGGGCTTTACTACTCGATCATCATGCTTAGTCTAGTTTCCTTGCATCACAGTTACCTACATGCAGCGTAACATACTCCGTAGAAAAGAACTACGTCGCTTGTCTCTTTGTACAATAAACATTACATGGGTCAGAATACGTCGCTAATTCATTGTATAATTTAAGCCTGACCTCTTGTGTCGTTCCCTGCCTCCGGTTTTGTTTGTAATGATGTTTGTAATTAGATTAAACTGTTACCAAATCAAAACAACCAACACAAAGTTGATTTATTTTTTTCATCGTTACTACTGTTCATGATTATTTCAAACCACCTCTTCTTCTGTGTATCCGTCTCTGATGGATTTTTATGTGCATTTGTATGCCATGTTTTGTTACTTATTGACTTACTTTACCGTTTGTTTATTTTTAATCTGTACTCGATCTTGGATGCAATGCAAATCAGTGTGTTATGCTCCACCCTCGCTCATCCCCCCTCCCGCCCACCAACTTTAATTATCCCCCAGCCTTCTTTCCACCCCATAGAGCAACCTAATCTCAACACTCGCCATCATGTCATAACTGCAAATTATGTCAGTATGAGACTTTGTTCTGACAGAAAGTGAAGTACATTGTTGACCAGATTAAAATTGCCCAATTTCTTCTTAATCTAAAATCAAAAATAAATCCAACTCTATTTTACCATCAGATTATAAATTAGATTTTCACTGTAGACTACAATACATACAATGCATACATTCTTCTATTTTGCAGAGAACTATTCGCTTAGCAATCATAACTGTAGTTTACTACTACAATATAATACTCTGTTTTAATTTGTCACTTTGAAATTTAAATTTGAAATGATACGGTAATTCTGATGATTATTTGAAATGTATTTAGTCTTTTATCCTGTCTGCTCATTGAAGAAAACTTATGATACATTTTTTTACCACTTAAATATCTGACTTAAGAAGTCACTTGGGTTGAGAGTAGAATTGCATTGTTGTGTACGTAATAACGGAAGATCGGTAAACGGTTGTCTATTTTTTAGTGTTTTTTAAAAAACATTCCATTGAAATAAACAAATTCAAACACCGCATGAAGTACACCTTGATGCCGCAATTTTCCAGTGTTTCACCAATATGCATATTAAGGATCAAATTATAGCCATAATGATTTTTAAAAACGGACTCATGAACCAAATGTTAAATCGGTATTAGAAGCGAGTCCTCTCTTAAAGCAAGGGACCAGTTTGGTTGTCCTTGTTTAAACTTTTTATTAGCATCTATTTAATTGGCATGTCTTAAAATCAAAATTTTGCAAGCCAAATACATTCACTAGCTCGGCCCAGTTTGGATTCTGTTTCATAACTATTATAATAGTTGAGCACGTTTTCTTAGTACCGACTTTTCTAATGGGAAAATGGGATAAACAGGTAAAGCCCGAGGTCATTAAGCCGCTGAGCAGTTTCCTTAGCGCTAGTGTACAAATCCGGAGATGCTGATAAGAAAAAGTGGTATGAATGGCCCTTCTTGGTAGTCGAGGCCCCCTTCTGAGCCCCTCCCCCTGATTTAACAATTTTTTAATTGCTCTCGCAGAGAAGCAATTATTGTAAACGTGTGTGTCTTAAGATAAAAGTTTTATTAATAGCCGCACAGTGATAGCTGGGGATATTATTGGCCTTCTCTTGGTTTTTTTTATTTCGTCGTCATGATTTTTGTTACGACCATATGACGTCACAGCCACTTTTTGTTCATTCGTTCATGCAATTTCAACTGAATTGCATGTGTGACGTCATTTTTCGCTCTTAGTGGAGCGAGTTTTTTCGTTCATGCGCGTGATTAAATTTTTGGTCACACTTGACTTACCTCACTCTCAAAAATGACTTCCTCACTTTGAAATTGACTTTTATTTACTTTAATTCAAAGAGATAAGGTCAAATGGGTGTTTGTCACTCTAAATGAAGGTTATTCGAGAGCAGCTAATAGAGGCAGCAATAACTTAAACAGATTTTTAATCAAAATATAACAGATCAGCCTTCAATGAAAAGACGAATTTTTTTGGTCTGTCTTTTTTGCTGTTTTTTTAGACTGCCGATCTACGAATCTATTGCGGCTATTTTCTGGCAATCTGCCAGCTATGTTGCAAAATTTTTGCTTGACCGTTTTGACTTTCCGAGTGACTTTTACGCCCTTGACTTTTTGCGTGATCTAAAATTACCTCTCAATCACAATTTCAAGCAGCTGTACTCAATTGGCGGCAATTTAATACTCAAATTCAAATGAAAAGTGCGCCAAAACTGCTGCCATTTTCACTTTAAATCTTAATAGTGGTATATATTAACCTCTAATATGGTTGAAGCCCACTATTGAACTTTTTAGTCCCATTTCGCCCCCCCCCCCCGACTGAAGCAGGCTGCAATTGATTAGAGCTGCCACTAGGTGTTCGAGAGCAATTCTCACGACGTTTAGTCGGTTATGTTTCCACCACTTCCAGATCTGTTAAGCTTAACCTAGACTCCCTGAGTTCCAGCTAACTGCTGACGAGAAGCCAACGGCTCGCCAGTAGTTTAAGATCAATTCACTCGAGTTTAGTCGGTTTTGTTTGGAGAGATTAAAAATTGACATTGTTACTTAATTTCAACTGAGAAGTCACCTGCTGTGACAGGAAAATGATTTGCATTTCAGGTTAATTTTAGGTTAAATGTTCAAAAATCAAAACAAAAAGTCTGATCATAAATTGCAACAAAATCTTAGTTCAAAATCAACTGACAATTAACTTGGTTAACATGATATTCTCATCAACACAGCAGATTAGCAGTTCATTTAATCAAATAGCAGCAGTCCGTTTCTTTTCTTCACAACAAGAAATAGGCCTCTTGCAATATGCTTTTGTTCTCCCCACTTAGATCAGGTAAGAACAAAAACTTGTGATCTTAGGCATTAACTTAGCTAGAGGTCTTTCTTCTGGATACATAATGTAGTTTTTCGGGTTGATGACATTTTCAAATTGAGCCCATTTGAAGTTTCATTTT
Source organism: Convolutriloba macropyga (assembly GCF_964194025.1). Lineage (NCBI taxonomy): Eukaryota > Metazoa > Xenacoelomorpha > Acoela > Convolutidae > Convolutriloba > Convolutriloba macropyga. Next base: position 36,975,238 of record NC_134472.1, read on the forward strand.
AGTTTGATGCCCCCACTCATTGGGTGACAAAAACATCAGAGCGCTAATAATTGGCGTTAAAATTTGTTGCCCCTGCTGATTGGGTGATTTATAAAACAGATTTTTGAATCCATGCCAGCAGACATTTATTCTACAAGTACGCTGTCCTCTCAAGTATCGTGATAAATATTTGATAACTTTTACTGTGTGTGCGTCTCTCTAATTGAAGGTTTTTTAATAGCAGCCTATAGAAGCAGTAAGATTAAGAAGAAATCTCAATCAAAAAATAACATCTCATCATTTAATAAAAAGAAGAGAAATTTGGTCCTTTGCTATCTTTTGAGACTACAGATCTACATAGCTATCGCGGCTTTTCTCTGGCAATCTGTCTGCTATGTTTGAACGGATTTCGGGAGATCATTTTCCCCGTCATATCGTCTTTCTGTTTCGACTCTTTCCAGTTTGCCCTTTTTGCTAGTCGAACACATCAAATGTGTTATTGTTAATTAATAATCAGTTATACCAGAATTGGCAAAGATGAAATAATTTGTTCAATACGTCAACTCAATGTGCAATGAGTATCTTAATTTTATAATTGCCTATGTAATTGATGTTGAGGTTTTGAGATGCGTATAAACAGGCAAAGCTCGGATAGTAAGAGGTTCGCTGAGAGTCTCTAAGTATGTGATTCGCCGAAACTTCCGAGACAAATGGAAGGCCAGCTCTTAGAGTTTGTCCCACCTCTACTTATCACCAACCGCACCAATTTCTCTATCCCCGTCCACTTCTTTCGACTCGATTTGCTGAGGATCTGCTTCCCTCATTTAATGAGGAAAAAAATGGCTTGTAAATTGAGTCATTTAGGTGGAAAACATTTTGTTTAGGCTTACTATTAGGCTTACTATTATTCTGAAACTGAAAAATTAGGAAGTAGTTGTTTATTAGTAGCCGCGATAGTGATAACAGAGTGAAGCAATTATTGTTCTTCTTTATTAATAGCTGCACGGCGATAGCTGGGGCTATTATTAATAGCCGCCCTCATCTCGCCGGCTATTATAGCGCTCCTAATTTTTTTTACAATTCAAAGAATTTGAATTGTATTGGGGCGCTCTCTTTTTACGACTCGAAGAGGAGTATTGGAGAAGTCCTTTTTTATCAATTTTGAAGCGGGAAATGAAACGCGTGAAAAAAATTTGGAGTGATTTTGGTGCTGAACAAAAGTGAAGAGCGGAGCGAAAAGAGAGTGGTTTTTGTTCATACCGCCGTTTTTGAGAGAGCGAGAAATTTATGTGTGAAAAAAATTTCTAAGCCCGCGAAATTTTTTTGTTCACGTGCGGCTTTTAAAAAGTTTTTTTTGCAACTTTTGATGGTTATGAGGTTTTATTATGATATTGTATTAGTTTTAGGCTTGTTTTGATAGAAATTGAAGGTTCCAAGTATTTATTTTGAGTTTAATGCTAATTTAGAGGTTTTTGATCAGTTTTGCTGACTTTTAGACGAAATTTAATTATTTTTTGCCTGTTTTTTTTTGTTTTACTGCTTTAAGTGGGATTTGAATAGAAGCTTGTTACCTAAGGAGTATTCAGATACCAATTGGCTAAAGTTTTCTTGGTATAAATCATTTTTTGCTCGGGAGAATTGACAGAAAAATTAAGAAATTTTAAACCAATTTTCTTATGTTTTTGCAGTTTTTCCTTTTTAAAAATCATAGACAAGGTTCTTTACCTATTATGACTTTCCCATTGTTTTGTGAGCTTTTCATTGCTCTAATTGCAAAGGAATTTTATTCGGCTTTATGTTCCCTTACTCATAAAGTTTTTCTAGTTCTTTTTTTTAGTTTTTTGTTCAATTTGTTTTTGAAGGCCGTTTGTATTCCTCCTTAATTTTTATTGGGAGGTTTGGGGTTCACAATAGTTGTTTTAGGTATTTAGTTATAAGTATGGGCAATTTTCTCCGAGTCATTTCCGGAATTCTTCCGGCTTTTTTTAAGATCTGTTCACACATTTTCTTGATTTTTGAAATCAAATTTGAGATGTGATTTTGGTCACGCCGAAACAGGAAATGGAGCGAACAAGCGAGTGGTTTTGCGGCGTAAAATTTTTGTGCTCTAAGTTTGAAGTATAGTTAGAGAACGGTGTTTGAACAAAAATTCGCCTTCTCGTTAGTGGTTTTTTGTTCACATGCGGCAATTTCACTCTGATTTTTACTGTGTTTTCGATTATTTCTATCGGATTTTTTTCTAAGTGGTTTTTCCAATCCATTAAGAGTTCATTCTAGACCTAGATTTTCGTTTGAGCCAAATTTCTATTTCTCGCTTATGGTTTTTTTGTTCACATGCGGCTGTTTGATATTGGTTTTCGGGGTTTTTTTTTAAAATTTTTTCAACTGATTTTTTTAATGGGTTTTCCCCATTGTCTGTACTCGATCTATTTGTTTGTCTAGTCAATGAAAATTCGTTGAATTGTACGGCAGGACCTGTCCTGCTATGGTTTTTTACTTCGTGGAACAAAAAAATGTTTCGCTTTACTTCATTTTGGCGCTTTTTCAACATTTTGCGTGAAATCTTTTTGACTTCTCTAGGCTAGTTTCTCTCTTCTCTCCTTCCGCTACAAGTGATTTTGAACATCAGTTGCTCAGCAAAGCAATTCAAAATGAACAGAGTCAGTATAAAAAATTGAAGTCAGAAATAGAAACTGGATAAACCCATAAAGCCCAATTTTAGATGCCCGCTATTTGAACGTCTTTCCTATAAGTATTAGTTAACCTATCCAATGCTTATTGGTATTAATAGTATCCCCTGTAGCCTCTCTCTAAGAAACAGAATTATGTTCAACTGCGAATGCCATCAAAAAAAATTGGACTTAAATATTCTTTCAATCCTAATCATGCTTATTGGAATCAACGGCGGCTATTTTCTGATCTGCCGGGTATGTTTTGGAGCTAAATTTGAGTTTCAATTCAGTTCTTGTCCTGCTTCGTTTTAACTCTATTTGGCGTTAGGTTTTATGGTCAGTGATGTTATAATGTTCCTGGTCGTATGTTTTTCTTCACTAAAAGGTGACTCTATTCGAACTCTTGTCGAGCCTCACAAGCCCCTTTGAAAACCAATGTTTTGGAGCTCTTGAGCAAAAGCTATTGATATTTCACTTTAGATTTTAACTTATGTATGTTGCTGAAAATTTAAATTTCCTTTAGCTTAATATGCCAAATTACACATTGTTTTGCGATTATTAAATCTGATTTGGTTTTCTGACAAATTCATGAGAAACTCAAAGTCGGTCAATTGAAATCCATCTTTTGTCTGAAGAATCCTCAATTTTTTTGGTTGGTCATGTATTAAAATTTGTGCTCATTTTTGACTTTTTTGTCAACTCATCCCTTAAGTAACACTTATCAGTTTCTAATCGCGTTAACACTTTTTTCTGGTTTCCTAAGGTCAGAAGAGAATGAAATCCATACAAGTTCTATCTGTTGCTTTTCTTAAATAATTATGTCCAATTTTGTCTCAACCTTTTTGTAGACATTGTTGCTACATTCACGGGAGTTAATTTATTTGAGCGTGATCGTCTAACCATAATAATCTTGCTCGCTGTAGATTTTGGTTAGTATTTTAATGCAACTTTTTTGCTTGACCGTTTTTAATTGCTCTTAATTATCGAAATTTGTACCAATTATATTATTCCTGTCGGTCTTTTTATGCGATTTTTTGCTTGACTGACTTTTCGTCTCACCCATTTGACTTTTCGTCCTCAAAAACAAGATCAAGAGTTAGCGCCCAGTGGGCATTAAGCGCTCTTAGAGCCTTTCAGCTCACTAATCTCCAAGTATGCGATTCACTGAAACTGATTTGGAGACTTATACTTGTGGTGTGAAGGGCTCTGTCCGTAGAGGTTGACCCCCTCCCCCACAACACGCCACCACTAACTTCAACCCCCCAATCCTCACTACTGCACATCGTTCTTGCCGTAAGGGCACGTTGCTTTACCTCATTTTGACGCTTTTTCAACATTTTGCGTTAAATCTTGCGTGACTTCTCTAGGCTAGTTTCTCTCTTCTCTCCTTCTGCTAAAAGTGATTTTGAACGTCAGTTGCTCAGCAAAGCAATTCAAAATGAACAGTCAGATAAAAAGTTGAAGTCAGAAATAGAAACAGGATAAACCCATAAAGCCCAATTTTAGATGCCCGCTATTTGAACTTCGTTCCTATAAGTCTTAGTTACCATCTCTAATGCTTATTGGTATTGATAGTATCCCCTGTAGCCTCTCTCTAAGAAACAGAATTATGTTCAACTGCGAAATGCCATCAAAATAAATTGGACTTAAATATTCTTTCAATCCTAATCATGCTTATTGGATTCAACGGCGGCTATTTTCTGATCTGCCGGGTATGTTTTGGAGCTAAATTTGAGTTTCAATTCAGTTCTTGTCCTGCTTCGTTTTAACTCTATTTGGCGTTAGATTTTATGGTCAGTTATGTTATATTGTTCCTGGTCGTATGTCTTTCTTCACTAAAAGGTGACTCTATTCGAACTCTTGTCGAGCCTCACAAGCCCCTTTGAAAACCAATGTTTTGGAGCTCTTGAGCAAAATCTATTGATATTTCACTTTAGATATTAACTTATGTATGTTGCTGAAAATCTAAATTTCGTTCTAGCTTAATATGCCAAATTACACATTGTGTTGCAATTATTAAATCTGATTTGGTTTTCTGACAAATTCATGAGAAACTCAAAGTCGGTCAATTGAAATCCATCTTAGGTCTGAAGAATCCTCAATTTTTTTTGGGTTTGGTCATAATTTAAAATTTGTGCTTATTTTCAATTTTTTTTCCAACTCATCCCTTAAGTAACACTTATCAGTTTCTAAGCTCGTTAACACTTTTTTCTGGTTTCCTAAAGTCAGAAGAGAATGAATTCCATACAAGTTCTATCTGTTGCTTTTCTTAAATAATTATTTCCAATTTTGTCTCAACCTTTTTGTAGACATTGTTGCTACATTCACGGGAGTTAATTTATTTAAGCGTGATCGTCTAACCATAATAATCTTGCTCGCTGTAGATTGTGGTTGGTATTTTAATGCAACTTTTTTGCTTGACCGTTTTTAATTGCTCTTAATTATCGAAATTTGTATCAATTATATTAGTCCTGTCGGTCTTTTTATGCGATTTTTCGCTTGACTGACTTTTCGTCTCACCCATTTGACTTTTCGTCCTCAAAAACAAGATCAAGAGTTAGCGCCCAGTGGGCATTAAGCGCTCTTAGAGCCTTTCAGCTCACTAATCTCCAAGTATGCGATTCACTGAAACTGATCTGGAGACTTATACTTATGGTGTGAAGGGCTCTGTCCGTAGAGGTTGACCCCCTCCCCCACAACACGCCACCACTATTTTCACCCCCCCAATCCTCACTACTGCACATCGTTCTTGCCGTAAGGGCACGTTGCTTTACCTCATTATGGCGCTTTTTCAACATTTTGCGTGAAATCTTGCGTGACTTCTCTAGGCTAGTTTCTCTCTTCTCTCCTTCTGCTAAAAGTGATTTTGAACGTCAGTTGCTCAGCAAAGCAATTCAAAATGAACAGTGTCAGATAAAAAATTGAAGTCAGAAATAGAAACAGGATAAACCCATAAAGCCCAATTTTAGATGGCCGCTATTTGAACTTCGTTCCTATAAGTCTTAGTTACCATCTCTAATGCTTATTGGTATTGATAGTATCCCCTGTAGCCTCTCTCTAAGAAACAGAATTATGGTCAACTGCGAAATGTCATCAAAATAAATTGGACTTAAATATTCTTTCAATCCTAATCATGCTTATTGGAATCAATGGCGGCTATTTTCTGATCTGCCGGGTATGTTTTGGAGCTAAATTTGAGTTTCAATTCAGTTCTTGTCCTGCTTTGTTTTAACTCTATTTGGCGTTAGGTTTTATGGTCAGTGATGTTATAATGTTCCTGGTCGTATGTCTTTCTTCACTAAAAGGTGACTATATTCGAACTCTTGTCGAGCCTCACAAGCCCCTTTGAAAACCAATGTTTTGGAGCTCTTGAGCAAAACCTATTGATATTTCACTTTAGATATTAACTTATGTATGTTGCTGAAAATCTAATTTTCGTTCTAGCTTAATATGCCAAATCACACACTGTTTTGCGATTACTAAATCTGATTTGGTTTTCTGACAAACTCATGAGAAACTCAAAGTCGGTCAATTGAAATCCATCTTTTGTCTGAAGAATCCTCAATTTTTTTTGGTTGGTCATATTTTAAAATTTATGCTCATTTTTAACTTTTTTGTCAACTCATCCCTTAAGTAACACTTATCAGTTTCTAATCGCGTTAACACTTTTTTTGGTTTCCTAAGGTCAGAAGAGAATGAATTCCATACAAGTTCTATCTGTTGCTTTTCTTAAATATTTATTTCCAATTTTGTCTCAACCTTTTTGTAGACATTGTTGCTACATTCACGGGAGTTAATTTATTTAAGCGTGATCGTCTTACCATAATAATCTTGCTCGCTGTAGATTGTGGTTAGTATTTTAATGCAACTTTTTTGCTTGACCGTTTTTAATTGCTCTTAATTATCGAAATTTGTACCAATTATATTAGTCCTGTCGGTCTTTGTATGCGATTTTTCGCTTGACTGACTTTTCGTCTCACCCACTTGACTTTTTGTCCTCAAAAACAAGATCAAGAGGTAGCGCCCAGTGGGCATTAAGCGCTCTTAGAGCCTTTCAGCTCACTAATCTCCAAGTATGCGATTCACAGAAACTGATTTGGAGACTTATACTTATGGTGTAAGGGCTCTGTCCGTAGAGGTTGACCCCCTCCCCCACAACACACCACCACTAACTTCACCCCCCCAATCATCACTACTGCACATCGTTCTTGCCGTAAGGGCACGTTGCTTTACCTCATTTTGGCGCTTTTTCAACATTTTGCGTGAAATCTTGCGTGACTTGCCTATAAGTCTTAGTTACCATCTCTAATGCTTATTGGTATTGATAGTAGCCCCTGTAGCCTCTCTCTAAGAAACAGAAGTACGTTATGTTCAACTACGAAATGCCATCAAAATAAATCGGACTTAAAAAATGTTTTTGTATAAAAATCTTTTTTTTTCGATATCTTTTATTCTTTCAATCCCAATCATGCTCATTGGAATCAACGGCGGCTATTTTCCGGCAATCTTCCGGGTATGTTTTAGACGGCAGATCTACGAAGCTATTGCGGCTATTTTTGGGCAATCTGTCATCTATTTTTTATTAATAGCTGCCTCAGCTTCTGAGCGGGCTATTATAGCGCCCCTTTTTTTTTTACAATTTTAAGAATTTGAATTGTATTGGGGCGCTGTCTTTTTTAAGATCTTCACACATATTCATGATTTTTTGAAGTCAAATTGGAGTATTGATTTTGGTCACGCCGAAGTGATTTTGGTCACAGGAAGTGGAATGAAAAAGCGAGTGGTTTTGCGGCGTGATTTTTCTCGCTTTCATTTTAAAGTAGAGTGAGAAAACGTTGTTTAACAAAAAGTCGCTTTCTCGCTAGTGGTTTTTTGTTCACATGAGGCAATTGCACTCTCGTTTTTTTAAACTTTTTTCAATTTTTTGGATTGCAATTTTTCTTAATGGTTTTCTTATTGAATTCATAGTTCATTTTAGGCTTCGTTTATTTGAACCAAATTTTTATTTCTCTCTAGTGGTTTTTTGTTCACATTCGGCATTTTGACATTGATTTCGTTTTTTTTTTAATTTTTTGATCTGATTTTTTAGAATTGGTTTTCCCAATTCACCCATAGTTCGTTCTAGGTCTAGTTTTATGTTTAGTCAATGACAATTTTTTGAAATGTACGTCAGGACTTGTCCTGTTATGATTTTTACTTGTCGAATAAATTTTTTTCGCATTACCTTAGTTCACAGCTTGTTCAACTTTTTTTGCGTTAATTTTGCGTGAATTCTTTTTGACTTCGCTAGGCTAGTTTCACTCTTCCCTCATTCTGCTAAAAGTGTTTTTGAACGTCATTTGCTCAGCAAAGCAATTCAAAATGAACAGAGTCAGATAAAAAATTGAAGTCAGAAATAGAAACAGGTTAAACCCATAAAGCCCAATTTCAGATGCCCGCTATTTGAAGGTCGTTCCTATGAGTCTTAGTTACCATCTCTAATGCTTATTGGTATTGATAGTAGCCCCTGTAGCCTCTCTCTAAAAAACAGAAGTACGTTATGTTCAATTATGAAAATGCCATCAAAATAAATAGGACTTAAAAAATGTTTTTGTACCAAAATCTTTTTTTTTCAATATCTATTCTTACAGTCCCCAATCATGCCCCTGGAATCAACGGCGGCTATTTTCCGGCAATTTGCCGGGTATGTTTGGCCTTCTCTTGGTTTGTTTACGACTCGAAGATTATTGGTTTTCTTAAGGTTTTTTTTATCGGAAGTACTATTTGTTCAGGCGGCGTTTTGACCTTATAGTGGAAGTGAGTAAAATTGCCGTGTGAACTAACTTTTTTCTGAGTGAGAGTTTGTTCATATGCTGCGTTCAGTGAAAGACTTTTTGACTTTGAAAAGAGTTTCTGCGAGATTGTCGCATATAGATGACAGTTTTTAGCGGTGTTTTTGTCCATTTGGTCCAGTTTTTTTTTATTGTAACTGGGTTTATTTTGTAGAAGTAAATTTTAGTCGATGCCGCATGAAAATGCAACCATCTGAAATCGAATCACAATGTTTCTGAGTGCTTAATAATTCGTTTCAAGTGCAAAATTGACTCATATTTCAATTTTTTGTCAGTTTCTGGCTTTTTTCATTAGCTTCTTCTCTTATGAAATTAAACACTTCAACGACTTTTTGAAAAATTCTGACTTGGATGCCTTTTTGACGTGAGGTGTTTTTGTTTTATAAAATTGTACACATACTAATCCGATATTGGCGGTTTTTGTCAATTCTCTAAGTTTTCGGTTTGTACATTGAGTTTATTTACCATAAAAAGTTGCAACATCGATGTTTTTTGGTGTCGTTTTGTTGCTTATTGAATAGTTTCTGCTGATAACTTTTTAAAATTCAGTGAAAATTTTTACATCATTTTGAACATTTTTTTCAAGTTGTTTCTGTTTCGCAATTGAGCTGTTATCACTTCTGATACAGGAAGATGGCTATGTAATATTCTTATACTTCGATTGCTTAATAACAATAAATCATGTTTTTTATCTCATTTTTTAATTTGAATTTCCAATTTAGTTTTTTGATTTTACTGAAATTGCGAGTTAGGTTTTTTCATCTTCTTCACAATGTATGTATTCTCCACATTATAGCATGTTTCTTGCTAACTTTCTCGTAACACCTATTTTTTTATTTGACCCGCTTTTTCTGAATTGAAAATATGGATTTGAACTAATAAATTTTGACTTTTCCTCTAATTTTTTAATAGGTTTTTTGTTTGAAGTTGATTTTATTTATCATGATATGGCACTGAGGTTTTGGTAACATGCGAATTTTTGCGTTTGAATATTGTTCTGTCTCTTAGTTTTTTTCATGATTCATTTCAATTGGATTCATTTTTGTTCAATGTTTAATTTTATGGTGTTCATTGTGATTCAAAGCGACAAATAATGTTTATCGTCAAAGCGGCAAAATTTATTTAGTTACAAAATGATTACTGTTTTTACATTTTTAAATAGTATTTCGATTAAACGAACTCACGGAAATTGATTACCTAAAGTTAACGTTAAAATGTCGTTTTTGGGGTCAAAATGGTGCAAGTTTTCATGTGATTTTTTCTTGAGTTTTTTTGTTTCATTAGTCTTAGGTTGAAGTTTTTAAAAGTTGATGTAGGCCTTTAGCGAGACAAAAGTACTAGTTATGTCCATTTTATGAGCTCTGTGTTTTGGTACTACAAATACCCAAAATTATACTAGTTTTTGCAATTTTTTTCAAGTTTTTTGAAAATGTTTGTCATTTCTCGCGTTTTTCAGGGGCCACGGAATCTCCTTTAAGGTTTTATAAAAGGGCATTGTATAGTTTCTAGTAATAATGGAGTGGTTTTCAACATTTTAATGTCTCGAATTTTAGCAGTTTTTTTGATAAAATCTGCAATTTTTTTGAGGTTTCCTAAAGTTTTTTGTGATTTTTTAGTATTTGTCCATTCGCAAGTGCCAGGAAACCTATTACACGGTCTGCAAAAAGTTACTGCATAGTTGTTAGTTTCAATGGATTTGTTTTCAACTTTTTGAATTTTGGAAATTTTTTGATAAAAGTTGCAAGTTTTTTAAGTTTTTTCAAAACATTTGTCTTTTATTCGGTTTTTCTTACCTGAGTGACCAGATAACCTCAAACGAGGTTTGGATAGTATGTTAATAAAAAGATGCTAGGGGGTAATTCGATGGTTTTCAACATTTTAATAGAACGAATTTCTGTTTTTTGAAATTTGAAATTTTTTATAAAAATTATTGCCTATCGATCTTTGAACCAATTATATTTTTTAAGGCTTAGAATTGGTTTGCTGGATAGCCTCTAGAGACACTAGAATCAATTCTTAAGAAAAGACTTAAGATATTAATATCGCAATTTTCAGAAACATTTCATTAAATTTTCAAGTGATGTCATTTTTTTTAATTTTTGAAAAATTTAGAGTTAATCGACCTACAAGGGCGAAAGATTTTTTTCAGCCCTTGCAGATATAATGCGCCAATCTCAGAAAATGTGGTTTTGAACATATTTTTGAAATAGGTATATTTAAAGGGATCAAATTTTGCCTTTGGGGTAAAAGCTTCAAAGTTTTATCAATGATTATATCTTTGTTTAGTTTGTTTGATTGTTTGTTTCTCAATTTTTTTAGATGATTTTGTTTCTGTTTTGGCTGGCATCGATGAATTGATCTGCGGGTCAGGTAGAGTAATTCTAAGTTTTTCATTCAATTCTTTGAATTGTATCTCAGGACTTGTGCTGCTATGTTTTTGTACGGGCTTTGGTAGTCCTTCAATTGCTTAGAGTTGTGCAGCTTCTGGGATGACCTAAAGTTAACGTTAAAAGGTCGTTTTTGGGGTCAAAATGGTGCAAGTTTTCATGTTTTTGTATGATTTTTTCTTGAGTTTTTTTTTGTTTCATTAGTCTTAGGTTGAAGTTTTTAAAAGTTGATGTAGTTCTTTTGCGAGACAAAAGTACTAGTTATGTCCATTTTATGAGCTATGTGTTTTGGTACTACAAATACACAAAATGATAATAGTTTTTGCAATTTTTTTCAAGTTTTTTGAAAATGTTTGTCATTTCTCGCGTTTTTCAGGGGCCACGGAATCTCCTTTAAGGTTTTATAAAAGGGCATTGTATAGTTTCTAGTAATAATGGAGTGGTTTTCAACATTTTAATGTCTCGAATTTTAGCAGTTTTTTTGATAAAATCTGCAATTTTTTTGAGGTTTCCTAAAGTTTTTTGTGATTTTTTAGTATTTGTCCATTCGCAAGTGCCAGGAAACCTATTACACGGTCTGCAAAAAGTTACTGCATAGTTGTTAGTTTCAATGGATTTGTTTTCAACTTTTTGAATTTTGGAAATTTTTTGATAAAAGTTGCAAGTTTTTTAAGTTTTTTCAAAACATTTGTCTTTTATTCGGTTTTTCTTACCTGAGTGACCAGATAACCTCAAACGAGGTTTGGATAGTATGTTAATAAAAAGATGCTAGGGGGTAATTCGATGGTTTTCAACATTTTAATAGAACGAATTTCTGTTTTTTGAAATTTGAAATTTTTTATAAAAATTATTGCCTATCGATCTTTGAACCAATTACATTTTTTAAGGCTTAGAATTGGTTTGCTGGATAGCCTCTAGAGACACTAGAATCAATTCTTAAGAAAAGACTTAAGATATTAATATCACAATTTTCAGAAACATTTCATTAAATTTTCAAGTGATGTCATTTTTTTTAATTTTTGAAAAATTTAGAGTTAATCGACCTACAAGGGCGAAAGATTTTTTTCAGCCCTTGCAGATATAATGCGCCAATCTCAGAAAATGTGGTTTTGAACATATTTTTGAAATAGGTATATTTAAAGGGATCAAATTTTGCCTTTGGGGTAAAAGCTTCAAAGTTTTATCAATGATTATATCTTTGTTTAGTTTGTTTGATTGTTTGTTTCTCAATTTTTTTAGATGATTTTGTTTCTGTTTTGGCTGGCATCGATGAATTGATCTGCGGGTCAGGTAGAGTAATTCTAAGTTTTTCATTCAATTCTTTGAATTGTATCTCAGGACTTGTGCTGCTATGTTTTTGTACGGGCTTTGGTAGTCCTTCAATTGCTTAGAGTTGTGCAGCTTCTGGGATGACCTAAAGTTAACGTTAAAAGGTCGTTTTTGGGGTCAAAATGGTGCAAGTTTTCATGTTTTTGTGTGATTTTTTCTTGAGTTTTTTTTTGTTTCATTAGTCTTAGGTTGAAGTTTTTAAAAGTTGATGTAGTTCTTTTGCGAGACAAAAGTACTAGTTATGTCCATTTTATGAGCTATGTGTTTTGGTACTACAAATACACAAAATGATAATAGTTTTTGCAATTTTTTTCAAGTTTTTTGAAAATGTTTGTCATTTCTCGCGTTTTTCAGGGGCCACGGAATCTCCTTTAAGGTTTTATAAAAGGGAATTGTATAGTTTCTAGTAATGATGGAGTGGTTTTCAACATTTTAATGTCTCGAATTTTAGCAGTTTTTTTGATAAAATCTGCAATTTTTTTGAGGTTTCCTAAAGTTTTTTGTGATTTTTTAGTATTTGTCCATTCGCAAGTGCCAGGAAACCTATTACACGGTCTTCAAAAAGTTACTGCATAGTTGTTAGTTTCAATGGATTTGTTTTCAACTTTTTGAATTTTGGAAATTTTTTGATAAAAGTTGCAAGTTTTTTAAGTTTTTTCAAAACATTTGTCTTTTATTCGGTTTTTCTTACCTGAGTGACCAGATAACCTCAAACGAGGTTTGGATAGTATGTTAATAAAAAGATGCTAGGGGGTAATTCGATGGTTTTCAACATTTTAATAGAACGAATTTCTGTTTTTTGAAATTTGAAATTTTTTATAAAAATTATTGCCTATCGATCTTTGAACCAATTATATTTTTTAAGGCTTAGAATTGGTTTGCTGGATAGCCTCTAGAGACACTAGAATCAATTCTTAAGAAAAGACTTAAGATATTAATATCACAATTTTCAGAAACATTTCATTAAATTTTCAAGTGATGTCATTTTTTTTAATTTTTGAAAAATTTAGAGTTAATCGACCTACAAGGGCGAAAGATTTTTTTCAGCCCTTGCAGATATAATGCGCCAATCTCAGAAAATGTGGTGTTGAACATATTTTTGAAATAGGTATATTTAAAGGGATCAAATTTTGCCTTTGGGGTAAAAGCTTCAAAGTTTTATCAATGATTATATCTTTGTTTAGTTTGTTTGATTGTTTGTTTCTCAATTTTTTTAGATAATTTTGTTTCTGTTTTGGCTGGCATCGATGAATTGATCTGCGGGTCAGGTAGAGTAATTCTAAGTTTTTCATTCAATTCTTTGAATTGTATCTCAGGACTTGTGCTGCTATGTTTTTGTACGGGCTTTGGTAGTCCTTCAATTGCTTAGAGTTGTGCAGCTTCTGGGATGACCTAAAGTTAACGTTAAAAGGTCGTTTTTGGGGTCAAAATGGTGCAAGTTTTCATGTTTTTGTGTGATTTTTTCTTGAGTTTTTTTTTGTTTCATTAGTCTTAGGTTGAAGTTTTTAAAAGTTGATGTAGTTCTTTTGCGAGACAAAAGTACTAGTTATGTCCATTTTATGAGCTATGTGTTTTGGTACTACAAATACACAAAATGATAATAGTTTTTGCAATTTTTTTCAAGTTTTTTGAAAATGTTTGTCATTTTTTGCGTTTTTCAGGGGCCACGGAATCTCTTTTGAGGTTTTATAAAAGGGCATTGTATAGTTTCTAGTAATAATGGAGTGGTTTTCAACATTTTAATGTCTCGAATTTTAGCAGTTTTTTGATTAAATCTGCAATTTTTTTGAGGTTTCCTAAAGTTTTTTGTGATTTTTTAGTATTTGTCCATTCGCAAGTGCCAGAAACCTATTACACGGTCTTCAAAAGGTTACTGCATAGTTGTTAGTTTCAATGGATTTGTTTTCAACTTTTTGAATTTTGGAAATTTTTTGATAAAAGTTGCAAGTTTTTTAAGTTTTTTCAAAACATTTGTCTTTTATTCGGTTTTTCTTACCTGAGTGACCAGATAACCTCAAACGAGGTTTGGATAGTATGTTAATAAAAAGTTGCTAGGGGGTAATTCGAAGGTTTTCAACATTTTAATAGAACGAATTTCTGTTTTTTGAAATTTGAAATTTTTTATAAAAATTATTGCCTATCGATCTTTGAACCAATTATATTTTTTAAGGCTTAGAATTGGTTTGCTGGATAGCCTCTAGAGACACTAGAATCAATTCTTAAGAAAAGACTTAAGATATTAATATCACAATTTTCAGAAACATTTCATTAAATTTTCAAGTGATGTCATTTTTTTTTAATTTTTGAAAAATTTAGAGTTAATCGACCTACAAGGGCGAAAGATTTTTTTCAGCCCTTGCAGATATAATGCGCCAATCTCAGAAAATGTGGTTTTGAACATATTTTTGAAATAGGTATATTTAAAGGGATCAAATTTTGCCTTTGGGGTAAAAGCTTCAAAGTTTTATCAATGATTATATCTTTGTTTAGTTTGTTTGATTGTTTGTTTCTCAATTTTTTTAGATAATTTTGTTTCTGTTTTGGCTGGCATCGATGAATTGATCTGCGGGTCAGGTAGAGTAATTCTAAGTTTTTCATTCAATTCTTTGAATTGTATCTCAGGACTTGTGCTGCTATGTTTTTGTACGGGCTTTGGTAGTCCTTCAATTGCTTAGAGTTGTGCAGCTTCTGGGATGACCTAAAGTTAACGTTAAAAGGTCGTTTTTGGGGTCAAAATGGTGCAAGTTTTCATGTTTTTGTGTGATTTTTTCTTGAGTTTTTTTTTGTTTCATTAGTCTTAGGTTGAAGTTTTTAAAAGTTGATGTAGTTCTTTTGCGAGACAAAAGTACTAGTTATGTCCATTTTATGAGCTATGTGTTTTGGTACTACAAATACACAAAATGATAATAGTTTTTGCAATTTTTTTCAAGTTTTTTGAAAATGTTTGTCATTTTTTGCGTTTTTCAGGGGCCACGGAATCTCTTTTGAGGTTTTATAAAAGGGCATTGTATAGTTTCTAGTAATAATGGAGTGGTTTTCAACATTTTAATGTCTCGAATTTTAGCAGTTTTTTGATTAAATCTGCAATTTTTTGAGGTTTCCTAAAGTTTTTTGTGATTTTTTAGTATTTGTCCATTCGCAAGTGCCAGAAACCTATTACACGGTCTTCAAAAGGTTACTGCATAGTTGTTATTTTCAATGGATTTGTTTTCAACTTTTTGAATTTTGGAAATTTTTTGATAAAAGTTGCAAGTTTTTTAAGTTTTTTCAAAACATTTGTCTTTTATTCGGTTTTTCTTACCTGAGTGACCAGATAACCTCAAACCAGGTTTGGATAGTATGTTAATAAAAAGTTGCTAGGGGGTAATTCGAAGGTTTTCAACATTTTAATAGAACGAATTTCTGTTTTTTGAAATTTGAAATTTTTTATAAAAATTATTGCCTATCGATCTTTGAACCAATTATATTTTTTAAGGCTTAGAATTGGTTTGCTGGATAGCCTCTAGAGACACTAGAATCAATTCTTAAGAAAAGACTTAAGATATTAATATCACAATTTTCAGAAACATTTCATTAAATTTTCAAGTGATGTCATTTTTTTTTAATTTTTGAAAAATTTAGAGTTAATCGACCTACAAGGGCGAAAGATTTTTTTCAGCCCTTGCAGATATAATGCGCCAATCTCAGAAAATGTGGTTTTGAACATATTTTTGAAATAGGTATATTTAAAGGGATCAAATTTTGCCTTTGGGGTAAAAGCTTCAAAGTTTTATCAATGATTATATCTTTGTTTAGTTTGTTTGATTGTTTGTTTCTCAATTTTTTTAGATGATTTTGTTTCTGTTTTGGCTGGCATCGATGAATTGATCTGCGGGTCAGGTAGAGTAATTCTAAGTTTTTCATTCAATTCTTTGAATTGTATCTCAGAACTTGTGCTGCTATGTTTTTGTACGGGCTTTGGTAGTCCTTCAATTGCTTAGAGTTGTGCAGCTTCTGGGATGACCTAAAGTTAACGTTAAAAGGTCGTTTTTGGGGTCAAAATGGTGCAAGTTTTCATGTTTTTTTGTGATTTTTTCTTGAGTTTTTTTGTTTCATTAGTCTTAGGTTGAAGTTTTTAAAAGTTGATGTAGTCCTTTTTCGAGACAAAAGTACTAGTTATGTCCATTTTATGAGCTGTGTTTTGGTACTACAAATACACAAAATGATAATAGTTTTTGCAATTTTTTTCAAGTTTTTTGAAAATGTTTGTCATTTTTTGCGTTTTTCAGGGGCCACGGAATCTCTTTTGAGGTTTTATAAAAGGGTATTGTATAGTTTCTAGTAATAATGAAGTGGTTTTCAACATTTTAATGTCTCGAATTTTAGCAGTTTTTTGATAAAATCTGCAATTTTTTTGAGGTTTCCTAAAGTTTTTTGTGATTTTTTAGTATTTGTCCATTCGCAAGTACCAGGAAACCTATTAAACGGTCTTCAAAAAGTTACTGCATAGTTGTTAGTTTCAATGGATTTGTTTTCAACTTTTTGAATTTTGGAAATTTTTTGATAAAAGTTGCAAGTTTTTTAAGTTTTTTCAAAACATTTGTCTTTTATTCGGTTTTTCTTACCTGAGTGACCAGATAACCTCAAACGAGGTTTGGATAGTATGTTAATAAAAAGATGCTAGGGGGTAATTCGATGGTTTTCAACATTTTAATAGAACGAGTTTCTGTTTTTTGAAATTTGAAATTTTTTATAAAAATTATTGCCTATCGATCTTTGAACCAATTATATTTTTTAAGGCTTAGAATTGGTTTGCTGGATAGCCTCTAGAGACACTAGAATCAATTCTTAAGAAAAGACTTAAGATATTAATATCACAATTTTCAGAAACGTTTCATTAAATTTTCAAGTGATGTCATTTTTTTTAATTTTTGAAAAATTTAGAGTTAATCGACCTACAAGGGCGAAAGATTTTGTTCAGCCCTTGCAGATATAATGCGCCAATCTCAGAAAATGTGGTGTTGAACATATTTTTGAAATAGGTATATTTAAAGGGATCAAATTTTGCCTTTGGGGTAAAAGCTTCAAAGTTTTATCAATGATTATATCTTTGTTTAGTTTGTTTGATTGTTTGTTTCTCAATTTTTTTAGATGATTTTGTTTCTGTTTTGGCTGGCATCGATGAATTGATCTGCGGGTCAGGTAGAATAATTCTAAGTTTTTCATTCAATTCTTTGAATTGTATCTCAGGACTTGTGCTGCTATGTTTTTGTACGGGCTTTGGTAGTCCTTCAATTGCTTAGAGTTGTGCAGCTTCTGGGATGACCTAAAGTTAACGTTAAAAGGTCGTTTTTGGGGTCAAAATGGTGCAAGTTTTCATGTTTTTGTGTGATTTTTTCTTGAGTTTTTTTTTGTTTCATTAGTCTTAGGTTGAAGTTTTTAAAAGTTGATGTAGTTCTTTTGCGAGACAAAAGTACTAGTTATGTCCATTTTATGAGCTATGTGTTTTGGTACTACAAATACACAAAATGATAATAGTTTTTGCAATTTTTTTCAAGTTTTTTGAAAATGTTTGTCATTTTTTGCGTTTTTCAGGGGCCACGGAATCTCTTTTGAGGTTTTATAAAAGGGCATTGTATAGTTTCTAGTAATAATGGAGTGGTTTTCAACATTTTAATGTCTCGAATTTTAGCAGTTTTTTGATAAAATCTGCAATTTTTTTGAGGTTTCCTAAAGTTTTTTGTGATTTTTTAGTATTTGTCCATTCGCAAGTGCCAGGAAACCTATTACACGGTCTTCAAAAGGTTACTGCATAGTTGTTAGTTTCAATGGATTTGTTTTCAACTTTTTGAATTTTGGAAATTTTTTGATAAAAGTTGCAAGTTTTTTAAGTTTTTTCAAAACATTTGTCTTTTATTCGGTTTTTCTTACCTGAGTGACCAGATAACCTCAAACGAGGTTTGGATAGTATGTTAATAAAAAGTTGCTAGGGGGTAATTCGAAGGTTTTCAACATTTTAATAGAACGAATTTCTGTTTTTTGAAATTTGAAATTTTTTATAAAAATTATTGCCCATCGATCTTTGAACCAATTATATTTTTTAAGGCTGAGAATTGGTTTGCTGGATAGCCTCTAGAGACACTAGAATCAATTCTTAAGAAAAGACTTAAGATATTAATATCACAATTTTCAGAAACATTTCATTAAATTTTCAATGATGTCATTTTTTTTAATTTTTGAAAAATTTAGAGTTAATCGACCTACAAGGGCGAAAGATTTTTTTCAGCCCTTGCAGATATAATGCGCCAATCTCAGAAAATGTGGTTTTGAACATATTTTTGAAATAGGTATATTTAAAGGGATCAAATTTTGCCTTTGGGGTAAAAGCTTCAAAGTTTTATCAATGATTATATCTTTGTTTAGTTTGTTTGATTGTTTGTTTCTCAATTTTTTTAGATGATTTTGTTTCTGTTTTGGCTGGCATCGATGAATTGATCTGCGGGTCAGGTAGAGTAATTCTAAGTTTTTCATTCAATTCTTTGAATTGTATCTCAGGACTTGTGCTGCTATGTTTTTGTACGGGCTTTGGTAGTCCTTCAATTGCTTAGAGTTGTGCAGCTTCTGGGATGACCTAAAGTTAACGTTAAAAGGTCGTTTTTGGGGTCAAAATGGTGCAAGTTTTCATGTTTTTTTGTGATTTTTTCTTGAGTTTTTTTGTTTCATTAGTCTTAGGTTGAAGTTTTTAAAAGTTGATGTAGTCCTTTTGCGAGACAAAAGTACTAGTTATGTCCATTTTATGAGCTGTGTTTTGGTACTACAAATACACAAAATGATAATAGTTTTTGCAATTTTTTTCAAGTTTTTTGAAAATGTTTGTCATTTTTTGCGTTTTTCAGGGGCCACGGAATCTCTTTTGAGGTTTTATAAAAGGGCATTGTATAGTTTCTAGTAATAATGGAGTGGTTTTCAACATTTTAATGTCTCGAATTTTAGCAGTTTTTTGATAAAATCTGCAATTTTTTTGAGGTTTCCTCAAGTTTTTTGTGATTTTTTAGTATTTGTCCACTCGCAAGTGCCAGGAAACCTATTAAACGGTCTTCAAAAAGTTACTGCATAGTTGTTAGTTTCAATTGATTTGTTTTCAACTTTTTGAATTTTGGAAATTTTTTGATAAAAGTTGCAAGTTTTTTAAGTTTTTTCAAAACATTTGTCTTTTATTCGGTTTTTCTTACCTGAGTGACCAGATAACCTCAAACGAGGTTTGGATAGTATGTTAATAAAAAGATGCTAGGGGGTAATTTGATGGTTTTCAACATTTTAATAGAACGAGTTTCTGTTTTTTGAAATTTGAAATTTTTTATAAAAATTATTGCCTATCGATCTTTGAACCAATTATATTTTTTAAGGCTTAGAATTGGTTTGCTGGATAGCCTCTAGAGACACTAGAATCAATTCTTAAGAAAAGACTTAAGATATTAATATCACAATTTTCAGAAACATTTCATTAAATTTTCAAGTGATGTCATTTTTTTTAATTTTTGAAAAATTTAGAGTTAATCGACCTACAAGGGCGAAAGATTTTGTTCAGCCCTTGCAGATATAATGCGCCAATCTCAGAAAATGTGGTGTTGAACATATTTTTTGAAATAGGTATATTTAAAGGGATCAAATTTTGCCTTTGGGGTAAAAGCTTCAAAGTTTTATCAATGATTATATCTTTGTTTAGTTTGTTTGATTGTTTGTTTCTCAATTTTTTTAGATGATTTTGTTTCTGTTTTGGCTGGCATCGATGAATTGATCTGCGGGTCAGGTAGAATAATTCTAAGTTTTTCATTCAATTCTTTGAATTGTATCTCATGACTTGTGCTGCTATGTTTTTGTACGGGCTTTGGTAGTCCTTCAATTGCTTAGAGTTGTGCAGCTTCTGGGATGACCTAAAGTTAACGTTAAAAGGTCGTTTTTGGGGTCAAAATGGTGCAAGTTTTCATGTTTTTGTGTGATTTTTTCTTGAGTTTTTTTTTGTTTCATTAGTATTAGGTTGAAGTTTTTAAAAGTTGATGTAGTTCTTTTGCGAGACAAAAGTACTAGTTATGTCCATTTTATGAGCTATGTGTTTTGGTACTACAAATACACAAAATGATAATAGTTTTTGCAATTTTTTTCAAGTTTTTTGAAAATGTTTGTCATTTTTTGCGTTTTTCAGGGGCCACGGAATCTCTTTTGAGGTTTTATAAAAGGGCATTGTATAGTTTCCAGTAATAATGGAGTGGTTTTCAACATTTTAATGTCTCGAATTTTAGCAGTTTTTTGATAAAATCTGCAATTTTTTTGAGGTTTCCTAAAGTTTTTTGTGATTTTTTAGTATTTGTCCATTCGCAAGTGCCAGGAAACCTATTACACGGTCTTCAAAAGGTTACTGCATAGTTGTTAGTTTCAATGGATTTGTTTTCAACTTTTTGAATTTTGGAAATTTTTTGATAAAAGTTGCAAGTTTTTTAAGTTTTTTCAAAACATTTGTCTTTTATTCGGTTTTTCTTACCTGAGTGACCAGATAACCTCAAACGAGGTTTGGATAGTATGTTAATAAAAAGTTGCTAGGGGGTAATTCGAAAGTTTTCAACATTTTAATAGAACGAATTTCTGTTTTTTGAAATTTGAAATTTTTTATAAAAATTATTGCCTATCGATCTTTGAACCAATTATATTTTTTAAGGCTTAGAATTGGTTTGCTGGATAGCCTCTAGAGACACTAGAATCAATTCTTAAGAAAAGACTTAAGATATTAATATCACAATTTTCAGAAACATTTCATTAAATTTTCAAGTGATGTCATTTTTTTTAATTTTTGAAAAAATTAGAGTTAATCGACCTACAAGGGCGAAAGATTTTTTTCAGCCCTTGCAGATATAATGCGCCAATATCAGAAAATGTGGTTTTGAACATATTTTTGAAATAGGTATATTTAAAGGGATCAAATTTTGCCTTTGGGGTAAAAGCTTCAAAGTTTTATCAATGATTATATCTTTGTTTAGTTTGTTTGATTGTTTGTTTCTCAATTTTTTTAGATGATTTTGTTTCTGTTTTGGCTGGCATCGATGAATTGATCTGCGGGTCAGGTAGAGTAATTCTAAGTTTTTCATTCAATTCTTTGAATTGTATCTCAGGACTTGTGCTGCTATGTTTTTGTACGGGCTTTGGTAGTCCTTCAATTGCTTAGAGTTGTGCAGCTTCTGGGATGACCTAAAGTTAACGTTAAAAGGTCGTTTTTGGGGTCAAAATGGTGCAAGTTTTCATGTTTTTTTGTGATTTTTTCTTGAGTTTTTTTGTTTCATTAGTCTTAGGTTGAAGTTTTTAAAAGTTGATGTAGTCCTTTTGCGAGACAAAAGTACTAGTTATGTCCATTTTATGAGCTGTGTTTTGGTACTACAAATACACAAAAATGATAATAGTTTTTGCAATTTTTTTCAAGTTTTTTGAAAATGTTTGTCATTTTTTGCGTTTTTCAGGGGCCACTGAATCTCTTTTGAGGTTTTATAAAAGGGCATTATATAGTTTCTAGTAATAATGGAGTGGTTTTCAACATTTTAATGTCTCGAATTTTAGCAGTTTTTTGATAAAATCTGCAATTTTTTTGAGGTTTCTTAAAGTTTTTTTGTGATTTTTTAGTGTTTGTCCATTCGCAAGTGCCAGGAAACCTATTACACGGTCTGCAAAATGTTACTGCGTAGTTGTTAGTTTCAATGGATTTGTTTTCAACTTTTCGAATTTTGGAAATTTTTTGATAAACTTGCAAGTTTTTTAAGTTTTTTCAAAACATTTGTCTTTTATTCGGTTTTTCTTACCTGAGTGGGCAGATAACCTCATACGATGTTTGGATAGTATGTTAATAAAAAGTTGCTAGGGGGTAATTCGATGGTTTTCAACATTTTAAAAGAACGAATTTCTGTTTTTTGAAATTTGAAATTTTTTATAAAAATTATTGCCTATCGATCTTTGAACCAATTATATTTTTAAGGCTTAGAATTGGTTTTCTGGATAGCCTCTAGAGACACTAGAATCAATTCTTAAGAAAAAACTCTTAAGATATTAATATCACAATTTTCAGAAACATTTCATTAAGTTTTCAAGTGATGTCATTTTTTTTTAGTTTTTGAAAAATTTAGAGTTAATCGATCTACAAGGGCGAATGATTTTTTTCAGCCCTTGCAGATATAATGCGCCAATCTCAGAAAATTGGTTTTGAACATATTTATGAAATAGGTATATTTAAAGGGATCAAATTTTGCCTTTTGGTGTAAAAGCTTCAAAGTTTTATCAATGATTATATCTTTGTTTAGTTTGTTTGATTGTTTGTTTCTCAATTTTTTGAGATGATTTTGTTTCTGTTTTGGCTGGCATCGATGAATTGATCTGCTGGTCAGGTAGAGTAATTCTAAGTTTTTCATTCAATTCTTTGAATTGTATCTCAGGACTTGTGCTGCTATGTTTTTCATTTGCGTGATTGAGTTTTTGGTCACGCGTGACTTACATCGCTCTCAAAAATGACTTCCTGACTTTGAAACTGACTTTTCTTTACCTTAATTCGAAGAGATAAGTTCAAGTGAGTGCGTGTCACTCTAGATGAAAGTTATTGGAGAGCAGCTAGTAGAAGCAGCAATAACTTATACGGATTCGTAATCAAAATATAACATATCAGAATTT
This sequence comes from Convolutriloba macropyga, assembly GCF_964194025.1. NCBI lineage: Eukaryota > Metazoa > Xenacoelomorpha > Acoela > Convolutidae > Convolutriloba > Convolutriloba macropyga. The sequence continues at coordinate 36,998,116 of NC_134472.1, forward strand.
AACAAAAAGAAGTTTCTCTTTGGTATGTTTCTGCTACTATCTTCTAAAGACTGCAGATCTACAAAGCTATTGTGGCTATTTTCTTGCAATCTATATTGTTTTTTATTTCGTAATGTTTTTTGTTACATCAATATGACGTCTCCTTCATTTCAAATCAATTTTTGTTTATTCATTCGCGCTTTTTAAGACCGAGTTGTGTGTATGACGTCAGTTCTCACTCCTATCCGACTTCGTCTTTTAATCACGCGAATGAAAAAACTTTGATCGTAATTGACCTACCTCACTCTCGAAAGAAATTCTCTCACTCCCAATTATGCTTGCTATATTGAAATCGGAAGGTCAAATGACGATATGACATTAATCATAAGGTTATTTGAGGGCAGCTTTTCTAACTAAAACTAAAGAGTTTAAGATATGACCTCAAAGAATTCGAAAACTTTTTCTCTATACAAAGCTATTCCAATTTTGTCTCAAATTGTATTTGATGGGCTTTTGTTTTTGTCTGATGGAACAATAGTACCTAAATAGATATTGAAGTAAACATTCATTGTTTCCTGATTAGAGAAAAACTAGAGAGCATTAAATGATTACTTCCAAAAGTTGCAGGATTTTATTTCTGAAATTTTTTCCGCGATAAAGGAAAAAGTTCTGTTCAAAAAATTTGCCGGTCAATTTTTAATTTTAAGTGCTATGCTAACCCGGTGCGTTTAAATTTTGAGTTTGAAATCAAAATTAATATCAATAAGAATAATTGAAAATGCAAAGAAGATTGCGACATGTCGTTATATGAGATAATAATTACTTCAGGATAACTCTCTATACAAACATGTTTAACGAAATTTAAAAAACGCTTCGAAACGGCGTTATTATAATGACCAAGTCAAACATACCAATCAAACGAAACCAAAATATGCTAATGATTTGAAATAAGACTTCTGTGAAACTTTCGGAATGACAAATATTACAAAATTTTTGAACACAAACGGTTTCATTCGCTTTTTCATTTTTTCAGGCACTTTCAAATTGCAATTTTCGGATAGCAGCCAGTTTTCTCGGCATGTACAATTAGGAAACACTTATTACTTTCCAAAGATTTTGAGAAGAATCCAGGCACAGAGACAAACAGCCTAAAAAAACTAATGAACTTAATTAAATCGGTTCCTAACAAGTTTTGTCATCTCAACTGTCGTGGTATTGTTAAGAAACGCAACGCTTTAAACCGGCTAATATTGGACACTTGGCCAAAACACTTTCTACGGGCTTAGTATGCGATCTGTCTCACATTGGAAAATAACCAAAGTTATAGGAATTTGATATCGAATCTTCTACATGTTTCCGCGAAGATCGGCAAGTTCAAAATGACATTCAAACTAAAAAGGGTGAACCAGTTATGTTTCTAATTCCTAATTTTTAAATCCCACGCTTCGACGCGATTTATCCACAAAAGAGATTAATCCTGAAAACATTTTGAACGCAGGACCACTTCGAAAAACAATTTAGCCGTTGGATTAGCGTAGAGTCCACAGAAGAAGTGCAGTAGCCTCTTTCCAGGATCGTTAGTTATATCAATAGATCAAACCTCTGGCGAAAAGATTAACTTGTTCCTCTTAGGGGAATTCGTCATTAATTATCTTCATGACTAATAAAAAGTCATTAGATACAATTTGGCTACATGAAACTTGCAACCACCAAGACATAAATGCACAGGTGAACAAAACAACATTTTATCACCTAGGCAAATTTCGTTTCGAGAGATTTTTCAGCACAAAATTTTCTTATTTTTGGACAAATATTGTATGCTTCACAATTGATAACAATAAAATTGTCCCAACAGAAAATTGTCTAGATGTTTGCTAGATCTATCTAAAGCCTTCGACTGAATCAAACATGAAATAATGTACAAAAAAACTCTACTCATTGGGTTTTGAAAGCAGCGATCTTCAATTGATACAGGCATTTACTCAAAAACGACTGCAGAAAGATTGCTTAACACAGAATCGGATTGCATTGAATTTTACCAGTGCGTCCCCCAGGGAACTGAGCTCGAGCCTTTACTTTTCAATAGTTACTTCAGTTATTTGAGTACTCACATCAATAATCAATGCAACGTTCAAAACGCAGATGAGACCCTAGTTTACGCATGCAAAAAAATCTTGACATAGCGAAAAAAACCTTGAAGATTCTGTGGAGACATTAGCCCGCTACTTTGATACAAATAGTCTAAATATAAACACATCAAAATCAGCTTTCATTATGTTTTCCAAAAAATCCAAATATTATTTAGGCTGCAAATATTCTATAGATTTTTGTGACAAAAAATTGACATTGAAAGAAGCAGTGCAATACGTAGTGGTTTTCTCGACAGAAAGCTAAATTAACAAGAGGAGGTGACAAATGTCTTGCCAAAAGTGGTGTGTGGAAGTTTATGCAAACAAGAGCTCTTTCCCAGTTTAATTTCACTGGAGGAACGACTAAACTCAGCGATAAAGTTTTATATGGCACATAAAGTCCAACAAATATGACATCTCATGATTTAAAATTACACTATGAAATTACTTCTAATTCAATAACTACTGAGAATTAAAGAAGCGGCATAATTGCACAAAGGGCTAACAAGGAACTCCAGCCTCCCAAAAAATTAGTGATTCCTACTCTGCACTACCCAAAAAAGACGAACAGTTTTCCTCCAATTCGACTTCAAAATAAATCACATTACCTTAAGAACTGTTTTTCTGCCAGAACTAAGAAATCAGCGAATGATTTATCATATCTTATCCAATTAATCATAATCTTCAATTTCAAACTGTGAAGAAATATCAGGGGCCATTTTTAGAAACGACGATCTTCTCATAACCTATTTTATGCGAGCCCGTCATGGTGATACACTAAATTCAATTAACATTGATATATTTGATAGGTTTTTTCTGCAACTAAATGATTAAACCCTAGGCTATTTTTGGCATGGTGATTATTTCTGTCCTTGGAATTCAAGTGTTCTTTCTTTTCAACTATGGCGTTAATTGTAATGTATTTGCAAAACAAAAGTTTTTTTTAACGTTGTGAGATAATGTTAATTGTCAGAGGTTTCAATCAAATTTTCTATCTTGCTGAGTTTATTTAGCGACTGCCAAGCAAGTTACTCTGAAATATTTACAATGAATGAGTGAAGCGACGCTATCTTTGGCCGTCTCATAATACAATACAATTTTTTTGTTATTGGACTATTTTTAAGATCTGTTCATTTTTTTGGTTTTTCACCTCATTGGGAAGCCAAAATGGAGTTGTGGTTTTAATCACGCTGAAGGGAAGCAGAAGGCAGACGAAATTGGTTTGAAGCGTGATGTTTCTCAAAGGACCTTTAAAGAAGAATGCGAAGTTGGCGTTTTAACAAAATTTTCGGTTCTTGAGAGAATTCTTAGCACGTGCATCAGTTTGACTTCTGTTATCAGCGTTCCTTCCTGTGTGCTATAAATTTGATACACAGGAGCTCTAATGGCCTATTTGAACTACTTAAATTCATTAACAGACAGCTAATGCTTTTTAGGATTTTGACTCTTTGTTGTTCATTACTAGTGAATATTTGATTTTTTTTACTTGACTTTTTTAATAGTCGCGAAGCGATTGCGGCTATTATTGAGGTCTTCTACAGGTTTTTTTTTAGCAGAAAGCAAGTTTGTTCATGACTTGAATTTTGACTTCTTTCTGTTCTAGCTTTTACCTCCGTTTTTGATTGTTGACTTCTGTTTTCGAACATTGAATTTTAACAATAGCTTAGTTTGTAATGTATAGCAATTGGTAACAGTCTGTAATTCAAGGTGAAGAGGTCAATTTGAGAAAATTTGATCCCATTTAACTACCTACTCCCCCCCCAAAAAAAAAAACTACCCCCCAACCCCAACGTACCTACCCCCCCCCCCCATGTACCCACCTACCCCCCCCCCCCCCGCAACGTACCTACCTCCCACGCCACCTACCGACACTCCCACCACTACCTACCTGCCCCCACCTACCAACCCCCCCACCACCAGCACCTAGCCACACCCCTAATCTGAAAAAGTTAACGCTTTTATATTATATTGGTCTACTGTTTTTGTTATTTCTGGTGTTTTTTTCGATATTCTGATTTTGTCCAAGTTAGGGTAGAGATCATTTTGCACAACGATTCGAGTCGTTTGCGGTATTCTACCGGCTATGTTTTTTAATTGGTCGTCTCAATAAATAATTCTTGCGGTCTGACTTCCTGAAATTGACTTTTTCATTTTCAAAAATGCTTTGCAGTTTGTTTGTTTGCTTGCGTGACGTCATTTATTCTGCGTTTAGGTCACTTGCGTGACTTACCCCACTGAACAACAATGACTTCTGAACTCTTTTAATGAACTTTTAAAATTTTAATAGTTTAAGGTCAATAGTGTGCATATAAATTGTGCCAATCGTATATGCCCAAATTCTTGAGTATTGAGTATTGTTTTTGAATTCGAATATTAATTTCGAAAAGCTCAATTAAGGATTTTTCTTTATAGAGCGTATGCGTCTCGAAAAAAATGACAGTACGAATCTAACCAAAATGTCTATTGGTCTATGAAGGGATTTGTTTTCAATCCCACGCTTCGACGCAATTTATCCACAAAAGAGATTAGTTTTGAAATCATTTTCAACGCAGGACCACTTCAAAAGACAACTTGGCCGTTGGATTAGCGTATAATCCACAGAAAAAGTGTAGCAGCCTCATTTCAGGATTGTTAGTTATTTTAATAGATCAAACATTTGGCGAAAACATTTATTTGTTTCTCTTTGGGGAATTCGCCATTAATTATCCTTATCTTCATGATCAATAAAAAGTCATTAGATACAATTTGGCTCCATACAACTTGCAACCACCAAGACAAATAGTTTCTCATGTGAACAAAACAATTTTTTGTAACCTAGGCAAACTCGGTTTCAAGAGATTCTTTTCAACACAAAACGTTCTTATTTTTTGACAGATTTTGTATGCTTCAAAATGATACCAAAAAAATTGTCCCAACAATAAAATTGTCCCAACAATAAAAATGTCTAGATGTTTGCTAGATCTATCTTAAGCCTTCGACTCAATCAAACATGAAATATTGTACCAAAAACTCTACTCATTGGGTTTTGAACACAAAGGTCGTCAATTGATACAGGCATTTACTCAAAAACGACTGCAGAAAGTTTTGGTTAATAACAAAGAATCGGAATGGATTTAATTTTACCAGGGCATCCCTCAGGGAACTGTGCTCGGGCCTTTACTTTTCAAAACTTACTTCAGTTATTTGAGTACTCACATCAATAATCAATGCAACGTTCAAAACGCAGATGAGACCCTAGTTTACGCATGCAAAAAAATCTTGACATAGCGAAAAAAACCTTGAAGATTCTGTGGAGACATTAGCCGGCTACTTTGATAAAAATAGTCTCGATCTAAACACATCAAAACCAGATTTCATTGTGTTTTGCAAAAACGGTCCAAAATTTGTTTAAGCAACACATATTCTATAGCTGTTTCTGGCTCAAACTTTACATTCAAGAAAGCCGTGAAATTCTTTGAGTTTTTCTCGACAGAAAGCTAAATTAACAAGAGGAAGTGAAAAATCTGTTGCGAAAAATGGCGTGTGGAATAAGAGCAGTTTATGCAACCAAGAGTTCTTTCCCAGTTTACTTTCGCTGGAGAAACGACAAAACTCAGCGACAAAGTTTTATATGCCACATAAAGTCGAACAAATATGATATCTTATGATTTCAAATTACAGTATGAAATTACTTCCATTTCAATAGCTTCTGAGAATTAAAGAAGCCGCATATTTGCACAAATGTTTAACAAAGAACTCCATTTTCCAAAATTTAGTGATTCCTACTCTGCACTACCCAAAAAACAAGAACAAATTTCATCCAATTCGACTTTAAAAACAATTGACATTACCTTAAGAAGAATTTTTCTGCCAGAACTAAAGAATCATTGAATGATTTCATCATATATAATCCATTTAGTAATAATCTGAAATTTCAAAGTGAAGAAATATCAGGGGCAATTTTAGGAAATGTCAAACTTCTCATAACCTATTTTATGCGAGCCTATCATGGCGATACTTTAAATTCAATAAATACTGATATAATTGATGTCTTTTCTACAGTTAAATGATTAAATGTTAAGTTTACCTTAGGTTCCTGTTGGCATGGTAATTATATCTGTCCCTGGAATTCAAGTGTTCTTTCTTTTCAACTATGGCGTTAATTGTAATGTATTTGCAAAACAAAAGTTTTTTTTTTAACGTTTGGAGTTAGTGTTAATTTTCAGAGGTTTCAATCAAGTTTTCAATCTTGCTGAGTTTTTTAGCGACTGCCAAGCAAGTTACTCTGAACTATTTACAATAAATGAGCGAAGCGACGCTATCATTGGCCGTCTCATAATACTACAAATTTTTTGTTATTGGACTTTTTTTAAAGATCTGTTCAATTTTTTTTTTGGTTTTTAACCTCATTGGGAAGTCAAAATGGAATTGTGGTTTTGGTCACGCTGAAGGGGAGCAGAAGGCAGACGGAATTGGTTTGAGGCGTAATGTTTTTCAAACTACCTTTAATGAGGAATGCGAAGTTGGCGTTTTAACAAATTTTTGGTTCTTGAGAATTTTTTGCACGTGCATCAATTTGACTTCTGTTATCAATGCTCCTTCTCCTATGTGCTATGAATATGATGCATAGGAGCTCTGATGGCCTATTTGAACTACTTGAATTCGTTAACAGACAGCTAATGCTTTTTAGGATTTTGACTCTTTGTTGTACATTACTAGTGAATATCTGAGTTTTTTACTTCTTTAATAGTCTCGAAGTGATTGCGGCTATTATTGGGATATCATTGTTTTTTACAATTCAAAGATTTTGAATTTCATTGAAGCGCTGTGTTTTTTATATGTATTCACAAATTTTTCAATGACTTTGATCTTTCAAAACGGGATAAACAGGTAAAGCCCAGCAAGCATTAAGTTTCATTAGAGGCCCAAAATGGGCTTTGATTGTCCTTCAATTGTTGAGAGTTTTGCAGCTTCTGGGATGACCTAAAATTAACGTTAAAAGGCCATTTTTGGAGATTTTGGGGTCAACATGGTGCAATTTTTCATGTTTTTTGAAATTTTTTTGTTTCATTAATCTTAGGTTGAAGTTTTTGAAAGTTGATGAAGTCCTTTTGCGAGACAGTATTACTTGTTATGACCATTTTATGAGCTATATATTTTGGTATTGCAAACACAAACGCTCAAAATGATAGTAATTTTTTAAAAATTTTTGTCATTTTTTGAGTTTGTCCAGCTTCAGGGGGCAGGGAATCTCTTTTGAGGTTTGAGCACTGCATAGTTTTGTAGTAATAATGAATTAGTTTTCAACATATTAATGTCTCGAATTGTAGCAATTTTTTGATAAAAATTTGCTATTTTTATTAATATTCCTGAAGTTTTTGTCAATTTTTGATATTTTTCCATTCTCAAGTGCCAGAAAACATATTACACGGTCTGATAAAAGTTACTGCATAGTTATTAGTTTCAATGGATTTGTTTTCAACAACTTAACCTTTCAAACTTTTAAAAAAAATTTGCAATTTTTTAAAATTTTTCAAAACATTTGTCTTCAGTTTTTCTTGCCTCAGTAGCCAGGTAACCTCATCCAGGGTTCGATAATATGTTACTAAATAGTTGCTGGGGGCAATTGAATGGTTTTCAACGTCTTAATAAAAGGAATTTCTATTTTTGAAGTTTGAAATTTTTTTCTAAAAATTATTGCCTGTCGATCTTTGAGTCAATGAATTTTCTAAGTCTTTGAATTGGGTTACTGGATGGCCCCTAGAGACACAGAAATGATTCTGAAGATAATAATATCACGATTTTTAGCAACGTTTCATTAAATAATGCAATTGATTTCTTATTTAAAATTTTCCGGTCATTTTAGAGTTAATCAATCTTCAAGGGCCAATTAATTTTTTCAGGTCATGCAGATATACTACTGGAACGATTTCTGAAACAAAAATTGGTCTTGAACATTTTTTTGAAATAAATAAATTTAAAGGGATTTTGCCTATGGTAAAAGCATCAAGAGTTTTAGCAATGAGTATATTTTTGTTTAGTTTGTTTGATTGTTTTAGTTTCTCAATGTTTCGAGATGATTTTGTTTGTGTTTTGTCTGGCATTGTTCAATCTGATCTGCTGGTCAGGTAAAGTCCTTCCAAATTTTCTTCCATTCAATTATTCAAATTGTATTTCTGGACTTGTCCTGCTACGTTTTTAGATTCTTGTGATCTGACTTCTTGAAATTGACTTTTTCAAATTCAGTGTTTTCTACTGCTTTGCAGTTGGTTTGTTTGCTTGCGTGACGTCATTTATTCTGCGTTTAAGTCACTTGCGTGACTTACCTCACTGAAAAAAATGACTTCTGAACTCTTTTTTATTAACTTTCAATTTTTGAACATTTAATAGTTAAAGGTCATTGTGTGCATTTAAGTTGTGCCAATCATATATGTCCTAATTCTTGAGTATTAAAGTCTTGATTGTTTGATTTCGAATATAAATATATATTTATATATATATATATATATATAATATATATATATATATATATATATTAAAAAATATAAATAATATTTGTTAGAATTTTTGCCTTTTGGCTGTGAAATAAACCAAGCTTAATTATGTTAGGTCTCAAAGTTTGCTATCGAAGGTTTAGTTAACTGAAATGTTTGATCAAGTCCGTACCGAATTCTTACTATGATTTTTAAAATTGTCTTGCAAAAACTATACAGGCTTTGAAATCAAAATTTGGTATGTTTTTTGTCTTATCATTTACTCTCATTAATGAAAAGTTTCAGAGGTTGCTACTGAGGAAAAGGTGCATCTAACTAATTGCTTGGGATCTCAGCAGTCGTTTTAAATGATTTTAAGTCTTTCTTTTCAAAACAAGAAACTGATTTTTTATTTACTCTGGCCTGTTTATGTTGTTTTTCTTGCGGTAATTGCTTATTCTAAAAACTAGCAGCTCTCGCTGGACCTCTTTTGTTTTTTGTTTTTGGTCAATTTATTGACGCCAACTTCTAACTGATGTTTACATAGACTGAGGTACCGTAGGTTTCTACTTATGTCCATTTTAAAAAAATGTTATTTGTTTTATGTTTTTGTCAATTTCTTATGTTTTTGCTTCTGTTGTTTTGTCGGCTGATGATTTTCAAAAATTCTTGTTTTGTACGTTTATGGCTGCGTAGAGTGAAAAATTTTTGCCATTTTATGTTTGTATATTTAATGTCTATGTCTTCGAAAAATATTTTTTCTGTTCGTTTTTTTATTGTTATGTTCATTTTTGCCTAAATAGGAACTTGGATTTTGTTGATTGTATCGTTACCAAGTTGCTGTTGATTTGTTATTTGTCAGGCTTCTAGTTAATTCAGTCCTTTGGATTGTAATTCAGAACTTCTATGTTTTTTTCAATGATCTGCTGCAGTTTTTCCGGTTTTTTCAAGTCAGTTTGAAGTCAAATGGGAGTGGTCATTTAAATCACTTTATATTAGTAAAGGCAGAAAAACAGAGTCGGTTTGGATCGTAATTTTTATCAAATTTCTTTTGAATTTGAACGAAAAATCGGTATTGGTATTTGAGAGCTATTTTTCCTCTTGCGGAATTTTTATATCTGTTTTGAGCGTTTCTTCTCTTTAGTAATTTTATTATGATGCATATCTGTCTAATCGGGCTATTTTACAATTGCTTGTAATTATCACGGGCTAGCTAATGCTTTTTTATGATTTCGACACTTTGTTGTCATAAACTGGTAGTGAATTTATTACTTCTTACGCCCTGATTTATTACTTCAGTTTTCTTATCACTTACTGTCATTATTGATAAGCCCCATTAGTTACATCTGGCATAATTTGACCTTTTTATTAGTTCGAGTTGGTGGCTATTAGTATTTTAGCTGTTGTTCTCAGAAATTTAAATGTTCTTGGATTTAGGTAGTATTTGTTGTTTGATCTTTGAATCTCTTTAGTTAATCTCACTCAATATAATTTTAGATCGAAGCTAATTCTCTCTATGAACATGACACTATGACCTTTACTATTGTTTTCATTAAATATCATTTTGAATTCAACGTGATTTAATTGTTCACTTGGTTGTTTTACCTCTTAGTGTCATGATTGGCATTTCTGATCGGTTGGCTGGGATGCTTAAGGTGACCTGTTTAAACCATTCAGATGATATAGCCATTGCCTCTACTTACTTATAACCTATGCATATACCTTGTTGTTATTTTTTGGTTTTGCTTTAATTTCATAAAGGAGAGTTCTCATTGGTTGCTAATAGGGATAATTGTTATCAATTTATTTGTTTCAGTTCAAAGCTAATGATTGCTATGAACATGACACTAATTTTGACAACTGTTTTCAAGAAATACTATCTATCAGTTTTAATAGATTTAGTGACAGGTCACAAAGGTTGCGCGGGAATATTAAATTAATCTGTTTAATCTTTCAGTTTGTGACTCATAAAACTAAATCTTTCAGTTCTCTATAACTTATAAACGGCTCCCTTTTAAAAAATTTTAAATAAAGTTTTATTTTGGCCAGCTTTATAAGTAAATTTGGTTGTCATTTTGTCTCATCAGTGACATGCATCGCAAGCTTTTTATAGGGATTCTTTTAATCTTTTTGGTCGTTTCTAGCTAATGCTTTCAGTTTCCTTCTCACTAATCAATTTCCAAGAAATGTCGGTGTTGAGCGTTTTATTGTTCACTTTGTTTTCTTATCTTAGTCTCAATAAAGACAGGTATCACCAGTTGCTAATGAGAGTTTGGTTAATTAAGAACATTTTTTCAGTCATTAGCTGTTGCTTTCTGTGAATTTTATACAATTTGCTTTCAACAAGTTCTAACGAGTTTTATTGTGAAGATTGGTTAAATTGTTGTATCATTTATTCACATCAATCACAGGTTTTGTCGGCCACTCATGAGAAAAAAATGAATGTAAATAATTTTTGGGTAAAGTTTTTTTGTTTAGAGTTTTGTGTCTTTCTTGTACTTTCTATTATTTTATGTTTCAGGACAGGTGTCATAAGCTGCTAATGGTTGATAATATAATCAATTCAATTGTTGCTGTTCAAAGCTAGTGCCTTTTTTGCTTTTCTTGAACATGACACTTTGACTCTGACGATTGTATTCAATAAATATTATCATCAAGTACAATCAGTAGTATCTATTTGATCTTTCAATTTATAGCTAATGCTCTTAAACCGTTCGTTATCAAACAGAATTGTTAATATTTTCAGCTTTGCAAGCATTTTTTGTACATTTGGCTATCATTTGATGTCATCAGTGACAGGGCGCATAGGATTTAAGAGGCATTATTTTAATCATTTTGGTCATTTCAGTTTAAAGTTAATGCTTTCTTTGGCATCGACGCTAGTTGATTTCCAAGAAATGTTTTTTTTTAAGTTTTGCCAGTTTTTATTGTTCACTCTGTTGTCTTACTTTTGTCTCACTAATGACAGGTCTCGCCGGTTGCTAATGAGTGTAATGAGCAGTTGCTTTCTCTGAGTTTTTTACAGTTTGCTTTCGACAATTTTTAGCTGGTTTTTGTGAAACTTTGTTAAATTATTGTTCCATTATTTAATCGCATCAATAACAAAAGATTTCGGTTGTTAATGTAGAAAAAGTTAAGCTAATCATTTGTTCGGATTCAGGGCTTGTGGTTTTCGTGAGTTTGACACTATACGTTCTCAAATTTCTAATTTTATCTTAACGTATATTTTGAGTATTTTGTTAGATTTTTTGAGTAGTTTTTGTACATTTTGTTGGGTCATCATTTAATCTACATAGGCTGCTAATGGTGACTGATTTTATCAATTAAATTGTTCCATTTGAGATGGCTCTAAGGCAATTTTCCGTTAACCTCAAACCCTTCTCCTACACGAAACAATAGCCTCATTTTTGCCCAACGGAAGCCATCGGGTAAATTGCGATTACTGATTAACCTCCAACTCATCAATTATCTCATCCGCAATAACTCATATTAACAATTTTCCCATTTCAAATAACGGCCGATTCAGACAAACAGCTGGCAGCTAAAAAACTACTTTGGACTAAGTTAATAATCAATTTTAACGACTTTTCACTAATTTGGACTGTGCAAAAGCTTACTTTGCTATCCAAATAGAAGATACTCAATCCATT
>NC_134472.1:37010525-37235525 GCF_964194025.1 Convolutriloba macropyga
ATTTTTTGGCTGTTAATTTTGCTTTGATGAGTTTGCACACATACTATGGTGATCTCCAAAACCCATAATTGTGTTGACTGACAACAAAAACGTAGCCAGATTTTATCAATCGAAAACGATCCTCGCGTCCTTATAGTAAGCAGCTGATCGCCCCATGTCATTGTTTGTGGCAGAAACTGCCAACGGAGACTTAAGATGGTAAATAAACTCTGCTGAAAAAAATGAGCAAAAAGTGTCCAAAAAATGTTTGTAATTGCTGGAGAAGTTGCATTGAGGCCACAAACGCCAGATGATACTTTGACCAGAATTAAATATACAGAAACTATTTGAAAAAAAGAAACTTAAATCATCAATGCCATGTTGTATTGGAGCTAACAGTCTTCGTCCTGGAAGAACTCAGTAGCCTTCCAGATCCTAACCCATTGACAGTACTATTGCTCTTTCAAATTTCGGGAAACACTGATATATTCCCACAACTCTATTGAGAGATCTTAGACTGACAGACCTTCTGGAAATCGTCACGCGTCATTGAAGCATCCGCAAAGAATAGATGTTCTAGATAGCCGACATGGACCACTGAAAAGAGATCTATATAAGGCTGCACAAAATAAACAGAAGCGCTGTATTAGCATGAAACATTTATTACTTTGCTAGTGCTAGAAAAAGATGAAAAACTATTACTTGAAGAATTGCTTGTTGAGTCAGGCATTGATTATGTTATTTCCAAAATGGCAGAGGTGTTCGTTGTCCATATTCAGTTTTGATTCTCTGAAACCTTCTGAGACCTTAGATGCAGTTTTAAAAATAACAGAAATTATAAGGATGTTAAATCTGAAACTAATAGTCCCCTCCTACGCGAAGAAAGAGAAATGACGGTAGTGTTTCCAGATCGATCCAAAAGTCTTCCAAATTTGTAACTGGTAGTAATTTTTTCGAACAACCAATACAAAAAACAGCAAGAAACAAAAAAAAGGATTGAAACAGAAAAAACACGAGATTTGTTACAGAAACTGAATTCAATCAGCTTCTGCAAGCATGAAAAACTCAAAATCTTGCTAGCGCCAGAAAAATATGAAAAGATAATACCCGAAGAATTGCCGGTTGAGGCAAGCCTTGAGCATGTTTTTACCAAATGTGCTTATGTGGTCTTTGTCCTTCCTCAGTTTTGATTTTTGCGAGAAAAACTTTCCCGTTCAAATAACAGGAAATAAAGGCGAGTTTCGTATGTTTAAGAGCCCAAAAATATTTCGCTTTAAGGCTCATAACAGTCAGCATACATCAAGCAATTTTCAATTTATAATTACTCTAAAAAATCAGATCAGGTGTCAAATTTATATGATAGGGAAATATAAAATAATATAATTCAAATAACATGAAAGAAAGCCGATTTGAGCAGATGGTTTTGTTCTTTCACTTGCTCAAAACATTTTGGAGTCCGATTTTTAGTTTCATCCAAGCTAATAGGCAATAATAACACCAATGCTTTGCTTGTATTTACATCAGGTAGTTTCGCTGCCAATTAATCAATTTCATAACTCCTCTGTCTCGCCAAGCGTTATCCCCGTTTGAGAATTTTTATGAATAATATCGCCAGGACCACCTATTTTGATTAGAGAAAACGCCTCCGCTACATCAAAGCCGTCGCCTGGCAGGGTAATATCATTGACTTTCGCATTTACATTTTGCGAGTAGATAAATCGCTGACTAGCTAAATTTTTGAAGCCTCACGTTTTCGAGAAATACCATTAGAACATAAGAATTGGCTTTGATTCTAATGCAAAGTTTTTGCTTTTGAAGTGTTGAAGTTTTTAGCTTATTTAATGGTTGACTTTCTAACAGGCACTGAAAGCAGTTCCGACATTGAAATATATACGATTGTTCAACGGTTTACTTATACTACTTGTTATTAAACGCTTTAACTCATCCAAGTGCTGATTACCCCAAACAAATAGGACTTATTCAGTCGTATGGAAAAAGATATTACATCTGGACAAATTTGTTCACATCCCTTTATATTGCCGTATCCTCAACAGGACACAGCTATTTTTAATTAAATGGAAAATTTCACAATTTTCGAAAATTTTCTGGGAGCACGAAAAATTATATTGTCAGAATTCACAAAATGCTGACAAAGGCGAGTCTTAGTTTTCGTTGGCTACTGAGCAGTTTAACAGATGAACACAAAAAAAAGAAGGAACGAATTGGTAAATTTGATAAAGTAGCTAGCTAATTGTTTGAAGCTGGGAACTTCATTGCAATCCCGAGAAAAACATGGTTCTGGAATGTTAGGGAGAGTTTCTGTAGCAACTGGAGGTGTATTCGGAATAGTGATCGGAATGATTGGAAGCCAAATTGGATGTCTACTAGGGGAATAATGGGTTCATACAAATAAGATACAGCAAAACGCAAAAGTGAGCAGATTTAACCAGATTTGACCAAAAGCATTTATGCTGTAAAGAAGGAAGTAATCTGAGCACGAAAACACAAATGAGAAGTTCTTTCTAGTAGCAACATATCGGTAAGAATCACAGAAACAACAGAAACTAACGCATGAATTCCAAGAAAAAACAATAGAAATTGAAAACCAGTTTGGAATCTTGTTCTACGATTTCGGATACCTGCGAGAATGTTTTTCTCACTTGTATGCCAGAGACAAAATACTTGACAATTCTTCATATTTCGATGGAGTGTTGCCTCATTTCCTCTTTCCATCATCCATTATTCTATCACCAATTGTTTCATTACCAATTACTGTATCAGAGTTTTTCTTCATAGGAAAACCTTAAGACCAGGAACATGTATACTAATTTTTGATTTTCGGTAATAATTACTGGGCTTCAAGAATTTTTCGCGCAGAGAGGCTGGAGTATGTGGAGCCGCTCATTGTGGATCCTCCCACCCATTTATGGAAACATTTATGGAGACATTAAAGGTGTTTCAAAAAATAAAATCCAAATTGTCTCCTTTTATTTTTCATCTTACTATTTGGTATTGCTTAATTATCTGCTAATTGAACTATGTTTACCCAGCCATGTTAATATCTTGGATTTTTGCTGCACCATTCTAAAAGTTGTGACTGGAAAAAAAAAGTTTGACTGGAAAAAAGCTCTTATCAGACTCTGGGCTCCTTAATGTCGTGCGTTTTGCGATTATCGATACAGTATAATTCTGGTCTTGGATTACCCTGGTAAGCGTGATGAAAGGTTGTTTCACTATCTTGACGTGATTAAACATTTCGTGGACACTAGGTTTCTTTGAGAACAATGTGTTGACATAATCAATGTGTCTTGAAAGGACAAGTTATTTTAAACTTTGTTTAGGTTGCAAGAAAGAAACCATTTCATTGCATTGTCTGAGAACACTCAGTATCAATGAACACTTCAGGGATAATGATGAAGAGATGTAATTTATGTTGTTTTCACAAATAACTGCTTGTGTTTACTTTAACTCAGCTTAATGTATCTTTGTGAAGTGTAATTTTTGTTGTCAACCATAGCATAATCTGGCTTTCATTATAGACTAATGAACTTGAGTCCTTCAAGTAAGTCTTGTTTTTCATTGCTTATTCAATTGGCGTATTTCAATTTTACCCCATAGGCCACATAAACGGCTAAAAAAACGTACTAGAAAATTTTTCTAGCACGATCAGGCCTCTCAATATTTTCTTTTTAAAAGTTGTTTAAAATTCTGATGTCCATCAATAACATAAACTCAAATAATCTATTTTCCTGTTTTTTTTCTACCCAAATTGAACATATATAACGTTTGTAAAACCTGATTTCAGTAGCATTGTTTGGTTTGCTGCTGCATGGCGTGTTCCCATCAGAAGATATCTGGAACTGGAAATCTGTCCAATTTGCCATTCCTCAACCCAGGCCCTTCTTTTCTAGGCAATGTCTCCTTCTCGAGTGAGTATTATCAAAGCCTAAGTGCATATTTTCCAAAAGCAACTATTGTCCCGACCCACATAGTGGGAGCGGGGGAGGAAGTGGGGAGGGGAGAACTAAACACAAATTTTGTAAAAAAAAAAGCTTTCTTTTACAAAAATCCAGCGTGAAATCATCCTTGTCTGTGTACTTTGACCATAAAAACAGCTGGGGCCTTCTTGTTGAACAGAAAAGAGCCACTTTTACTTCCCTTGTTGGGACGCTCAAGAGTCGCAGCAGATGTTGATCTTCACGGCTGGGTTCTCGAGCTTTACCCCAGCCTGGTTTTTTCCTCTGTTCCAAATGACGAACACTCCCGAAACTATTAGTTGCTCAGTTGTATAACGGACTGTAACATTGACGGAGCGAAGTTAAGAATCTCGTTAGTGATAAAATAATTTCAAATCTCATACTGATTTTTTCAGAGCTTCAGTCAACGCTAGTATTTTTGCTAATTTCTTGTTAGAAAGGTAAACTAATTTTTATTTTTGCCGATTTTAGGACCTAACAAAAGTTGTAAATGCAGTACAATTTACAGCTCTACAGCAGGAAGTAATTATTTGTGAGAACTCTCAAGTTTTAAGACAATATTTACTCTTACCGTCAATTAATATTACTGGCATCAGGGGTATTGAGGGGTTGCTTCAAAAGAGACATTGTTGTACTGATTACTCCATTGGTCAGATTACGATTGTCTAAAATTGCAATCCTGATTATCTTGCAAATCCGAACCAGTGTTTCCTAGATTTGTCTCTAAGATGGCGCTCCGTTGGGTTGAACTTGTAAACGACCTTCTTCTGAGCTAAGTCACTTTTGATCTTAGATTTGTCCCATTCCTCTATGAATAATTTAGGTTTCATAGCAACTGCAACAAAATTTATTGAATTTTTGCTGATTTTGGTAATTGGTAAGAAAAATGGTGCGATTAGCATTATCACTGCAAGTAAAATTAACTCGATGTACATTCATTGTATTGCTTCAATGTTTATGACTCTGTTCATTAGGCAGGTGAAGAGGCAGCATCATCTCCTCAAAGAACATTGTACAACCTTTTCAATCAACCAAAAGTATGAATGTGTTTGAATACAAGCTCAACAGTTCTATCTCTTGGGTTCTTCATTGGTGGGAGAATTGGTTTGGCATTCTTTTTCCGAAAGTAGTTTCATCTCAACTCGATTAATTCAATTCGTATCTTAATAATCCAAATTTCTCCTTGCAGAACGTATCTCAGGTAATATGTGCTTTCGGCTAGCCTTAACGATGCGCTGCCTTGAACAGAATCTGTACGATGGGATGCTTTGGCGTACGCAAATTTTTATGCTTCAGATTGTATCATATGTTTGAATTCTTCAACCAACATTTCACTCGAATTGTGTCGTCTTCACCCGAGAAGAGTGATCAGTTGACTATATTCATAGTTTTTTATTTATCTTCCCTAATGGTAACCAACTAAGATAGTTTTTCAGTAATTTTCAGATTGAACATTTCGATCTGCAAACTTGTTTGGCTTCGGCAATTTTCGTTGTTTTAAGAGCTTTTCAGGTTTCTTAATCTGTGTTAGCTCTTGTACTGGTTTCAATCAAAGGCTTTGGTAGACTTAGTTTCTACTACAAAGTTACCTGTAGCTTGCTTAGTTTCAATTCCGCGCTCTTGACATCACAGCTTGGGTCACTTCCGTAATTTCGCTTGGCTACTTCGACCAGTTCGTTTAACCACAGAGATCTTTTAAGAACCTCGTGCGACACTCCTGGCGCCCAAATCATGAGAAGTTTAGACACTTCTCTCATTTATTTTTTGATCCATTCATGAGTTTCCAGAACCTCAGCAGCTCGGTTGACGATGAGCAAACAATAGTTGTTTATGTGTGTTGACTGTAGGAACTGGAAGACAATTGGCCAATCTGTCCAATGATAGATTTTCTCAATTTTGGCATTCTGATCTTTCTATATGTACTTTTTAGTGAAACTCCGTGAACTGCTGCTGATTCTCTAATATCCGGTTCTCACGACTCATAAGCGCTATTAGTTTTTTGCCTATCATACATGTTGTTTACAGAGTTGCTTCATCTTAAAAATTTACTGAGATGCGTGTTTATTCCTCTGATGACCTGCTGCTTCGGTGAACAAAGTCTCAATTTTAAACAAATTCAAAAAGGAATCAACTGATCGCCATCGTCTTTATTCTTATCAACTCTGGACACATCAATCACAGTGTTAGTCTTGTCTTATAAGGTCTTTGTCCAGTGTTTGTCCTGTTGACGCCCAATTGATTTTAAAATACGCACTTGCATCGTGAGTGTTGAACATATTCCGAGTGACTCTCGAACACCGTTGAAACAAGGGATAGAGTTAATTTTGCTGGAAGTTTCTCTTTTGTCCCATGACAGACAATGAGACTATCTGCCTCTATTTTCCTGTTGAATTCAAGGCTTAAAGATGAATCTGGTTCAGCTTCAATGTTTTCGTTGACCTGTTTTCCTCTGAGACCTTTAAATTGACAACTTTGTCAATTGTTGCGCACTTTGTCAAGATAGATCTACTTTTACTGAGCAAACTGCAAATCCGTTCGGCTTCAATTCCTATTTGCATCAATTCTTTGATCAAAATTTTCTCTCCAAATAAAATGTAGCCATCGGATTACCGTTGCCTGGGACAGCCAATTGACGAAATTGTTCTTCTAAATCTGCTTTTTTGTTATTCGCGAAATATAATTCAATTGAACTTTGAAGAAAGTCTGGTTCCGATAATTGCTTGTCAGTCATGTCTACGCGCCCCAAATTTCCTGGTGAAGTGCGCACTCTCCTGATTCTTGAGGTTTGTTTGGAATTAAAACGGGGTGGTGCGACTAGGACTCGATGATTGCATTTAGTATGGCGTAGTTATATCTTCTGAATGTTCCGAACAAAACTTGCAGGGACGTCTATATCTTTACAACGGTACTTCAGTGTCGTCGGTGTTGGCATCGTTCTGGAGGCATGAGTTGTTTACCTAATTGCAAAGCGAAAAATTTTGTGCAATGTTAAGTCATCGTCTCGACACAGAATACTAACTAGGTGTTTTTAATGGTGTTTTGAGTGGTTTCCTCCGAAGTTCTGAATGCATATTTTCCATCTTTTGAATGACCAGGGACAACACAGTTTGAACCGTAGGACTCATTATCCCAGCACTTACTAATGAGATGTGCCAGTAATTTATATCCTCTAGAGGTTGCTGTTGTACGAATCGTCGCTGCTCGTTTTGCCGGGAGTGGACCGCTTAGAACTCTTTGTTTCATTTTTTTGTTTTGTTTCAGGGCCTACGGTGCAGTTTTATTGTCTTCAATTTTAATTCTATTGAGTGATTTACGTTTTAGCAGACTTTTTCAAAAATATCTTGAACATCGTTTGGGTGATAAATTTAGTGTAACATATTCTCTAAATGTGGGTAACGGTCTTACCATTCTTGCAGTTTCCATTTGTGTCAACAAGTAAGTTTTCACTAACACAGATTTAGACTGTCGTCAGCAATGGTGGCTTCTGGTGGGCTGAAACACTGATGAGCACTATTTCAAGCATAACATTTTGTAATCCGAAGGCTTCTGTTGCTGACAAGGATGCTTTTTTGGCCTTGAAAATAAGTTTTTTCTATAGTCTTTTCTGCGAACATCTTAGAGGATTAAGAGGCACACAAGGTTGTATTTTAAAACTTAACTGTCCATATGATGGGTTTTTGTGGCTTTTTCCACAACGTGGCACTCTGAAACTTTTGTTTTTTTAGTCTTCTGACAGGTGACCTGGTCTCAAACAACTGAAACATAGTCGGATCTTCTGCACAAGTTGTTGTCTCTTTTTCTTTAGGTTGAATGTCTCCAAACCAAAATAGAGGATTGTCTCTTTTTTTACACGATACTCGCAGTTCTCTGGCTTGTATGAGTCTTCAGCGTTCGAGGCAAAAGTACTCATTTTTGGGTTTTCAAGGACCTGAACCTTATTTAGACCAAATGACTTGTTTGTTTGGGTTGATAGGTCTTCAAAAGTGAAAAACCATTACGTGTCACAGCAACTGCCCCGTCAGGTGTGAAGAGAAATTGCTTGTTGTAGAATTGATCACCAGGTCTGCTCCTAGGACAGCCTTGTATCCAAGTTGTTTTAACAAATCGTCGTCACGTTAGTGAGTTGGACAAAACCGCTAGAATCATCGAGAATGACTTGAGAACTTTCTTGAGCTGAGCTACATCTATTAATCTTAGTCTGTCCAGTCTGCTCCGAAGAACGTTCGAAGTTCGATAGTATGACTTTGAGCCATTTTCAATGCCGAACATTGCTGCTTTTCTTT
This sequence comes from Convolutriloba macropyga, assembly GCF_964194025.1. Classification (NCBI taxonomy): domain Eukaryota; kingdom Metazoa; phylum Xenacoelomorpha; order Acoela; family Convolutidae; genus Convolutriloba; species Convolutriloba macropyga. The sequence continues at coordinate 37,018,765 of NC_134472.1, forward strand.
GACCAGTAAATCTATTGTTCAATTATTATAGCTCTGCAGTATCTTAATCGTCTTTGTATGAACAGACTAAAATTTTCAGACCTCCCGGTCAACTCTCCTTATTATTTTGTTAATCTGCGCTAGGCGTTCTTTCCGATCCACCATTAGTAGCTGGCAAGTAAATAAACTAGGGGAATAGTTTTGTTTGTGGTGTTATTTTTTCCGGTTTCGAAAGATTTGCTGCAAGAACTTAGTTCCAACTGTTGCTTGTAAGCCGCGGTTGAGCTGACGGTGCTCGCTCATCAAGTTGAAACACTTGAAATGATCATGGGTGAGAACTCAAATATGTTTCTGGTAGCTCCAGACTGCCCATCTATAGTGTGCCAACAGCCAAACTAGCAGATCGAGATTGACTGAAATACTTTTTCAGGCAATTACCTCATCCATTTTCTACTTCTCGCTCCTTTATTGCTGAATCTAACAATTTACACTTCGTTTACTGCTAATCCAGATGCTTCTGACCTCTTTTCTGCCAGTCCAATCTGAACACGTTGCTGTGCTTTCTCTGTCTCTGCGGTTTCTAATGTTTTGTTTCCAACTCTCCACTTTGCCGACGGGGAAGTAGTTTTTCTCCTTTTTGTTCTTGGTGTTCATGTTCTATCGCGCTTGCCTTTTGTCGGAGCTGTTGTTCTGCTTCGTGTTTTTCCATAAACTTTTTAGCTTGATTGGCTTGAATAAGGTATTTTGTTTATTTTTGCAGTGCGTGCTGAGGCGTTTGCTGGCCATCGTTGAGTTTTTCTGCTGTGAACAATCAAAAAAAATTGAACGTCCTTTTTTTGCTCTCCATCACTTTTTCAGCCTGATTTGCCTGACTGAGGATTTTACTAAAGTTGTTTTTACAAACAATGGCTTTTTTGCAGTGCTTGCTTAGGCGTTTGCTGGCCATCGTTGATTTTTTCGTTTTGATCAATCGAAACAAATGCAAGGTCTGTTTTTGTTGTTGTCTGTTGGGACCGGCAGATGTTGCCATTGCTCCACAAACTTAGCGTAAATAATTTTTTACAGTATCGTTTTTGAGCTTAACGCTGGCTTGGTTCCTTACTCTTGTCAAATTGGCTAACAATCTTGTCGAAACTTTTCGTCGTTTAGTTGTAAAAAAACAATAATTTCATTGATTGCCATTAAGAATATCTCAACATATTTTTTAAATCTAGAATTTCATTTTTTGAACTTTGATGACTTATGTTAATGTTCAATGGTGTCTTCAACTTCCCTTTTCTTGTAGAGTACTCTGCAATAAAATTTTTGCTGTTTTTGGCAGAATGCGATTGGTATTAACTTAATTAAAATTTTCGTCCTTTTGCGCTCAATTAGAATTACTCTTCGATTTTGCGTTTAGAAGATTAAAGTACGTATTTCCCTCAATGTTATGATCTGTCGAACCAATCAAACTTTTTTGGCAGTGAATTACAGAAGAAATAATATTAAATGAGGCACTCATTGGTTTTCAAAATTAATGATTCTACCTGAGAAAAAGGTGATTTTATTGGAATAGATTTATCTTCTTCTGACTTAAAATTTTTTGTGTAAAATTTTCCTACATTGAAACCAGGGTTAACTAGCCTGACTTCTCATCTTTAGAAACCTATCCACTAATTGAAAAGAGAAACTGAACTTTTTCTCCCATTTGCTTTTGCTCGGTTTTTGGTTTTGATTTTTTTTATTACTTTTGGCTAATAATTCCTTTTGGTCCGCAAAATATCCATTTTGGCAGTCACAAGTCTCTTGTGGGTGATTATTCTTTTTTCTCACGTTTTCCGACAATATGGTGCCATATTAAAGCATTGCTGAGTGATTGTTTTTTCCCCAAAAACAACTCCAAGCATCAATTCTCTATATAAACATCAAATAAAATTGAGCAAATTTAAATCATTTCACTGGACATAATTGAGCACAGATTACCTAAAGAGGCTATTTAATTTTTTTTAAAATTGTTATTGATGGTTCTTGTTTTGACGTTTTAGAATTGAAAAAATTGTTTCAAAATTTTTGTGGTTTTAATTTTTTAAGATTTTGCTGTCGCCTGCAAGTTTTCAATCGTCTCTAACCACACCATTCTCCTAAAGATGTAAAGATACTTTGTTAAATTGGTAAGATATTTTAAATTTTTTTTAGTTGTTGCGTCATCTCTCAGCCAAATGGCGCTACTATGAAATTACTAACGTTTGAAAAATATCGCTCTAAAATATGTCATTTTAACCATAATTTGCCGTTTTCTCTTCAGTTTTTTCTTACCATTGTTCAAGTTCTATCCTTCATAGAAGTTTTTCAGAAAACTTGACGTGAGTAGTCATTTCACAATTCAATTAAAAATCGTGTCTGACAAATTGCTTTTGAAGAATGCACTTGCATCGTGAGGGTTGAACAATTTCCGAGTGACTCTCGAACACCGTTGAGACAAGGGATAGAGTTAATTTTGCTGGAAGTTTTTCTTTTGTCCCATGACAGACAATGAGACTATCTGCTTCTAATTGCCTGTTGAATCCAAGGGTTAAAGATGACTCTGGTTCAGCTTCAATGTTTTCGTTGACCTGTTTTCCTCTGATATCTTTAAATTGACAACTTTGTCATTTGTTGCCCACTTTGCCAAGATATATTTACCTTTACTGAGCACACTGCAAATCCGGTTGGCTTCAATTCCTATTTGCATCAGTTTTTCTTTGCATTTTTTCTTTGATCAAGATTTTTTCTCCAAATAAAAAGTAGCCATCGGATTACCGTTGCCTGGGACAGCAAATTGACGAAATTTTTCCTCTATATCTGCTTTTTTGTTATTCGCGAAATATAATTCAATTGAACTTTGAAGAAAGTCTGGTTCCGATAATTGCTTGTCAGTCATGTCTACGCGCCCCAAATTTGCTGGTGAAGTGCGCACTCTCCTGATTCTTGAGGTTTGTTTAGAATGATAACGGGGTGGTGTGACTAGGACTCGATGTTTGAATTTTGTTTGGCGTAGTTATATTTTTTGAATATTCCGAACAAATCATGCAGGGACGTCTATGTTTTTACAACTTTACTTCAGTGTCATCTTTGGTGTTTTTTTCTGGAGGCATGAGTTGTTTACCTAATTGCAAAGCAGAAAATGTTGTGCAACGTTATGTCGTTGCCTCGCCACAGAATACCAACTATAACAGAACAAAATTTTCAGACCTCTGGAGCAACTATCCTGGATATTCTTATTATTCTGTTAATCTGCGTTAGGCGTTATTTCCGATCCACTACTAGTAGCTGGCTAGTAAATGACTGCGGGAATAGTTTTGTTTACGGTGTTTTTTTCAGTTTGGGAAGATTTGCTACAAGAACTTTCTTAAAGACTGCAGTCTCTGTGATTGTTTCACTAATGCAGAGAGTCCTTTTGCTGAATTATAGTTTTGGTTATGTCCATTTGATGACCTGTAATTTTAGTTGTTTTTGGAAATTCTTTGTTATAATGCTCAATTATATGCCGCGTTTGAGCTGGCGCTGCTCGCTCATCAGGTTGAAACACTTGAAGTGGTCATGGGTGAGAATGAAATATGTGTCTGGTGGTTCAAGACTGCCAATCTAAAGCAATACTAGCAGATAGAGGTTGACTAAAGGTACGTTTTCAGGCAACGACTTTATCCAATTTCTAGTTCTCGCAACTTTTTCTGGAATAAAACACTTTCCACTTCGTTTACAGCTGATCCAGACGCTCCTGAACTTTTTTTTTCTAGACGTGCAGTCTAGACGTGACTCCAGTTCCTCGTGTTCATGTTCTATCGCGCTTTTTTTGTCGGAGCTGTTGTTTTGCTTCCAGTTTTTCCATCATGTTTTCAGCCTGATTCGCTTGAATGAGATATTTTGCTAAAGTTGTATTTACGAACAATGAGTTTTTTGCAGTGCGTGCTTAGGCATTTGGTGGCCATCGTTGATTTTTTGTTTTGATCATTCAAAACAATTCTAAGGTCTGTTTTTGTTGTTGTCTATCGGGGCCGGCAGATGTTGCCACAGCTCCACATACTTAGCGTAACTTTATCTTTACAGAATCGTCTTTGAGCTTAACATTGGCTTGGTTCCTTACTCTTGTCCAATTGGCTAATATTCGTGTCGAAACTGTTCGTCGCTTAGTTATAAAAACCATAATTTAATTGATTGCCATCTTTGGCTATTTTGAGATCTAGAACAAACTTGTCCGCTAAAAATGGAATCTTTCGATGAATCAAATTATAGTAAATCTAGAGCCAACTGCATTTGGTATGAGTCTCTTAAGGTTCCAGAGCAATGAGTTTCCGGTCTTCGATCAAGTTGTCCACAGCAAAAAATAAATTACATATCATGCATAACATAATTAGTACTTGTTTCTGATCGGTTTAATAAAGTAAAATGATATAAGTCCTCTTTTACACATTGATTTTCATGTATTTTCACCATGTGCTTTTGCTGATAAATGCAAGGATGATGCGTAACTAGCACTAGATATCTCAAATATAAGCTTTTGACCACGAGTAAAAAGACTAAATAATCGCATAAACAGAGCATATCAGCTTTTAGACAAATCGTGAAGAATTTGCATCATATAAATTCTAATAGCAACACTGGTAGTTATAATGCAACTATATTTGTTGGGTTCAAAGATGGCGTTAGAAGTAACCCTATTGGTACGTTAAACTATATGGTTCAACTGGCTATCTCTCCAAATCCGGTGTAAAAATATTATATCGCCATTTGTAGGTTTTTCAGTTTGGCATTTTTCATGACTACTTAAAATCTGAATTTTTAAATCTAGAATTTCATTTTTTGAAGTTTGATGGCTTATGCTGTTTTTTAGTAGTGTCTACAACTTCCCTTATCTTTTAAAGAACTCTGCAATAAAACACTGCTGTTTTCGAATGAATGCGATTGGTTTTAATTTAATTAAAATCTTCGTCCTTTTTCGCACATTTAGAATTACTCTTCGACTTTGCGTTTAGAAGATTAAAATACGTATTTCCTCAATGTATGATCTGTCGAGCCAATCAAATTTTTTGCAGTGAATTACAGAACAAACTATTAAACGAGGCACTCATTGGTTTTAAAAATTAAGGACTCTACTTGGAGAAAACGGTGATTTTTATTGGATTAGAGTAATCTTGTTCTGACTTGAAATGATTTTTCGGAAAATTTTCCTACCTTGAAACCAGGGGTAAATTAGCATGACTTCTCTTCAGTATAAAACTATTCATTAATGGAAAAAAGAAATTGAACTTTTTCTCCTATTTGCTTTTCTGTTGTTGGTTTTGATTTTGCTACCGCTTGCAAGTTTTTCATCGTTTCTAACCATACCATTCTCCTGAAAATGTAAAAATTCTTTGTTATACTGGTAAAATATTTTCAACTTTCTTTTAGTTTTTGGGTCGTATCTCAGCCAAATTGGGCTACTATAAAATTACTAAGGTGCGAAATGTATCCTACGCTCTAAAATATATCAATTTAATCACAATTTGTTGTTTTCTCTTCAATTTTTCTTTTCCGTTGGTCAAGTTCTAGCTTTTATAGATGTTTTTCAGAAAGTTTGACGTGAGTTATCGTGTGTGACAATTCAACTGAAAATCGTGTCCGAAAATTTGATTTTAAAAAATGCACTTGCATTGTGAGTGTTTAACATATTCTGAGTGACTCTCGAGCACCGTTGAGACAGAGCATAGAGTTAATTTTGCTGGAAGGTCTTTTTTGTCTCGTGACAGACAGTGAGACTATCTGCTTCTATTTTTCTGTTGAATCCAAGGGTTAAAGATGGCTCTGGTTTAGCTTCAATGTTTTTGTAGACCTGTTTTCCTCTGAGATTTTAGACTTGACTTCTTCGTCATTTGTTGCCCATTTTGTCCAGATAGATCTACTTTTACTGAGCACATTGCAAATCCGGTCTGTTTTAACTCCATTTTCATCAGTTTTTTTTGAAGATTTTCCCTCCAAATAAAATGTAGCCATCGGATTACGTTGCCTTGGACAGCAATTTGAAGAAATTGTTCCTCTATGTCTTCTTTTTTGTTATTCGCGAAAAAAAATTCAATTAAACTTTGATGTAATTCTGGTCCAGATAATGGCTTGCTAGATATGCCTACGTGTCGCTATTTTGCTGGTGAAGTACGCACTCTCCTGATTCTTCAGGTTTGTTCGGAATGATAACGGGGTGGTGTGACTAGGACTCGATGTTATTTTTTTTGAATATTGTGAACAAATCATGCCGGGACGTCTATGTTTTTTATAAAGCTACTTCAGTGTCATTTTTGTTGTCTTTGTACTGGAAGCTTGAGTTGTTTGCCTAATTGCCAAGCAGAAAATGTTTTGCAACGTCACGTCGTTGTCTCGCCACAGAATACCAACTAGGTATTTTTAGGGGAGTTTTGAGTGGTTTCTTCTGAAGTCCTGAATGCCTATTTTTTTCATCTTTTGAATGACCAGAGACATCACAGTTTGAACCGTACGACTCGATATCCCAGCACTTACTAATCCGATGTGCTAGTATTTTATACGCCCTAGAGGTTGCTGTTGTAGGAATCGTCGCTGTTAGTTTTGGCGGGAGTGGACCGCTTAGAACTCCATGTTTTGTTTCATTGCCTACGGTGCAGTTTTATTGTCTTCAATTTTAATTTCATTGAGTGATTTACGTTTTAGCAGTCTGTCTCAAAAACAACTAGAACATCATTTTGGTTATAATTTTTTTGACATGTTCTCAACATGTGGGTAACGGTCTTTCAATTCCCGCAGTTTCTCATTCTTGTCAACAAGTAAGTTTTCACCAACATAGATTTAAATTGTGATTAATGGTGGCTTTTGTTTTTTTGGCCTTGAAAACGAGTTTCAGAAACAATAGTCTTGTCTGCGAACAATTTAGAGGATTAAGAGGCACACAATGTTGTTTTTTCTAAACTTAACTACCTATGTGTGGGCTTTTTGTGGCGTTTTCCACAACTGGGCAACTTGATAGTTATGTTTTTTCAGTCCTCTGACAGTTGAGCTGGTCTCAAACAACTGAAACACAGTCAGATCTTCTGCACAAATTGTTGCCTTTTTTTCTTTCAGTCTGCTCCTAGGACAGCTTTGTATCCAAGCTGTTTTAAAAAGTTCGTCGTCACTTTAGTGGACAGAAGCGCGAGAATAATCGGGAATGACTTGAGGATGTGTGTATGTTTCTTGAGCTGAGCGACGTCTATCGAGCTTGGTCTGTCCAAATTGCTCCGGAGAAGTTTGATAGCATGACTTTCAGCCATTTTCAGTACTGAAAATTGATTTTTTTCATTGACCAGTAAATTTCTTGTTCAATCATTATATCTCATCAGAATCGCTACTCGTCGTTTTATGAACACATCAAAAGTTTCAGACATCTTGGGCAACTCTTCTGGATCTCCTTATTATTCTGTTGATCTGCTTTGGGCGTTATTTCCGATCCACTACTAGTAGCTGGCTAGTAAATAACTGGGGGAATAGTTTTATTTACGGTGTTTTTTCCGGTTTCGGAAGATTTTCTACAAGAACTTTCTTCGAGACTGCAGTCTCTGTGATTGTTTTGCTACTGCAGAGGGTCCTTTTGCTGAAAAATAGTTTTAGGTAAATCCATTAGTTGGCCTGTAATTTTAATTGTATTCGGAACTTCTTCGTTCCAATGGTTGCTTATATGCTGCGTTTGAGCTTGCGGTTCTCGCTCATCAAGTTGAAACACTTGAATTGTTCATGGTTGAGAACTGAAATACGTGTCTGGTCTTTCAATACTGCCCATCTATAGCGTGTCAACAGCAATACTATCAGATAGAGATTGACCAAAGGTACGTTTTCAAGCAACAAATTTATCCGTCTTCTAGTCATCGCACTTTTTGCTGAGTCTAACACTTTCCACTTCGTTTACTGGGCGCCTCTGATGCTCTTATCGGGATGCTCCTAAACTCTTTTCTGCCAATCTGGTCTTAACACGTTGCTCTGCTTTCTCTGCCTCTAAGTATTCTCATGTTTTGTTTCCAGCTCTCTACTTTGCCGTCGGGGAAGTAGTTTTTCTCTTTTTTGTTGTTGTCGTATCCGTAACTCCAGTTTTTCGTGTTCATCATCAATCGCGCTTTCCTTTTGTCGGAGCTGTTGTTCTGCTTCGAGTTTTTCCATCATGTTTTCAGCCTGATTCGCTTGAATGAGGTATTTTGCTAAAGTTGTATTTACGAACAATGAGCTTTCTTCAGTGCGTGCTTAGGCGTTTGGTGGCCATCGTTGATTTTTTGTTTTGATCATTCAAAACAAATCTAAGGTCTGTTTTTGTTGTTGTCTATCGGGGCTGGCAGATGCTGCCACAGCTCCACATACTTAGCGTAACTTTATTTTTCCTGAATTGTTTTTGAGCTTAACATTGGCTTGCTTCCTTACCCTTGTCTAATTGGCTAACAATCGTGTCGAAAATGTTCGTCGCTTAGTTGTAAAAACCATAATTTAATTGATTGCCATCAAGAATATCTTTTGTGATAAGCTTTGTTCAGTCTCTGATTGAGGTTTGTAAGGACTGATTGGTCTATTTGCTAACTTCTTGTGTATAAGATCAACTAATTTGTATTTTTGGCGATTGTGAGCTCTAGCAAAAACTTGAACGCTAAAAACTGAATTTTTCGATGAATCAAATTATTAATACTCGAGAGCCAACTGCATTTGGTATGAGTCTCTGAAGGTTCCAGAGCAACGAGGTTCCAGTATTCAATCAAGTTGTCCACAGCAATAAATAAATTAAATATCATGCATAACATAATTAGTACTTGTTTCTGATCGGTTTAATAAAGTAAAATGATAAAAGTCCTCTCTTACACATTGAGTTTCATGTATTTTCACTATGTGCTTTTGCTGATAAATGCAAGGATGAAGCGTAACTAGCACTAGATGTCTCAAATATAAGCATTTGACCACGAGTAAAAAACTAAATAATCGCATAAACAGAGCATATCAGCTTTTGGACAAATCGTGAAAAATTTGCATCATATAAATTCTAATAGCAACACTAGTAGTTATAATGCAACTATGTTTGTTGGGTTCAAAGATGGCGTTAGAAGTAACCCTATCGGTACGTTAAACTATATGGCTCAACTGGCTATCTCTCCAAATCCGGTGTAAAAATATTATATCGCCATTTGTAAGTTTTTCAGTTTGGCATTTTTCATGATTACTTAAAATCTAAATTTTTAAATATAGAATTTCATTTTTTGAAGTTTGATGGCTTATGCTGTTTTTAGTAGTGTCTCCAACTTCCCTTATCTTGTAAAGAACTCTGCAATAAAATTTTTGCTGTTTTCGAATGAATGCGTTTGGTTTTAATTTAATTAAAATCTTCGTCCTTTTTCGCACATTTAGAATTACTCTTCGACTTTGCGTTTAGAATATTAAAATACGTTTTTCCTCAATGTATGATCTGTCCAACCAATCAAATTTTTTGCAGTGATTTACAGAACAAACTATTAAACGAGGCACCCGTTGGTTTTAAAAATTAAGGACTCTACTTGGAGAAAACGGTGATTTTTATTGGATCAGAATAATCTTGTTCTGACTTGAAATGATTTTTCGAAAAATTTTCCTACCTTGAAACCAGGGGTAAATTAGCATGACTTCTCGTCCGTATAAATTTATTCATTAATGGAAAAGAGATATTGAACTTTTTCTCCTATTTGCTTTTCTGTTGTTGGTTTTGATTATTATTGGCTAAAAATTCGCTTTTGAACGTAAAATATCCATTTTCAAGCATTGCTGGATAATTGTTTTTCCACCAAAAACAACTGCAAGCATCAAATCTCTATATAAACATCAATTAAAATTGTACGAATTTACTTCATTTCAGTGGACCTAAATGTATTTTTTCATAAAAATAAAGAATTTGCCTTGTTTTGCATGGTCAAATACCACCAGTTGACGTACTCTATGCCACGTAGGCATCATTGAATGCAGCAACATATTGCTGTGTTTTGATATGAATTAGGTGTTGTTTCAAAATTTTGTCAGCTTTGCCGTTGACAGTGAAAAACTGCAGACAATTTTTGCCACGTCGAAGGGCAATTACTGTGGCATATTTGTTGAAAATATTTTTTTGATTGTAATAAAAAAACTTAAACTCAATTTTTTTCAAATTCTCTTTTGCATGGAGTCTTACTTTTTTACAATTGTTGCCAAGTTTGACAGTTAGACAAAAAATTGACTAGGCAATGGTTTTCGATAAAACTGTCGCTATGTGCAAATGTTTTGCATATTTTTTTTCTTTCTCTGGTTTTACTTATTTTGCCCAATTTTAGAATGGGAAAAATAGTGGAATTGTTATTAGATTCTGTTTTTCAACTTATTAAACCTAAATGTTTTTACAAACCTAATTTAATTTTTTATGGTTTTTTCTTCGTCAGAACGAACTTAAAACATCATTGATGGTGATTAGGGAATTTAAGTGCAGAATTCATTCCATCACATGTTAAAGTTATAAGTTCAACGAGAACGAACAAGTGACATTGAATAGATTTAAATTACTTCTATGATTTAAAAAACTATTTATGGTATTCGCTTAATATTACACAGGCGACTAATAAAATCTCTGCTATGTTGTCCAAGCTGAAGCGTTTTTTTTTTGGGAAACGTAGAAGCAATAACTTCTTCAGTTTTTTTTTGCAGGCATTGTATTGTTCTCAATCTTGATTTCGCAGGGTCACGCGTTCATTTTACATTTACGTTTGAGCGGGTATTACCTAAAGAGGCTATATATTTTTTCAAAATTGTTATTGATGGTTTTTTTTGACGTTTTAGAAAATAATTTTAAATTTTTTTGTTTAGTTTTTTAGGATTTTGCTAACACTTGAAAGTTTTTCATCGTTTCTAACCATAACATTCTCCTGAAAATGTAAAAATTCTTTGTTATACTGGTAAAATATTTTCAACTTTCTTTTAGTTTTTGGGTCGTATCTCAGCCAAATTGGGCTACTATGAAATTACTAAGGTGCGAAATATATCCTACGCTCTCAAATATATCAATTTGATCACAATTTGTTGTTTTCTCTCCAATTTTTTTTCCGTTGGTCAAGTTCTAGCTTTTATAGATGTTTTTCAGAAAGCTTGACGTGAGTTTTCGTGTGTGACAATTCAATTGAAAATCGTGTCTGAAAATTTGATTTTAAAAAATGCACTTGCATTGTGAGTGTTTAACATATTCTGAGTGACTCTCGAGCACCGTTGAGACAGAGCATAGAGTTAATTTTGCTGGAAGTTCTTTTTTGTCTCGTGACAGACAATGAGACTATCTGTTTTTATTTTTCTGTTGAATCCAAGGGTTAAAGATGGCTCTCGTTTAGCTTCAATGTTTTTGTGGCCTGTTTTCCTCTGAGATTTTAGACTTGACTTCTTCGTCTTTTGTTGCCCACTTTGTCCAGATAGATATTTTTTTACTGAGCACATTGCAAATCCGGTCTGTTTTAACTCCATTTTCATCAGTTCTTCTTTGCACCACTTCTTTGATCAAGATTTTCCCCCCAAATAAAATGTAGCCATCGGATTACGTTACGTGGGACAGCAATTTGAAAAAATTGTTCCTCTACGTCTTCTTTTTTGTTATTCGCGAAAAATAATTCAATTTAACTTTGATGTAATTCTGGTCCAGACAATGGCTTGCTAGATATGCCTACGTGTCGCTAATTTGCTGGTGAAGTACGCACTCTCCTGATTCTTCAGGTTTGTTTGGAATGATAACGGGGTGGTGTGAGTAGGACTCGATGTTATATTTTTTGAATATTGTGAACAAATCATGCCGGGACGTCTATGTTTTTATAACGCTACTTCAGTGTCATTTTTGTTGTCTTTGTACTGGAAGCTTGAGTTGTTTGTCTAATTGCCAAGCAGAAAATGTTTTGCAACGTCACGTCGTCGTCTCGCCACAGAATACCAACTAGGTATTTTTAATGGAGTATTGAGTGGTTTCTTCTGAAGTCCTGAATGCTTATTTTTTTCATCTTTTGAATGACCAGGAACATCACAGTTTGAACCGTACGACTCGATATCCCAGCACTTACTAATCCGATGTGCTAGTATTTTATATGCCCTAGAGGTTGCTGTTGTAGGAATTGTCGCTGTTCGTTTTGCCGGGAGTGGACCGCTTAGAACTCCATGTCTTGTTTCAGCGCGTACGGTGCAGTTTTATTGTCTTCAATTTATTTTGAGTGATTTACGTTTTAGCCGTCTGTCTCAAAAATAACTTGAACATCATTTGGGTTAAAATTTTTTTTGACAAGTTCTCAACATGTGGGTAACGGTCTTTCAATTCGGGCAGTTTCTCATTCTTGTCAACAAGTAATCTTTCACAAACATAGATTTAAACTGTCGTGATTAGTGGTGGCTTTTGTTTTTTTGGCCTTGAAAACGAGTTTTAGAAACAATAGTCTTGTCTGCGAACAATTTAGAAGATTAAGAGGCACACAATATTGCTTTTTCTAAACTTAACTACCTATGTGTGGGCTTTTTGTGGCGTTTTCCACAACTGGGCAACCTGATAGTTATGTTTTTTCAGTCCTCTGACAGGTGAGCTGGTCTCAAACAACATAAACACAGTCGGATCTTCTGCACAATTTGTTGCCTTTTTTCTTTCAGTGGAGTTTTTCAAAACCAAAATAGAGGATTGTCTTTTTTTATACGATAATCACAGTCCTGTGGTTCGTATGAGTCTTCAGATTTTGAGGCAAAAGTACTCATTTTTGAGTTTTCAAGGCTATGAACATTATTTAGACCAAATGACCTGTTTGTTTGGGTTGATAGGTCTTCAAAAATAAAAAACTTTATATGTCGGTGTAACTGCCCCTTCAGATGTGAAGAAAAATTGCTTGTTGTAGAATTGATTAGCAGGTCTGCTCCTAGGACAGCTTTGTATCCAAGCTGTTTTAAAAAGTTCGTCGTCACTTTAGTGAATCGGACAGAAGCGCTAGAATAATCGGGAATGACTTGAGGATGTGTGTATCTTTCTTGAGCTGAGCGACGTCTATCGAGCTTGGTCTGTCCAAATTGCTCCGGAGAAGTTTGATAGCATGACTTTCAGCCATTTTCAGTACTGAAAATTGATTTTTTTCATTGAACAGTAAATTTATTGTTCAAACATTATATCCCATCAGAATCGCTACTCGTCGTTTTAAGAACACATCAAAAGTTTCAGACATCTTGGGCAACTCTTCTGGATCTCCTTATTATTCTGTTTATCTGCTTTGGGCGTTATTTCCGATCCACTACTAGTAGCTGGCTAGTAAATAACTGGGGGAATAGTTTTATTTACGGTGTTTTTTCCGGTTTCGGAAGATTTTCTACAAGAACTTTCTTCGAGACTGCAGTCTCTGTGATTGTTTTGCTACTGCAGAGGGTCTTTTTGCTGAAATATAGTTTTAGGTAAATCCATTAGTTGGCCTGTAATTTTAATTGTATTCGGAACTTCTTTGTTCCAATGGTTGCTTATATACTGCGTTTGAGCTGGCGGTGCTCGCTCATCAAATTGAAACACTTGAATTGTTCATGGTTGAGAACCGAAATATGTGTCTGGTCTTTCGGTACTGCCCATCTATGGCGTGTCAACAGCAATACTATCAGAGAGAGACTGACCAAAAGTACGTTTTCAGGCAATGAATTTATCCGTTTTCTAGTCCTCGCACTTTTTGCTGAGTCTAACACTTTCCACTTCGTTTACTGGGCGCCTCTGATGCTCTTTTCCGGATGCTCCTAAACTCTTTTCTGCCAATCTGGTCTTAACACGTTGCTGTGCTTTTTCTGCCTCTATGTATTCTCATATTTTGTTTCCAGCTCTCTACTTTGCCGTCGGGGAAATAGTTTTTCTTTTTTTTTGTTGCTGTCGTATCGGTAACTCCAGTTTTTCGTGTTCATCATCAATCGCGCTTTCCTTTTGTCGGAGCTGTTGTTCTGCTTCGAGTTTTTCCATCATGTTTTCAGCCTGATTCGCTTGAATGAGGTATTTTGCTAAAGTTGTATTTACGAACAATGAGAATGAGCTTTTTGCAGTGCGTGCTTAGGCATTTGGTGGCCATCGTTGATTTTTTGTTTTGATCATTCAAAACAATTCTAAGGTCTGTTTTTGTTGTTGTCTATCGGGGCGGGCAGATGTTGCCACAGCTCCACATACTTAGCGTAACTTTATCTTTACAGAATCGTCTTTGAGCTTAACATTGGCTTGGTTCCTTACTCTTGTCCAATTGGCTAATATTCGTGTCGAAACTGTTCGTCGCTTAGTTATAAAAACCATAATTTAATTGATTGCCATCTTTGGCTATTTTGAGATCTAGAACAAACTTGTCCGCTAAAAATGGAATCTTTCGATGAATCAAATTATAGTAAATCTAGAGCCAACTGCATTTGGTATGAGTCTCTTAAGGTTCCAGAGCAATGAGTTTCCGGTCTTCGATCAAGTTGTCCACAGCAAAAAATAAATTACATATCATGCATAACATAATTAGCACTTGTTTCTGATCGGTTTCATAAAATAAAATGATATAAGTCCTCTTTTACACATTGAGTTTCAAGTATTTTCACAATGTGTTCTTGATGATAAATGCAAGGATGATGCGTAACTAGCTCTAGTTATCTCAAATGTAAGCATTTGACCAAGAGTAAACAACTAAATAATCACATAAACAGATCATATCAGCTTTTAGACAAATTGGGAAAAATTTGCATCATATAAATTCTGATAGCAACACTGGTAATTGTTATGCTACTAAAATTGTTGGTTTCATGGATGGGGTCAGAAGTAACCCTATCGGTGCGAAAAATTATATGGTTCAACTGGCTGTCTTTTTCCAAATCCGGTGTAAAAAAAATTACATCGGCACTTGTAAGTTTTTCAGTTTTGACATTTTTCATGATTGAATAATCTTTAAATTTTTAAATTTACATTTTCAATTCTTGAAGTTTGTTGGCCTATTTTGTTGTTTAATAGTGTCCTCAACTTTCATTTTTTGTAGATAACTCTTCGATTTTGCGATCAGAAGATTAAAATATGTATTTCGCTCAATGTTATGATCGGTCGAACCAATCAAACCTTTTGCAGTGAATTACAGAACAAACAATATTAAATGAGGCACTCATTGGTTTTCAAAATAATGATTGTACATTGAGAAAAAGATAGTTTTTGTTGGATAAGAAAAATATTTCGAAAAATTTTCCTACATTGAAACCAGGTGTAAAGTAGCATGACTTCTCATCCGTAAAATTTTATCAACTAATGGAAAAGAGAAACGGAACTTTTTCTCCTATTTGCTTTTCTGTTGTTGGTTTTGATTTATATTGGCTAATAATTCGTTTTTGAACTTAAAGTATCCATTTTAAAGCGTTGCTGGATGATTGTTTTTCCACCGAAAACAACTCCAAGCATCAATTCTTTATATAAACATCAATTAAAATTGAAAAAGATTATTTCATTTCAGTGGACATAAATGTTTTTTTAAATTGTTTTATATATATATATATATATATATGTATATATATATATATATATATATATATATATGTATATATATATATATATATATATATATATATATATATATATATATGTATGTATATATATATAAGGAGTTCGCCTTGATTTGCATTGTCAAATACCATCCGTTAACGTCCTCTATGCCACGTAAGCATCATCATTGAATGCGGTAACGTGTTGCTTTTAATTGATATGAATTAGGTGTTGTTTTGAATTCTTGGCAGCTTTGCCGTTGACAAAAACTTCAGACAAATGCTGTCACGTCGAAAGGCAATTAGTGCGGAATCGTTGTTGAAAATATCTTTTGCTTGTAAAAAACCTAAACTCATTTTCAATTTTTCAGATTTTCTTTCGTATGGAGTTTTTCCTTCTTTGCAATTGTTGCCAGGTTTGACAGTTCGACAAAAGATTGACATTGCAATAATTTTTAGTAATGTTTTCGCTAAGTGCAAAATTTTTTACATTTTTTTTATTTTTCTGGTGTTTTGAAAATGTTTCCAATTTTTGAGTACAACAAATAGTTAAATTGTTAATAGATTATGTTTTTCAAATTATTATACCTGTATGGTTTTACAAAACTTACTTTAATTTTATTTCAAATATCATTGAAGGTGATTAGGGACGTTAAGTGCATAATTCATTCCATCACATTTTAAAGTTATAAGTTCAACGAGAACGAACAAATGACATTCAATAGATTTGAATTACCTTCTATGGCTTAGAAAAACATGTATGGTAATACCTAAATTTTACACAGGCGACTAATAAAACCTCTGCTATGTTGTCCAAGCTGAAGCGTTTCTTTGGAAACGTAGAAGGAATCATTCATTCGATTTTTTGTTTTTCTTTGCAGGTATTTTATTGTTATCAACTTTGATTTCATAGGATCACGCGTTCATTTTCCATGTTTGAGCGTAGATTATCTAAAGAGGCTATAAATATTTTTTAAAAATTGTCATTGATGGTTTTAATTTACATTTTTTAGGATTAAAGAAATCGTTTCAAAATTGTTTTGTTTAGTTTATAGGATTTTCGTACCGCTTGCAAGTTTTTCATCGTCTCTAACCATACCATTCTCCTAAAGATGTTAAAGATTTTTTGCTAAACCTGTAAAATATTCTTTAACTTTTTTTAGTTTATGGGTTGTCTCAGCCAAATATGGCTACTATGAAAATACTAACGTGCGAAATATATCCTGAGCTCTAAAATATATCATTTGAATCGCAATTTGCTGTTTTCTCTTCAATTTCTACTTACCGTTGTTCAAGTTCTATCTCTTATCCCGGAGTTTAGTGGCAGAGTAAAGGAGCGCTGAGCCAATATAGAGAAATTCTCTTTTTTTAGGATAGCCAGTACTCTGTTAATGTCCCAATTTACACGGGCCCTTCTTGATTTTTAGGTAAAATTTAATACGTGAAAAATAATATGCTCAGCGAAACTCCCGCCAACAAAATTTGCTTTATATGCGATTCGAACTTCCTTGTGGGTAATTGTAACCTTTAATTTGCTCAGATTGTCGTAACCACTAAGCTAAATGGGCTTTGTGGTAATTGCCTACAAACTAGCTTATATATAAATAGTGTGTATACTACTATAGTAATTACCAGTAATAAGCTATAAAAGCATGACAATACTCTGCTGGTACTTAATTTTGGGCTATGAGTTACTTTCAGACTGTACAGGATGCGGTTATCCTGGGCTAACTCATTGACCTCAATACAATTATAATGAAGAAGAACTGATTATAAAGATATTAAAAATATTCTGGAAGTGCAATGTTTCAGAACTGAATTAAGAAATAACAATTGAAATGTGCTGGTTCAGCGCTGAATTGCTCTGAGTCTCATGTTCGGGATATAAATTTTCAGAAAACACGACGTGAGTTATCGCGTTTGATAATTCAATTGAAAGTTAGTCCCCTGTCCCCTGGTTGTTAGAAATTGGTAATACGCAGCAGAAAAAATGGTCAGAACTTCATGTGCTTCCGCGCACTTACGAGTCTTCCAGTTACGTAAATAAAGGTAAAAGATATAATTTAAGTTGACAAATGTTTATCGATGCTTTTGGATTTTGATTACTTTTTCTGGAGTAGCAATAAAATTTTCTTGGTTTAATGATGCACATGCAGGAAAAAAATATTATGTCAGGTTATTTAGTTTTCAATTTTATTAACAGTCTTTCTATTGTTTTAAAACATATCTCTAGTTTAAACATTTGTTAAAAGAGCACGTCTAAGTTTCACGTTTTTGGACGAACGAGTCAATGTTTTTGTTGCAATTTTGGCGTTCTATTTGAATCATCATGAAGGTTGCAATAACACTGGCAACATGCTGCAAGGGCACAAAGGGGGCATCAAGGGCTTTCGTTGGCATCAGCTGATTGAAGTCTTTTGTCATCTTCTTTCAAATTGGCTCTGAAATTGTAGGCTGAAATGTTGTGAATGTGGTCAGTACTTCAATTTGTGGGAAAAACGCAATTCACGTTGCCTAAAATTGGAGCAAAGAAAATGAAAAAACTACGGAGAAAAAACGCGTGCGAGACCGGAAAGGGCGAACGAACGTGCGATAAGCCGTTTTTAACTTTACGACTCGTGTTTCTCCCTCTCGTCTTGGCGTTTTCTACATGACTCTTCCCAGTCGCCAAATGCCTCTTGGTGTTTGGTCTTTGAACACCCAATTGATGCCGTCAACTTTGAGTGGTCAATCGTTGCTGTTTGACCATTTTGACCGTCGGCTAAGGGTTGGCAGATACTCTTTCACCAAGCGTCGCAATATATGGTTCATCAGCTTCTGCATGATCTTCCATGTGTTCAAGCTTGCAGGTTGCTGGTCTTCAAATTGTCCTGGTGACAAGCTTTTGAAGGGACGCGGGTTAGGAAAGTGGTTTGGAGTCAAAAGTTCCTCGTTGTCATGTTGCTCAGCAACTTTATTCACCGGTTTGGAGTTGAAAATTGATTGTCTTTCCTCAATGATTGTGAAGAAAGTGTCAATGGACAGTCTTCTCGATCTTAGATTGAGGAGGAGCGTTCTTTTGGCGCACTGGATCAAACGCTCCCAGACACCGCCAAAATGATGGCCATATGGGGATTGAATTTCCACGTTGTATTGGCTACCGCTAAAGCTTTGCAGATTCTGTCATTGTACAAGGCTTTAACAGTTTTCTTCAGTTCTTCAGAAGCGCCAACGAAGGTTTTTCCGTTGTCGCTGTAAAGAAGAAAGAAGTTGGGGCTGGCATCGACGAGTGCAAAATCTTCTGAAGGCATTGAGAAACGTATCTGTGTTTAGGTCTGGACAAGTTTCTAAGTGAACCGCACGCATCACCATGCTTGTAATTATCAGACTATAATGTTTTCCAGAACGTTTTTGTAATCTTCGATGTAGAAGAATTTGCACACCAGAATTTGCGTTTCTGCTGTTGGAAACCGAAAACTGGGTAATGGTGCCATAATTGGTTGAATGTTTCTCGTGTCAAACCGTTGACATAAGAAACAATGAAATCGTATGCTTGCTAACGCTTGGCGAAGGTTAATCACATGGTAACTTTGTTGAATGGAAGGGTTTGTTGGTTTTGTGGCCTGGTGGAAAATTATTTGATGGGCTTTTTCCAAGTACAAACGAACAATTTTTTTCTTGGCGTGCGAATTGATTGCAAGGTTTTGCAAATCCAGTTTTGATGGTGCAGACTTCAATAGACCACAAGATCTGAGTAATACGTTCTCATCCAACAATGGATTTAGGAATCGTCTAGCTTGATTCCACTTTGTAAGGAATTAACGACCGAATCGAAAAAATTGTCCTGAGATTTTTTGCAGGAGCTAATTTCTTGATAATTGAATCTCTCCAATTGTGTACTGGTGATTGTTCGCTCGCATTTTCTTCGCGCGATTAATTAGGATCAGCACTGTTGCAATTGTCAGAAGAAGTTTGTTCCATGTTGAGAATTTGTTCGGGTCGACTATAGGTTTAAGCGTCTTGAGACTTCTCGTGATTGCCGCACATGTTACGCGTGGTTTGCTTATCTCATTCCATGCCGACTCGTTTTCGCAAAGCAATTGTTGTGGCTCCAACCTTTTCTGCTGAATTTCGCTGGTCTCAAGACCACGAGTTCCGCAGTCCCACTGAATTTCTTGCAGTCTGTTTGAAACAAAAACGTTTTGCTTCTTATTTGAGGCTGTCCAGTCAAAACTACTTGACTATCCGACCATAAAAATGTTTGGTCGAATGTCAGTGTCATTTCTCTTTGGATCAGTTGTAGAAAGCGCTCTCCTATAACAGCGACTTCTAGTTCCATTTTTGGCACGCTTATTTGTTTAATGGGAGCGACTTTGCATTTTCCAATGAGAAAAGAGGCTTGTTGCTGACCATTCCATAGCTGCCATTGAGGCACCAACAAAAATGTGAAGTTGTCTGGCGGGGTTTTTGCTCATTTTAAAAACAGTTCTTGGTTTTCGAATTTCTGGCAGGTCAAAGTGGCTGCTAATATTTTCTGGAGGGCATTCTGTAGCCCCAGTGGTATCAATTCATCACATTTTTCTTCCAAGTTTCCAAGTCTGCTGCAGAATCATTTTGATCCTAATTGTCAGAGGAGGCAACAAGCCGAGGGGATCAAAGATTGACGATACCAAACTAATAATTTGATTTGTGTGTACATTGCTGCATCTTTAGGAGATTGTAGGGGAAACATGAGAAAACCGTCAGTCATTACGTTCCATTTTTGACCGAGGACTCTCATGATCCCTTTTGTTTCCTCTTTGTCATCGTCTGAGGTTTCAGCGAGAATCTCTGTTTTATTTCGACCCATAGCCGCCTTTTTTGGGCAGTCTTTTGTCTGTGAAATGGAGTTTTTGCCTTGCGTTAATGTTGTTAGAGACTGGATGTAGTCATCCACATAAAAGTAGCGCTTAATGGCGTTCAAGGCTGCTGGAAACTGAATTTTGTTAAGTGGTGAGCTTGTAGCACCGAAGATTAACCTAGTTAACTGCAATTGTCGAATATTGTTGTCTATCATCCAAAGAAAACGAAGAGCAGACTGGTCTTTTTGTCTGGCGGTAATTTGCATAATCATCCGTTTGATATCTGAAAGGACAGCGACCGGATGTTCTCTGAATCTCAACAAATTTCCATCTAAGTTATTCAACAAATCAGGACCAGTTAGAAGGTTTGAGTTCAGTGATTCACCACGAAACTTTGATGCTGCGTTGGCAACTCTTCTCAATTGTGTGGGTTTGTTTTGATTTCTAACTGGATGTTGAGGTAAGTACCCTATTGACTTTGGTGTTGGTGTTTGCATTTCGAATGGCTTGACAAAAATTTTATCCAAGTCTGTTTGGAGTGTCTGGTTTTACTTCTGATTGAGACCGAGATCGTTTGTAGTCGTTTTCGTAGACTTTTTAGTTGACTGACTGCTGTAAAATAGTCGTTCTGTAGTTTCTTTACAGGTTTCCATGGAAGCCCAATCTGATATCTTTCACCGTTGTGACAGATTGAGTTTTTCATTTTTTGCACTGCTAATTGGTCTGGTGAGCTCTCTTCATTTCTTTCGGGTAATGTACCTTCAGCTTCTATTTTCTAGAGTCTTTGAAACAGTTCGTCCAATGATTCTTCGTCAATGTCTTTCCGGCAGAGATGGTAAACGAATGGCTGTTGCTGGGGCTTGTTTGCGTTCTTTGTTTTTATAAGAAAGCTCGTGCTCTTCTGCGGGAGTCAAAACAAGCTTTGTTTTGACGCCAAATAGACGCTTTTTGCGAGCTTCAATTACATCGACTGCTTACGTGAAGACAAACGTATTGACACCAAGGAGTGCGCCTATTGCACCGTGGGCTGGGTCAGGGAAATAAATGTGACTAAGTTCCTTCAAAGTGTCGCATAATTGAGTTCAAGAACGTTAGCGGATGATACATTGAGACATGGCATGCTATAAGCTCTTGCAATGCTGAATTGCTGATTGCTTTTGTCAAAAGGCGTTACTGTCAATGTTTCATTTGTTTTTGACAGTAGCATTTTATGTTCAGAGTTGTTGATGCTTGTGATTCGCGGGCCAGCTCAAGAAAGCTAGTAACTTTATCCAACAGGAAGGTGAACTAGCTTCCGTGGTTGATCACGGAGTAGGTATCAAACACTTTAATTCCGTTTACAAATGAAATTGGTAGTATTTGTAGTTGTTCAAACCATTCAGAATTAGGATTCGTATTCTGTTTGTTGTAATCACTGTTCGGGTGCCAAGCTTCCAATTGATTGATGACAGCATCCAAAACAATGCTAGGGTCCCCAAAGTGGTTCATTAGCTCTTTCAATGCAATCGGGTAGTGAGCAGGGTGACACGAATAAGCTTGAACTTTTTCCTTGGCTTTTCCTACGACCGAGTTTTGTAGGTATGTTATACGGTGTGTATCTGTAAGACTGATATTTTGTGGACAAGGTTGAAAAAATTGTTCATCCATTCATGTTTTTTCATTGGATTTCCATTGAAATTTGGAATTGTTATTGGAAGAAGTTTAATGAAACTCTTATTTGTGTTTTGTAAATTGAAATTATGTTCAAACGGGATTTTTTCTGTTTGCATTTCAGTTCGTGGCTGAAGTTGGTGGCTTCCAGGACAGGGCTAAAATGGAAACTGATGCGAGCTTTCCGAAATGTTTGGTTTGCTAACTTGTTGAACAATGGGAGGAAAGATGGATGTTTGGTAGTTTGTAATTGGGCTTTCCAAATTAGGTTAAAAGTGAAGTGGCTGTGATGGTGTACAACTAACGAGGGTGGTACCAATGTTGTTTTTGATGGGAAACATTTCTTATTGTTCTGTTCTTGTGTTTGATGGGAAACATTTCTTATCGTTCGGTTCTTGTGTTTGAATTAAACTGTTGAACTGAACTGTAGTTGGATATTGTTCGCACTACCGTAGACAAGGCCATTTCTGTGACCAATCTCTTGCTATTCTGGTTTTGATTGGTTGGAAAAATTGTCAAAATGTTGTTTGAAACTTTTTGAGCAGTTTGAAACCTGGTTATTGTCAAACTGAAAAGGAATGTGACTACAGTTTTCAAAAGGTTTTTGGATTGTGAACGGTGGTTTTTGTTGTTGTATTTCTTCCCATTTCAGATTGACATTGAATTTGAAGGTTTTGCTAGTTTTCTCTGAATGCATTTGAAGTTTAGTTTGTTTTGTTTTTCTCAGCTGATCTGTTATGTTGAAGTGTTTTTTGAAAATCAAATGAATAACATTGCATATTTTGAACTTCTGTTTTGACATTTAAGGGAGTGAAGGACAAAATTTTCGGTCTAACTGTGGCACCTGTTGTTTGATTTAGTGGAGTATTGGGTTTTGTGATCAACTTTGTATTAGCGAACTAGCGCAATTCTCCCATTGATGACTGAATCAATTCCCGCTGATTATCATTGGATTCAACAGGAAAAAACGACGAAGTTGGCTTCAAAGTAATGGACGGTTGTTGTATTGAAGCAAACTGGTTGAAATTGATTTCCTGTTTTCTGGGAACAACGTTGTCTTCTGGCGATTGAGGATTACTCAAGACAAATTTGTCCTGACTTTTTGCTCTTTATATTTCAGTTGATGCTGGTGTTGGAGCTGCTACCGACAACATTGATTGGTTTATGTGTTCAACTGTCGTAAAATTTGTTACTGATTCTTCAATAAATTCTCTAGTATCCTGAGAAAACTGTTGGAGGAATTTAAAGAAGAGATTAGTCTTCTTTTCTCCTTGTGGAAGGAAGAGCGATGGTTTCGCCGGTCTTGGACGCACTGGAGGGGAGACATCGCTGGCAGGGTTCTTTTGCTGTTATGTCGTTTTCTACTGAGTTTTGCGAAACCATTGTCAATAGCTGCGACTTGAGAAGTCTCCATGAGTACTGTGAGACGCAGTTGATGTCATCGCGTACTCGAGTTGATGATTAACTCAATTGACCATCTTCGTCGAGACTGTTGTTTTCTGGTTCCGGTTACTCCAGACGAGAAATCAAATTCAATTGAAGTTTCCTGACTGAGTTTATGCTACTAAAGCGTTTTTCATCATGACGCTGTCGAGGTTTGTCTTGAGCTCTTCAACGCTCTCCTTGATTTTGTTGTTCAACAAAAAAGAGTGCGGAAGCTTTTTCTCTGCTCAACGGATGTCTGTAAGAGATCAAGCTGAGTTTTCATGTTGACCTCATTAATTTTGAACTTGTTCATTGCGTATTGTAACTTCTGGCTGTTTTCTTTTGTCATCTTGATGAACCGGCTGTAGTTGACTCGTAATTGTTCAACCTTATGTAAAGTAAAGATAAAAAACGGCTCGAAATTAACAGATCGACGACTCTTTTGGAAAATTAAAAAAAAACGTATTGCGTTTATGCAGGCTAATCAGCCTGGCTCTTCTCGTTCAATTTTAGTGACACAACTTTTCATGAAAACAAGAGTCCTAAATGTGTTTTTTGTGCTAAAATTAGCTAAAAATTTGCTGAGAAACGGAAAAACTAAGCGTTCGCGCGTGTGTACCGTTGATTTGTTGAACAGGACCAAATAATTGCTCTCAGTTTTTTTACGTATATGAATTCGCAATAATTCTTGTGCAAGCTTTACCTCTCCTTCAATCACAATCAAGGTACCAGAAAAATTTTTACTGAGCTGTTTTTTTCGTGTTTGGAGTCTTAGGAACAAATAAAACCTAAAAACCAAACAAACTAAATCTATATTGATACTTCAAAAAATAATTTAAATTTTTTAGAGTTTAAAATGCGGTGCGACCAGGCAAAGTGAGCTACAGACAAGCAGGAAAGACTTGTTGCTTAAATGCTGGGTCTTCTTTGAAGCTCTTTTCCAAGAAAGTCTGTTTTTCAATTCTTTCGATATTTAGGACAACTGCTACCATTCAACTGCTTCTTTTTGTTTCTAGATATTATCTGCCACCTATGAATTGCTCATCTTTACTTTGGTGACTACTCCGACCCAAAAAGAAACACACTCCTCTTCAATTGGTGAATACTGAGACCAAAGGGAAAAAGGGACTTCTTTCGGCAAGTTCTGATACCACGGACAAAAAGGAGAGACGTTTGAGTTTTCCAACTTAAAGGGATTATATGCGCAAGCGAATTTGAGTGGGAAATAATAAAGAGGTCTTGATTTCCTTGTTTTTAAGAAAAAGAAAAGAGATCTTATCTTCTCTTTTTTATTTTTCTGGAAGGTGTTTTCAGTGTATACTACCCCATTAACTAGGCGCGTGGCTAGTAGTATGCATAAAATGAAAACAAAATAGGTGTAAATGTTAGATTTTCTTAGGAATACATACTACCCCGTTAACTACAATCAATTGTTTTGCTTTTGTTGTATAATTTTGTGTTCTTACAAAATGAGGGGGTTGATTCAATAGTTTTTTTTGGTATATTTTAAAAATTTTTGAAAAAAAACCTTAGAAAACTTTTTTAATTTTGTATGTCGAAAGAGCAATTTTGACAATATAGATTATCCTCTTTACTAAAAAACAAAACTGACTTTTAAACTTGTTTCCTTTCAAATCCAGGGGCCAAATCAATAGGTTTCAGTGAATCTTTTAAATGTTTTTTTCAAAACGTTAGGAAAACGTTTTTTGAATTTTTTTGAGTGAAAGAAGCAGATTTGTCAAAACTGAGTTACCTCTTAACAAGAATGCAACTGACTTTGAAGCTTGATTGCGAACAAACGCTGGGGGCCTAATCAACAGTTTCCAGTGGAACTATTGAAGATTTTATTCAAAACGTTAGGAAAACGCCTTTTAAATTTTTTGAGTCAAAGAAGCAATTTTTGTCAAAACCGAAATGCCTCTTTACTAAAAAGCGAAGTCGATAAACTGATTTTGGAGCTTTTTTTCTGAAAAACTCAGAGGGCGAATCAATAGGTTTCAGTGGATCTATTAAATGTTTCATTCAAAACGTTAGGAAAACGTTTTTAAAATTTTTTGAGTCAAAGAAGCAGTTTTTTTGTCAAAATTGAGTTGCCTCTTTTGTAAAATGCAAAGCCGATAAACTGACTGTGAAGCTTGTTTTGTGACAAACCCAGAAGGCTTATCAATGGGTTTTTTGGATGTATTAAAAAGCTTTCATTAAGACAATAGAAAAGCGTTTTTTGATTATTGACGCTCAAAAAAACTTTTTTGCGACTTTTTCGTTTTGAGCAACAATTTTACACAAGGATTTTAACCAAAATAAAGCTGATTTTAGGTCCAACTGAAGGGTTCTATTAATCTAAAAATTTTACTTTCACGTAGATTTTTTGCGATAAATTCAGAAAGAATATTTTTGAATTTTTCCGGTGTAAATAACGCTAGATCGTTTTTTTGCAATTTGTGTTTTTTTTCGTTAATTGCTGACATGTAGTTTCTCGCAGCTTTTTCATTCATAAAACATCGACAAAAAGCTCGTTGGGGGACAATTTTTGTGTGTTTGAGATATTTTGTCGAAAAAAAATCAATTTTTTTTGGATACGTCTATCCGGGGAAGGGACTTCTGAGGTGACGCCTGGAACCTCGGACGATCATCTCTTGGTGAAGTCTGTAACCAAAAAATGTCAGGCCTTCTTGGTCGGGTGACGTCTGAAAATCCTTGAAAAAAGAATTCTTCGTCTTTGTTTGGCCCGTCTGCAATAAAAACTCTTCCTCTGGGATGACGTCGTGGTCTTGGATATTAGTCCTGGGGTGTGCTCATGTCATCTTTTGGTTTCAAAAAAACTAAATTAAATTCAGAAGGTTTTATGTATTTTTTATCAAGGCGGATGGTCGCCAAAATTGTGTTCTAAAACATATGTCTAGTCTAATCATTTGTTAAAAGAGCACGTCTAAGTTTCACGTTACTGGACAAAAGAGTCAAAGTTTTTTGTTGCAATTTTGGCGGTTTATTTGAATCATCTTGAAGGTTGCAATAAAATTGGCAACATCTATTTTATTTGGCCAGTTTTTTTCTCAAAGTAATTGTTCTCATCTTCACTGAATTAGCTTAGTTTTTTTTTTCTTTTCAGTTACTTTGTCGGAGTTCGCTAAGTTCAATTAATTGACAGTTTATTTGTGTAGTTTCCCAATCAATACAACTCTTTCAAGCTTCTTGCGTGTGTTGTGTAACTTCATTTTATGCAAAATGTGTCAAATTGAGACTCCAAAAGGTGTAACATCGCAGTTTCTTTGTTTTTTTGTTAGTCCTAACGCCGTTGAGAAGTGCTCTCATCGTTTATACGATGCTTTATCGTTTCATCGAAAATTGCAATGAATCTACTGTACAAAACGTTTTTTGAGGAAAAATTAAACGATAAAACTTCATTACGTGGCAGAAATCCAAAATTGCTGTAAACGATTTAAAAACTGGTTGCGTTAATTGTGGAAACCATAGACACTAGTGACAGTCAAGCATGGTTTTTGTCACTCGTTGTCACGGATAAACTTAACTCATTTCCATTTTGAGCATTCAGCTAGACAAAACATTATGTAGCTTTTATAATTAGTAACTACTTAAAGTCGAACTCAGGAACTAATTGTTTTTATGAGCAGTGATATTTGATAGTTGGGAAACTTTAATTGTCGTTTTAACCTACAATTAGCTTTGTGAGGGACTTATCTGTGCTACATGATCAATTAGACTTTATCTCGGTTGGCGATGATTAGCAGGTTGTTTACTATCACAGTCAGTAACCACGGGCAACTGTGACGGTACGGACAAGTATCACAAGGAGTGTGGATCGTAAAACACAATGTGGTGGAAAATAGTGACAATCTGACAAATTTGAGTAAATTGACTCGCAAAAATTGAATTTCGCCACAATGTTAATTTTGTCGATTGAAGGAACAATAAGCAAATTTTGCGGGAAAATTGTTGACTTTTTTTGGGGATCACTGATCAAAATGCTGGATTAGCGTTGAAAATCTCATGGGATGGCGCAATTAATGTTGAGTTCTTCCAAATCAAATCTTTTGCTATTTTCATCACTTATAGCTCTATTAAACGTTAAATTTTCAAAATTTTCGAATTTGTTATTTCAAATTCTAATTTTTCAAAACAAAACTTACTTTATAGCAAAAAATACTGAGAATTTTTTCGTTGAGACGTAACAATAGTCAGGTTTTTGTGCGCCTATCTTGATTCGGTATCCTCATAAGAGAATAGCGAATATTTGCTTATACAATTTTTTTATTACAAAAATTTATTCGGGTACAATTTTTTGTAAAATTTGACCTGAAGCAGTTCTCCTTTCGAATGCTTTTGAGTCGTTTCATTGTCAGAGATTTGATTGGATTTTACTCATCTAACGGGATATCGTTCCACAAATACGTCTTGTGTCTCTCAAAAGATCCGTTCTGGAGATCACAGAGTACTGGGCTTTTATCAATAAAAGAATACAAAAGGAGATTTCTGAAGTTAAGTCAGACTAAGGTGCAAATCCAAATCTGATCCAAAATTTTAAAATACATTTTCAGATGTATCAAAAAATCATATAGCTTGTCACCAAAAAACTAAAGACGGAAGTTGAGAATTGCATGCTAAAGTTTCCGTTCGTTTTCGTCTGTTGATTTTAAAGGGATTTCAGAGAACAGTTGCTCTACAAATCTTTTTTTTTCTGTCAAAATGATATAAATTAATTGTGTTTAAGTTATTGTTCCTGTAAATATTAGCCAATAAACTTTGCAATTTAATCAGAGATTATTCACAAAGAAAGTGGAAAGGAATTTGTTCTGGCCCAACACAATTTTTAGCAGTATTTTGTCATTAGGTAGAAATCTAGCAAAGTTACTTGAACCATTAATAATAATTTTTTGTTTTGTTCTGTGCAGTAACTCCTTATTTCTTGAGAAAAAATACCGGTCTTGCTGGAGATTAACAGATTAGAAAAAAAGCTGATCCAAAATAAGAATGAGATTTGAAATTAAAACAGCTAACGGAGAAGTCATGTTCAATCAAATTTGAAATAACTACATCAAAAACTTTTCAAGACCACCATACGAAATTGTGCGAAGCTCTGATTTGCAACATGGAGGCTTTTTGTCATCTAATTTTTCCACGAATATGTTTATCTTCGGCAGAGTTAGGATGACTTAATTTTCGTGAAACCATGTGTCATAGAGTAAGGGATAAAAATTACAACAACAACTATTAGAGTGCCCAATTTCTTTGTCTTTAATATAACACTCTTAACACTAAAAATACGGGTAATCTCACTGCAAGACAAAACAAAGCAAGAATTAAGAAAGAACTATCCAAAAATTATAATGTACAATTTTGCCGTAGTAACGATCACAATATATATTCAGAAACTAACTTTTACTTTTATTGAAAAAATAGAATAAGTAAAAAAACATCTATTGATATTTGTGTCAAACAATTTTCGAATTCTCTCATTTTTATGCTCACAACAGATTTTAAGCCTGTTTCCTATCCTGCTTGCATAACTATAAAGTTTTGTAATGCTCGCTGCGTGAATATCAACCATATCTTTCAGGGTTTTATTATGATAGCTGTCCGGTCGTTTATCTAAAAGTTTGGTTTGTATACCTTCTTTAAGATTGAAATAATTAAACATTCAAGACCTTTTTGCTTGGGATATTTTTTTTGCTATTTCGCAAACGAATTTATCATTTTCTTATCATGTACTCGTAATTTTTGTCATTTTTCAGTTCACTGTTTAACATTTTTTTATCACCATTTATGTTGTGAAAATATCACCATTTCTGTTGCGAAAATTGCAAAAAATTGCAATTTTCTAATTTTTTGGTGGAAATCTTAATTTTTTAAACATTTTCTATGAAAATAGCTAACCAATTCACATAACGAGTAACAGGCATGCTGGCAATTATCATGATACCTAATTTCGTCTGAATAAATAGTGCTTGAAAGCATCAAAACAAAACCTATTTACCAAGAATAAACCTCTCAACAACACGTTCTGAGTTTATTAAGCTACATATTTTGAGTGCTTTTAATTTACTAAATTATTTTGAAATTTTCCAAAACAATTGATTCCAACTCAAATGCCTTAGTAAATTGAATAATGCATTACTGGAGGGCCGATAAAATCAGCCAACCGGTTTGAGGTTTGGCGGTGAATTTTCGCAAGAAATGCGGTGAAATTCGTTGAAAAAAATTTTCACCGCTTACTTCTTACATCTTTTGGCTGTGAATGCTGTGATTTATTCAATTTCATCGCGTTCCCCATATTCTTACAAAAAAAAGAAACTTCCGTACGCGCGTTCGAACTTCTCACCCTCTGCATGTCTTCAACTTCTTATTCCACTGTGCCAACAGCTTCAAAAATTAAATTTGTTTTTTTGTGACTTTATTTATCAGATTCAATAAATTTATCACATTCAATAAACGTTGGAAAGCAAATGCGGTGAATTTTTGAAAGTAATAGGTGAATTTCGTGATGAATTTTTGTGAAAAATGCGGTGAAATTCGTTGAAAAAAAAAATTTTCACCGCTTACTTCTTACATCTTTTGGCTGTGAATGCTGTGATTTATTCAATTTCATCGCGTTCCCCATATTCTTACAAAAAAAAGAAACTTCCGTACGCGGGTTCGAACTTCTCACCCCCTGCATGTCTTCAACTTCCTATTCCACTGTGCCAACTGCTTCAAAAATTAAATTTGTTTTTTTGTGACTTTATTTATCAGATTCAAAAAATTTATCACATTCAATAAACGTTGGAAAGCAAATGCGGTGAATTTTTGAAAGTAATAGGTGAATTTCGTGATGAATTTTTGTGAGAAATGCGGCGAATTGCTTTTTTTTCATCGCATTCACCGCATTCACTGCATCTCTTACATTAATTGGCAACAAAAATCGATGCGGTGCTTTTTTTTGAAATGCAGTGATGTTTAAATAAGACTACGGACATTATTCAGAATACGAGTCAAACAAAAAAATCAAATAACAACAACAAACGTTAATTACATTCAAAACTCAATCTCCTTTTCTTTGAATGAAAAAATACTTTAAAACAAAGTCAAAATCGAGTCAAATGAAACTTAAATTGTACCAATTGATTTTTAATTTAATAGAGAACAATAATGGAAGTTATTGTCAATATGATTAAATTACGTCTCTGTGAATTTTTCACAAAAAGCACAAAATCTAACCGATATCTCCCTGTTTTATATATATATATATATATATATATATATATATATATATATATATATGGGAACAAGTTCTCTAGTCAAAAGATTATATTCAGTAGAAGTTTTGTTACATTTTTTCCGATGATTACATATTTGCGGATAACCGTTTTCAACTTGTTCAAGGACTTGAGTCAAGTTTTCATGCGCTTGACTTGATTGTTTCACAAATTGCTCCAAGAAGAAAAAGGGGCCAGCATTATTTGGAGAGGTCGTCGAAGAGAGGAAACTTTGAAGAGGTCGTCGATCAGAGGGTAACTTGAGCAGGTCGACGAAGACAGGGTAACCCAATTTGCCTTGAATCTGTAACCTGGAAAAAATATAATAATTGTGGCTAATCAGCCAAAACGCCCAAGAGCCCAAATTCCACGAGGAGTCCTTTATTTCAGGATCCAGACAACATCATTAACTTTAAGTGGCGACTGATTGCTCTCATTCCATTTTGATCTCTTGAGTAGTGTCGGTAGATATTCTTTGACAAGTCGCTTTCAGAAGTGGTTCATCATATGTTGCAGATTTCTCCATGTCCTCAAGCTGGCTGGAATCTGGCTGTCAAATTTTTCTCGTGGCAGAGAGTTGAAAGGACTGATCAGGAAGTGGTTAGGTGGGAGAGGCATCCCGTTGTCGGAAAGATCAGCGACATTGGTGAGAAGTCTTGAATTCAAGATGGCTTCGCTCTCTACCAGTATTGTTTGGAGTACGTCAAGTGAGAGTCTTTTTGAGCCTAGAATGATCAGCAGTGTTATTTTTAGCTGTCTGTATCAAGCGCTCACAAACACCGCCGAAGAGGGGGCCATTTGGCGGGTTGAATTTCCAAGTCGTGTTTGTAGCTGCAAGAGCTTTGTATATTTTGTCGTTGTCAAGGCTCTTTACACTTTTCTTCAGCTCTTCTGACTATCCGATAAATGTGCTTCTATTATCACTGTACAGCAGTTCTTGTTGGAATTTTTTACTGGTGAAACGTCGAAATGCATATAGGAAAGTACCGGTGTTGAGATCTGGGCAGCTTTCAAGGCGGACTGCTCTCGTGATCAAGCACGTTAAGATCAAACCATAATGCTTTTCAAGATTTTTTTTTGTGTCCTCTTAATAAAATAATCCAAAGAAGTTGACTCCACTATTGGAGAACGGGAATAGTGTTGCTGATGATGGGAAACGGAAAGCTGGAAAAGGAGCCATGTTGGGTTGTATGTTCTCTGCATGAAATTTTCCGCATAAAAAAAGCAAAACTGTATGCTAAGTAGACACTTTCGCAAGCCAAATACGTGGTATCGTTGCCGAACAAACGCTTTGACGGGCGGGTTATGTTCCCTCATGAATGCATACGCGTTGAGCATATTCTAGGTACAAACGTGTGATTGTGTCTATCGCATGCAGAATAATTGAACGTTTTTCTATATCAAGTTCATCAGGGGCAACTTGAAGTATTCCACGTGAACTGAGTATACCATTGTGGCCGGGGATTGGATTCAAAGACCGCAGATGGCATTTAGGGTGGCGCTTGAGGCCCCTTTTTAATGAGGAAACTGTCGAGTGAAATGAGTTCTCTTGAGAACTTCTGATCAAGTGCTTCCAAGATAGATCAACGTCATCGGTCATGTACTGTTGTTTGTTGTCACGAGGTTTTTTTGCTCTAAACAGTATATTTTAGACAGTGGCTAAGTTGAGTAGCATTTTCGTCCAAGACAAAAAACGTGCTGGGTCTATGATTGGCTCTGGAACATTTGAAGTTGTATGTGCTGTTGTTGCTACGACAGCTGGTTTCGAAGGTACAGGCTGGTTATCGATTGGCTCTGATGATGACAGAGACTCTGCAGGTTGCAACCATTTAAGAGATATTTCACGTGGATCTAGGCCACGAGTGCCATGGTCGGCTGGATTGTTCAATGTAGAAATACATTGACCCTGCTTCGGTTGTTGCTGCAATTTCTCTGAGTCGGTTTGCAACATATACAGGTTTTTTTCTGGAAGACGCAATCCAATCGAGGACTACCTGACTATCAGTCTAAAATACAGTTTTGTCAATTGCGAAAGAGAACTTTTTCGCGATTGTAGAATGTAGCCTTACTCCAATTACTGCAGCTTAAATTTAATTTTTGGTACGCTTGTTTGCTTTATTGGAGCAACCTTACTTTTTTCAATAAGGAAACAAGTTTCTGTTACCTCTGAATGGCTGTGTGTTTTTCGCAAGTACTCTGTAGCTGCCATTGAAGCTGTTGAGGCATCAACAAATACGTGTAATCCAGCACTGCTTTCAGAGTAATGAAGACTTGCTAGTGTTCTGTTAAGATGTACTTCAGGCATTGCGAAATGAATTTAGTATTTTCTGAAGTCTTCCGCTGATTTGTACGGGTAGTGGTTCATCCCACTTTTTCCAAGTTTCCAAATTTCTTGGAGAAGGATTTTGTAACGGGTTGTCAAAGGTGACAGTATGCCGAGGGGGTCAAATATCGAGCATACAAGGCTAAAGATTTTTCTCTGAGTATACTCAATTAAGTCCGTTGAAAAATCTGTTAGTGGTTTTATAATTAAGGTGTCTTTTTTCAGATTCCACTTCTGTCCAAGGACTTTGACAATGTCAATGTTTTCTTCAATGTCCAATCGGGTTCAATAGAAACAACTTATGTGAGGCGGAAACCGCCTTCCTGAAAACTCTGGTGGGTTTGCTTAACTCCTGCCTGAATGGTTTGCTGAACTGTTTTTGAGGCATTCGTTACCGTATCATGGGACTGGATGTAATCATCCATATAAAAGTGATGTTTGACGGCTCTGACTGCTTCGGCATTTTTATCTCCTTTTTTATCAACGCAATGATTCAAAACATAGACCGCGCAGGATGAGGAGCAGGTAGCACCAAAATAAGTCTTGTAAACTGATACTGTTGGTTTTCATGGTTGTTTATCCACAGGAAAGAAGGGCTGACTGGTCAGTTTGGTTGATAGCAATTTGCATGAACATGCCATCGTTGTCCGCGAGGACTGCAATTGGATTTTCACGAAAGCGCATAAGGACTCCAAGCAGGCTATTATGCAGGTCAGGACCTGTGATTAAGTTGGTGTTTAGTGATTGTCCACAGAATTTAGAGGCGGCGTTTGCGACGCGCCGTATCTTACCGGGCTTGTTAGGATTCTCAACTGGGTGATATGGGAGATCCAGATTCGATCCGGCGGTGCATCTCAACTGATTTCACGTAGTTTTTTTCCAAGTCAGTTTGCAGAGTCTTGTTATAGTTATCACGAAGTTGAGGATTGCGCTCGAGTTGCGTATTCAAGCTTCTGACTTGACTGAGGGCGGAAAAGGAATTATTTTCCAACTTGGAACTCTCTTTCCAAGGCAGTTTAATTTCAAATCGTTCTCCATTGAAATTAATTGAGTCTTTCCTATTCAATTCTCCAGAACTGTTGGACTAATTCGTCTAGCTCGAGTTCTTCCGTTCGATTTCTTGAAACTTGAAAAACGAAGGCTTTCTTTGGCAGATTGGAGGATTTAAGATGGTTGTTTGTGAAACAATTCTCGTAATCACCGGCTAGTGTCCAACCACTCCTAAATTTAAAGTTCGCTGTAATTCCGAATATTTTGGCTGCAGAACTTTGCTTCGATTTCTCGGATCTCTCAATTGTGCTGGAGTTTCCAAAGTATGCTCAGAAGAATTGAATTTTAAAGAGTTCTTCAGAAACGTGAGCGATTTGTACGCAGCATTTTTGGAAACTCCAACTCATAATCATTTTTGGCTTTTTGTCTTTGAAATTGAGCTAGGATCCTTTATCCTTTTCTTTCTAGGATCCAATCAAAGATTCTACGAAGCTAAAAAAATACGTTTTGATTCGATTGACATCTTATATGATGCTTGTAAGATTATCGCACAATGTCAACTCGGCCATTTCGGCATTTTCAAGTTTGTATCAAATCAAAAATACGTTATAGGAAACAATTCTGTTTACTGGGGCTGTTTCTCTACGCAAGACAAAGTCTCAGGGAACCAGTGTCCGCGGACTTGTCGTTGTTTGAAGAACTTGTGAGACGGTCTTACACAAATATCAATTGGTACTCTCTCCTTAGATCCAATCCAGGTATTACTCGTTCCAGTTCACTTAATTCGCGTTATCCTTATATTAGTATTTCCCGCTCACTTGCATGCTTTTGGGGATAACTTTTGTTGGGAAAATTCTAAGTAGTCTCCTCATTACTATCATTACATTCATTACCTCACAGCGGTTTTATTATGTGTATTATTGTTGTTAGCTCGGCTAGACTTCAAAGCATCAGTGCGCAGTTTTTAGATGTTATCGGTATATCCCGGGTCGAATGTCATCCCTAAAATCCTCCCATTTTGTTGTAAGAGTGGGGGGTAATTCGTCTATGGGGGGTAAATTGATGTAAGAGTGTGGGAGTAATTTGTTCAGAGGGGGTAAAATAATGAATTATCCCCCCCCCGACTAAAATTGCCATGTAAGAGTGGGCTGCAATGGGAGGACCTTTCAGGAATTAACCCCCTGACTAAAATTGCCATGTAAGAGTGGGCTGGGCTGCAATGGGTTGCAATGGGAGAACTTTTGAGGAATTACCCCCTGACTATAATTGCCATGTAAGAGTGGGCTGCAATGGGAGGACTGTTCAGGAATTACCCCCTGACAGAAATTGCCATGTAAGAGTGGGCTGCAATGGGTAAAATGGTGTAAGAGTGAGGGAATAATTTGCTCAGCGGGGGTAAAATGATGTAAGAGATGGGCTGCCAAGGTGGGTAAAATGGTGTAAGAGTGAGCAGATAATTTGTTCAAGGGGGGTAAAATGATGTAAGAGTTGGGCTGCCAAGGGGGGCAAAATGGTGTATGAGTGAGGTGGTAATTTGCTCAGAGGGGGTAAAATGATGTAAGAGTTGGACTGCCAAGGGGGGCAAAATGGTGTATGAGTGGGGGGGTAATTTGCTCAGAGGGGGTATAATGATGTAAGAGTTGGGCTGCCAAGTGTGGGGGGGGGGGTAAAATGGTGTAAGAGTTAGGGGGTAATTTGTTCAAAGGGCGTTAAATGGTGTAAGAGTGGGCTGCCAAGGGGGTAAAATGGTGTAGGAGTGGGCTGCCAAGGGGGCTAAAATGGTGTATGAGTGAGGGGATAATTTGTTCAGAGGGGAAAAAATGATGTAAGAGTTGGGCTGCCAAGGGGGGCAAAATGGTGTATGAGTGAGGTGGTAATTTGCTCAGAGGGGGTAAAATGATGTAAGAGTTGGGCTGCCAAGGGGGCAAAATGGTGTATGAGGGAGGGGGTAATTTGCTCAGAGGGGGTAAAATGATGTAAGAGATGGGCTGCCAAGGGGGGTAAAATGGTGTAAGAGTGAGGGGATAATTTGTTCAAAGGGGGTAAAATGATGTAAGAGTTGGGCTGCCAAGGGGGGCAAAATGGTGTATGAGTGAGGTGGTAATTTGCTCAGAGAGGGTAAAATGATGTAAGAGTTGGGCTGCCAAGGGGGGCAAAATGGTGTATGAGTGAGGGGGTAATTTGCTCAGAGGGAGTAAAATGATGTAAGAGTTGGGCTGCCAAGTGTGGGGGGGGGGTAAAATGGTGTAAGAGTGAGGGGGTAATTTGTTCAAAGGGCGTTAAATGGTGTAAGAGTGGGCTGCCAAGGGGGTAAAATGGTGTAAGAGTGGGCTGCCAAGGGGGCTAAAATGGTGTATGAGTGAGGGGATAATTTGTTCAGAGGGGGTAAAATGATGTAAGAGTTGGGCTGCCAAGGGGGGCAAAATGGTGTATGAGGGAGGGGGTAATTTGCTCAAAGGGTTTAAATTGATGTAAGAGTTGGGCTGCCAAATGTGGGGGGGGGGGGTAAAATGGTGTAAGAGTGAGGGGATAATTTGTTCGAAGGGGGTTAAATGGTGTAAAAGTGGGCTGCCAAGGGGCTAAAATGGTGTAAGAGTGAGGGGGTAATTTGTTCAGAGGGGGTAAAATGATGTAATAGTTGTGCTGCCAAGGGGGGTAAAATGGTTTAAGAATGAGGGGGGTAACTTGTTCATAGGGGTAAATGATGTAAGAGTTGGGCTGCCAAGGGGGGTTAAATTGTGTAAGAGTGAGGGGGTAATTTGTCCAGAGGGGGGTAAAATGAGCCAGGTGTTGAGCTGCAAAGGAGGTGAAAATGGCGAAAGAGTGGGGGGAATTTTTTCACAGGGGGTAAAATGGTGTAAGAGTTGGGCTGCCACGGGTGGTAAAATGGTGTTAGAGTTCGGGGGTAATTTGTTCTGAGCGGGTAAAATGATGTAAGCGTGAGGGGTAATTTGTTGAGAGGGGACAATTCTAACAAGTATTATTGATATACTTTCAAGAGTTGGACAAGCATTGATGGTCTGGAGGTTAAGACGACGCCGCTGAGGGTACAGAGGTTGTGAGTTCAAGACTGACAGTCTTCAAATATGGGCGCTAAAACAATGTAAGATTGAGGGGGTAAAACGATGTAAGAGTTGGGCTGCAATGGGAGGTTTTTTTTGGAAAATGCAGCTCAAAACTCTTACGTCCTTTTGGGCTGCATTGGACTTCCAAGGGGGGTAAAATGGTGTAAGAGTGAGGGAGTAAAAGACAAATTAATCCCCCACTCTTACATCTTTTTGGTCTGTCAAGGGGGGGTAAAACGATATAAGAGTTCGGGGTAATGGAGAAATTACCCCCGAACTCTTATATCGTTTTACCCTCCTTGACAGACCAAAAAGATGTAAGAGTGGGGGATTAATTTGTCTTTTACTCCCTCACTCTTACACCATCCTACCCCCCTTGGAAGTCCAATGCAGCCCAAAAAGATGTAAGAATTTTGAGCTGCATTTTCCTAAAAATCTTTCCATTGCAGCCCCACTCTTACATCATTTTGGGCGGAAAAATTCAACCCGGGATAACCATTTCCAAAGTGTTTTCTCGTTGACACAAGAATGTTCTGACAAAATTGTTTGTTTGTCTTTATAATCACAAAAAAAATATCTTTAGAATTTCTGATATATAGTCATGAGACATCTAATGAGACATTTACAGGTTTGTTATAGAGTCATTCTATGAAAAAGATCTGTAAAGTCTCATTGGATGAGTCACTTTTCATTATCCTCTATTTCTCTTATGTTTTTGTGTTACTAATTGGGATATTACATAGCATCACAAAAATTTACGTGGCTTCACATATGACAAGATTTCATAATACTATTGGAATTTATTTGAGTTTTAAGATAGCACAAGTAGAGAATTAAAAGAAATTGGAAGTTTATTGGAAAATTTTGTTTTTACTTCATTAACAGGATGGCCAGGTCTTGTCGATAATTTAATGTAAGGATTATTGGTTATGAAATTTCGCAGGTGGAATAAAAGAGTTTTTAAATAAGTTAGAAAAATGAATTTTGAAATGATTTTTACAGAAGAATGAAGTGATTTAGAGGAGAGATTTAATTAATAGATCAAGAGGGTAGTTTGGATTTTTGGAGAATTCATTGCAATATGATTGATAATGGAATCCTAAATCTGACAAAATATGGTCTGCTCATTCAATGTTCCCAGAATTAAATTTTTTTGGAGGTAACTTGACCGTATAAGCACCTAAAGATGTGGCTGGGAAAGTTCAATATCATATAACTTAGAGCTATTCATACTTATTTAAATCAGAGTGCATGAACAAGGTATTGATCTCAGCTAAACTTCGCTTGGTTCATTATAAACTGCGCCTGTTAAAATTGGCATTATTATCTTGGCATGTTAAACTTTGCAATTTTTTTTAAGTTCAAATTAATTTTCGAAGTCTATTTCTCACTAGAAACCGAATCAAGATGTCAGCGTCGTTTCAACGCAATATCTAGTAAGAAATGAGTTGAGTTCGCTGAAATGCGGTAATGTTTCAAAATTTTGTGGTTAAAAAAATCTTACATTACAATACGTTGAAATGCGCTGAAATTTTGTAAGAAATGCATTAAAATTTCAGCGCAATTCTCAAAAAATTTGAGCGGATTTGAACGCTTTTTGGCATCGATTCCTGAATTTTGTACCATTTAAGTTGATCTTACATTAACGATTAACGTTTTGTAAGAAATGCTCTGAAATGCGCTGAGATTTTGTAATAAATGCGCTAAATTTTCAGCGCTTTTCTTACACGGTTTCATCGCATTTCTTGCTAAATTGTTCATTATTTTAGAAGCAAACTAAATGGGAAAAAATTCAGGAATCATTGGCGCAATGGATTAAGTAATGGGTACGGCATCTGAGAGCAGGGTTCGAGTCTCTGGTAACTATCTTTTTTTAAAATTCAATGGTTTTCACGCATTTCTTGCAATGTCTCGGCGAATTTCAGCGCATTAATCTTTAAGGTTTTTGCGCTGAATTTCTTTAAAAACCAGCGCATTTCAGCGCATTTATTGGCATTTCTTACTTAATTTTTTGACAATTTATCGACCCGAATAAACAGTCGGTATTTTCCTCCAGGTAGGTGCTGTGACTTCCAGATTAGACATTATCAGTTCCAGGGTCAATCCCATGGCCTCTCCCCATCAGAGTACTACAACAAACTCACAGATTTCTCTCTAGTCGACAAACGTCTCAACTGGTTGCGGGTGAGTAATTACCGTTTACGTTCAACAGTCCCAGATCACATTATCAGTATAGTTTAAATGTCGCCTTATCTAAAACTCCTGATTAGATACATCACAATGACTAAAAGCGTTGGCTAATATTTTATGACATCACCACCCTTTCATGAATGCGCCCCAGGCTGAGGTCCCAGAGGGAAACCACCTCTGATCAGACAGTCTCAGTCTGAAAAGACCTATGATCAGACAGTCTCAGTCTGAAAAGACCTATGATCTGACAGTCTCAGTCTGAAATGACCTATGATCAGACAGTCTCAGTCTGAAAAGACCTATGATCAGACAAGATGGAGACCATTGTCCAGACTTTCGTGCACTTGACGATTTTTCAAGACTAATTGGAGTTGACAATGTGCAGTTTTGCGTTCGAAAAGCCACTTCTACCAGGGAACTCAACCTAGGCATCGTCGTTTAGTTGATAGCAATTTGTAGACAACGTGATTTTGATTGGATGTGTAAAGAACTAGTTTGTTTTCCAGGCCAACTACCATACACAAACATGTGAAAATGTGGTCAGTGAAATTGGATTTGGAACTGGTCCACTGCGGATGACTGGCTCCTATCGCTCCGGACTTCGCTTCATCATACCCATTTGGAAACTGGGAGCTGAACTTGTTATTCCACGCTTGGAAAGCTCTATAGCAACTACTTTTCGATTCTTCAGAGATAATTTTATATGCCATGACCAGCCATGGATTTGCGAACAGTATCAAAGCCCTGTGAATCAAAATATTCGGGGTTCGAGAAAACTGCTGTTCTCTGATGAGAATAACTCCACTTATGTAGGATACAGTGTACGCCAGGCAGGCACAATTGACCAAAGTTATTGCGAATCATTACAATAGCTGACCACAGATTTAAGATTGTACTTGACCAGGAAACGAAACTTGATGGCATTTTTAAGAAATGTGATAATAAAACTTGGTTAATCTTGTCATAAGATCTTTCCATGTTGCATGGCAAGTAACAACAAGATATGTACAAACTTTGTTATCAAGAAAAAAAATATTTCAAAAAACATTGTTAATTCCTTTGAGTATGAACTATAAAATACAGAACATAGTTTAAAGGCAATGTAGTGTTAAGAATTATA
The DNA here is from genome assembly GCF_964194025.1 of Convolutriloba macropyga. NCBI lineage: Eukaryota > Metazoa > Xenacoelomorpha > Acoela > Convolutidae > Convolutriloba > Convolutriloba macropyga. The sequence continues at coordinate 37,059,066 of NC_134472.1, forward strand.
AAAGAATCAACAGCACGTATTGGAATATTTAAAATTGTATTAAATTTACAATGCGTGAAAAGATCTTGGCAAACTACGACCGATAAAAAAAATTAAGATAAAATTAAAAAGGTAAATGTACAATTGACATTCTTGAGAGAAAAAAGTGAAAGAAATGCTAATTCCACAATTAACATTTCTTAGAACAGTGAAATTTAGCCCTAAAACGAATTCAAAATAAGTTTAAACCTGAAAGGTTTGAGATTAGAACTCAATTCCAAAACCGTTGGGTCTTTTATGAACTCATTTCAAAAACAGTTTTGCATTATATTTGTTTTTTCCTCTGCTCTAAATGACAGCTTGTTTTTACGTTTATTCATTTTAGCACTAAGTGTGGCTAGCTTGAGTTTATCGAAAGCTGGAAGATCTGCATTTATAAGCCTTATAAAATATATGATAACCGATACTTTATGAAGAAATCTGCTGGCAAAGTTTTGTGTTTAATCTTGCGATCAGTGGTCCTGTCAAACTTGGTTCTATTGAGACATGCTTTTACCTGCTAGTTCGGTTGTTTTTTAGAGTAGCTACAAATGATTCTTTAAGTCATGAGAACAAAACAATTGGGCAATGCAGGTGACTTAAAACAAGGGCTTTCAGTAAAACAGTTCTAATTTTTTCTGGAAATATTATTTTGATTGAGTAAATGACCTTTATACCAACTGCGATTCTTCTTAGTGAGCTTTTGGACTCTTTATCAAAAGAAGAGGTAAAAAATATCTTAGCAAAGAGAAATATAATTGTATAATTTTTTCCCTGAAATCCTGCAAGGTCGTAAATGATCAATACGACTTCCCAGTATAAATACAAAAATGAAACAAGGTCATTCATTAAAACAGATCTAATTTTTTGAGCATCAAGAATGATTAAGAAAATTCCTTCAAGTTTATAAGATGTCCCCAAATGGACTAAGCTCGACAGAACTAAGTCGCATTCTGTTTAAAAATTAGAAAGATAAGTGAGGCAATTCATTCGAAAAAGAAAGCACACCAACTTCAACTAAAAACAGTAGACTGACAGTGCGAAAAGTCAAAGGCCAACCCAACTGTAGCTCCTCGAAAACCGAAAGGACTTTGCAAAGAGCGACAAGACTAAAACCCAAGTTGTTCGTATGGAAAGTGAACCAAAGCTACGTCTGATTATCGGCACCGAACCGGCCATTTAACAGTGACATCAACGTCGGCCTTGATTTGCAGAACGGAGGCTGGTTGTGATAATGAGGTTGTTTTCCATTATATTCGGGAACATGACTGGCCATAGTCTTTATTGAATTTCTTCATTACTTGCTTCAATCGAACTTAAATCAGAAAAAAGGGGTTAGAGCGTCCTTTAGTCAGTGCGAGGCTTGTACTCAGCGATTAGGCTAAAATGCGATAAAAAAAATGCGTGTACTTTTTCGGAGAAGGAGCAGATTTCGGAACAGTTCTTTAGAGTCAATCCAAAAAAAGCTTTGCTATTTTGAGCAACCAATTGCTCTAGACCCTGGGCAGTTTTTCACTGGATTTTATTGAGGCCCTCTTCGACACGCGAATTTGTGGGGAGTCAAATTTTCCTACTATTGCAAAGCACCGATTGAGGAATTTTAAAAAAAATGGCTGAGAGATGCGCCATTTCAAGTTTACAGATGTATTTTTCGGGACTGAAATCAAGAAAAGTAAAATGAAATCAAGAACAATCCTTTGGTTTGATCTCCCTGTAAAAACTTTGCTTCACTGAATATTTCTCATAGTTTCAAAGTTATGCGGTAATTCGTCTCAGAATAATTTGATTTTTTTTGTGTTTTTTTACGTTTCTTTGTACCGAAGTTGAACAGTTTTTTAAACATCTGGCAAAACTTGACATGAATACTTTTCTATCATGAATAGAACGCTCTTATTATTTTGATTCTAGTTTAAGCCTAGGTACCGGGCAGAAAAGATCTTCCTTTTTCTCTGCGGAATGTTCAATTTTTTAACTTCAACATTTTTTGTCGTCTTGAGTTTCACTGAATCTTGCTTTCCATCAGTCCAGCAATTTCAAAGAGTTCTAAAAATCATCTGGAAGGCGTTTCAACATTGAGTTTTTGATCTGCTTGAAAAAGACTTCTCAAAGGACAAAGCAGACACTAACCTAATAAAAGTAATCTGGCAATTCTTTTGTAACAATGAACTTCAAATGCCGGTTCAAGGTTGTGGGAAGCTGGAAAGTCAAGCCTTTGCAATATAATTTATCTGGAAAGTCAAGAAATTGTGGCCTGTTATCATAAAGGCTCACTCAAAGATACTCCAACAATAGTATATCAATAACGCAGGAGAATGTAAATTTGATTGCTTGAAAATCACGTGGGTTGTCGGGGAAGACCATGAATCGCTTAAAAAAATCGGAAAAAAACTTAAATTTTAAATTCAAATTCAAATATATAAGCGAATGAAATTAAGTTTTTATATATTTATTTGTTTATATCAACTTTAATTGTCTCCCAGATTTGGATTCTAAAAATTCTAAAATTTCCCTTTTGACAAATCAGTGCCTGCCATACGGTGAGTAACCAGGCAAATTGATTGATAGCGATAACCTGTTATTGTTGTCATACGGGATGGATATTATCATCAGAATATCCATTACCGTATTTTAGTTCAGATTTAGTCTTGTCATCCAATTCGAGGGCAGTTGATCCTAATTCAGTTTGTCATGTATCAATTGATTATTATTTCATCTTTGTTCAACCATGTAGACAGGAAACTGTCTGTTCATACTATAAACAAACTTCTACTTCCATTGTAAAGTGTGAACAAGCCCATAATTTGTTAATTTCCTTTTGATCTAAATTTCATCATTTTGTTTTCATTCATCTCATTTGCATTTTTGTAAATCAGTTGCAATTTAAAGTTAGCCAACTGTTTTTCAATAAGCAAGCTCAAAATAAGCAAAGCCATTCGCGCCCCGAATGCTCAGTTCATAATTCGGAATTCAACCAGTGAATACTAAGTTGGCAACCGCAACGAAATTGCCTTAGTAAGTTGGTAAAGATACAATTTCTACTCAATTGACTAACCACAGAGCAATTGACTACAACATGGAGCAGTCAGCAGTCAACTCTCGCAAAACTCCTCTTCACATCAACGCTTTCTGGGAGAAACCTACTATCACACCACCACTTTCGTGGACAAATGGACGCAACAATGGAAATTGGCATTGTTGGCGAAATAGTTGATTCAATTGGAAACTTTGCTTAATGGACCACTTTCAGCGGCCACATACCCACCTGAACCAGAACATGAAGAACCGGTGGAAAACCATACTCAAGCAACTGAGAGGGACAGAAAAGTCCGCAACCAACAATTTAAGGCAAAATCGATGCAAGAAGATAGATGAAATTGGTATTTTGTGCGAGGACAAACCCTCGGATCACTGCGAACAAAAAGCTACAACTCTCCACTGCCTAAGTATTGGAACAGAAGGTCGTCGAATCTTCAAAAGCAAACACCCCCTCTTCCAAATTGAGAAAGAGCCGTTAAAGGAACTTTGGCGAGTGATGCAGGATTCATTCATAGAAACTAGGAACATCTTCTATGATCGTTTTGTTTTCTTATCTTCTGAACAACAAAAAGAGGAATCAGTGGAAAGTTTCTAGGGATGTCTCGTTGAAAAAGAAGAAAATTGTAGTTTGGGGGATGAAGAAACTACTCTAATTAGAGATACTTTCATACTCAACATGCATGATGAGGACTTTCATAGAGAACTCCTGAAAGAGACAATATCGGCAACCAAAGCTCTTGAAGTTGCAATACCCATGAAAAATGGTAGCTCAAAATCAACATAAAGTAAAGCAAAATTTGAATACTATCATTCAATCGGACAACCTCGTCAATAATTTCCAAGGACGCAATCGCAACGCGAATTACAAACAGCCACGAAATGATTTCACTCTGTGCTAATTGTGGTCAGCGGTGGAGTCATAACCACTGCCAAATTGGCCACGCAAATGGCAAGAAATGCAATAATTTTGGAATTATCGGACATTATCGGAGATTATCGGTCATACGGGATGGATATTATCATAAAAATATCCATTACCGTATTTTTTTTCAGATTTAATCTTTATCCAATTCAAGGGCAGTTTATCTTAATTCAGTTTGTCATGTATCATTTGAATATGATTTTGTCTTTGTTCAACCAAGGAGACAGGAAACTGTCTGTTCATACTGTAAACAAACTTCTAATTCCTTTTTAAAGTGTGAACAAGCCCATAATTTTATTAATTTCCTTTTGATCTAATTTTCATCATTTTGTTTTCGTTCATCTCATTTGCGTCTCTGTAAATCATCTCATTTGCCTCTCCAATCGTTGCAAGCATGTTGATCCAGCGTTGCAAGCACGTTGATCCAGCGTTGATCCAGAGTTTGCCGCAAAAAATACTGTAGAAAAGAAATAAAAGTTCACGAAGCTACACTTGACAGATAAATTTGGGGTACACGGAATTACCCTTCTAAATTGGTTCAACTTTTGAAATCTGTTCTTTTTTTTGTTTTACATTCCAGATGGAAGACCCAGGAAAAGTTTCCTGAAAAAAGTAAATCAACGTATTTCAATTTATGTTAAATGTTGAATTAACATTTTTTATGTTGAATGATACTACCATGAGCGTAAAAACCGGGCAATAAAAATTCTGTCTACCGATATTAGAATTTGAGAACGCCGAAATTATCAGCATTGAAATTGAGCAGATTGTCCGTTCTCAATTCAGCGGCTTTGTATGTCGCTTTGGTGTTTCAATGATTTATTGACGTCTCCTAAAGTTTTTTACCCTATGCCTGCAAAACAGATTAAATTATAAGACATTCAGGTTAGTCATTAAAAATTAATTGACAATGAAAAAACTGAAAAGCTGACCCCTAGGGGCCACCGCCTGTACGCTTGTATTTGGAGCAAACTTCGAGCAATATTTGATAATTTTAACCTACTGTTATCCATTTGTGAAGAACGAGGGAAAGGTCAGTTGCAATAGACAGTTACTGGTACTGAGCTTGAATAGAGAGGATTATGTAAAAGGATTATTACAATATTGGAAAAGTTGAATAGCTGCTGAATGAACTCACCTGCAACAGTGATGTTCCCTGCAAAGGTTGCTGCGAGCCTTCCAATTGGTTTCTGCCTTCTTATCCAGCCTCTGCCTTCTTATCCAGCCTCTGCTGCCATTGTTATGGTGAGGGGACAAATGAATTTTGAGGGGACAAATGTAGCTCAAAACAATAATTTTGTTTATAAAGAGGGAGATCGTATGCATTCCGTAGCTTTATTCGGTGGCTCTATCTTATCGATAAAATGGGAACATGCCTTCACCTGCATTATTTCAAAAATTACACCCTTTTTGTTGAAAAGGATATCATCTACACAAATTTACGAGTGCATTAACTTTCAAATTGAACATATATTCATATATTCAATTCACAGAGGTGATTTTTCTTGCATAGTTGGATGTTACACTCAAAGTGTTCCAATTAGTGTGTGTAAGATCACATTACCGCTTATGGTAATTACTCTTGCGAAAAAATCTCTTGCGAGTCCAGACGGCGCAAAACGTTTCCTACTGATTTGCATAAGAATATTTTATTGACCAGGTTTTTAAATTATTTCTGGTAGATTATAAAGCGTAACAATAGTTAATTTTTTTAAGTAGTCTTACATAAATTTAAGCAAAAATCTCAGCACGCAGAAGTTTCAAAAAAATTTTTTCTATTCAGCCCAAAAAAATGGCCAACTTTCGTTTTTCGAGGGATTGCTAGCATGAAATCCAGAAATTGAGACAAAGACCCTTGTAAATCGATTTATGTTATTACAATTTATCTTTCCTATCAAATTAAATGTAATTAAATTAAAGTACCAAAATCAACTTTTAGCTGTAAATATAAGCTTTCTTAAGTAAGAAGTTTCTTATAGAAGCTTTCTTCTTCTATAAGCTTTATAAGTTTTCTTAAACTGTCTTTTATGATTTTTTTTGTTTTTTATTCTTCTTCATGTTATCTTTTTGACAAATTTTAGTCTCACAATGGAGTTGCTGAAATTGTATCGAAAATATAGGCTGAAAATTCAGTTTTAAGCTCTCATTTTTTGAAAGAAATTCAATGTTTAAATTATTAATTTATAAAAAAAAATAAATGCAAAACTGTTTCTGGAATCAATGTAAATACTTTAGAATCAGAAAGCATTGCCGGAATTTTCTAAGACATAAAAAATTCTTAGGAGTATTGTAAAATGTTGGGTGCAAAACAGGGGAGTATAGAACTAGAGTTTTTAGAAGGAAATGTCAATCTAGAACATTCTAATAAAAACATTTCCAAACTCTAAGTTCATCTTTTGAAATTAACAGTGATGCATTACAGCCATTTCTTTGTTTAACTTTACAGATTCCCAGGCCTAGGTAGAGACTTATGAAAAGACAATGCTCGACCAAAATGTACTATGAAAAGACCAAACTCGACTCATTTGAGCTATGAAAAGATTTTAGCTGGACTTTAAGAGATTATGGACTTTAGCTCGATTCAAATTTTTCGTAAAAAGAGTTTAACTGGACCCAAAATTTTACAGAGGACTTTGGCTCGAACAAAAATGTGGGCTGGATTTAAGCTCGTCACAATGTTTGAAAACAAAGTCGAGATAAAGTCTTTTCATGGGTCCATCGTTGGTTTTTTCATAAGTCTGATTTTCGCCATTAAAGTTCTACGTACATTATTGCATAAAACGTATTCAGCATCTAGGCCCGTTCATCTTTTACGATTCAGGAGAACCACAAATCCCATAAAAACCTGCATTAATTATCAAAAAATTTAGCTCATAATTTACTCAGGGAAAACAAACTGAATAACGCCGAAATTTTCATTGTTTCAATGAATCAAAAGATGTGGTAATATACTCAGGCTGCCATAAATCTTTATTTTGAAAGTTGACAAATACTTGCAAGAGGTATCCCATTTCAACAAACTGCCTTCAATCTTACACCATTTTACCCCCCTTGGCAACCAAACTCTTTCAGAATTTCACCCCCTCTGAACAAATTAGCCCCTCATGCGTACAACTTTTTACCCTCTCCTCCCCTGGCAGACCAATTTCTACACCTTATCACGCCCTCTAAAGAATACACCCCTCCCATTGAAACCCATTGCAGCTCTCAGCTACAATGCAATTTTGGCCAGGTGGTAGTTCCTCAGACGTTCTCTTTTTGCAGCCCATTGCAGCTCTCTCTTACATTGTTATTTTGACCAGGCGTAATTCCTCAAAATTTCTCTCATTGCAACTCATTGCGACCCACACTCAAATATCAATTTTGGCCGGAGGGAGGGGTAAATCTGCAAAATTCCTCCAATCACAGCCCATTGCGGCCCACTTTTAAATCGCAAATATGGTCGGGGTAATTCTTCAGAACTCTTCCCTTTGCAGCCCGTTGCAGCCCTCTCTTACATGGCAATTTTGGTCAGGGGTTATTTTCGCAAAATTCCTCCCATTGCAGTCTATTGCAGCTCAGTCTTTCATCGGAGTTTTGGAAAGGGGTGATTTCTCTAAGGTCCTCCAATTACAGTCCAATGGAGGACACTCTTAAATTGAAATTTTGGCCAGGGGTAATTCCCCAAAAGTCCGGTTATTGCAGTCCATTGCTGCCCACTTTTAACTTGCAATTTTGCCTGGGTAAATCTTCAGAACTTCTCCCTTTGCAGCTTATTGCAGCCCTCTTCTACGTGGTTTTTTTGGCCAGGGGGTTATTGCCTCACAATTCCTCCCAATGCAGTCCATTGCAGCTCTCTCTTAAATCGCAATTTTGGACAACGGTTGACTCCTCTAAAATTTTCCGTTTACAACCCATTAGAGCACACACTTACATGGCTATTTTGGCCGGGGGTGATTCTTCTAAAGTCCTCCTACTACTGCCCATTGCAGCACACTCTTAAATTCACTTTTTGGCCAGAGGTCGTTCCTCAAAAATCCGCTAATTGAAGCCCATTGCATCCCACTTTGCAATCGCAATTTTGGACAGGTGGTAGTTCCTCAAATATTCTCTTACTGCAGCCCATTGTAGCCCTCTTTTACATGGTTATTTTGCCTAGGGGGTTGTTTCCTCAAATGTCCTCTCATTGCATTCCATTGCAGCTTACTTCTACATCGCAATTTTGGACGAGAGTGATTCCTTTAAAGTCCTCCCAATGCAGTCCGTTGCAGCTCACTTTTGAATCGCTACATTGGGCAGGTGTTAAATCATCAAAATTTCCTTCATTGTGGTCATTGCAGCTCACTTTTACGTCACAATTCTGGCCGGGGGTTATACCCCATAAACTCCTCCAAGTGCAACCCATCGAAGCTCATTCTTACATCGCTTTTTCTTCCCACATCATTCTGCCACCTCAGAACAAATTATCACCTAAATCTTACACTAATTTACAACCTGTAGACAAATTACCCAACTCTTACAACAAAATGGGAGGAAACAATATTTTTAAAACAGGATTGTGGCAACATTAACCTGGTTAAGGTCTCATACCGACGCCATATCTGATCAGACTCTTTCGGCAGCACAGGAGGATCATAGGGTGACCTCAATTTGGCGGTGCGGTCTGGAAAGTGTTCAGATTACATGCTAGTCTGGAAAATGGTGTGTTTTGGGTCGAATCAGAGACCAAAGTCTTGACTAATTCTGTACAACGGTAACCTAGACTCTGCATACAGTGGAAAACTCGCACACCATATTTTGGTTTGGTTTCAACAATCCTTGACGCAATAATTCTATTAAAACGAATTTCATTTCATTAAGCCGGAACAACATTGAATAACTAACTTTTTCTAAGGGAAGCTAGAGTAAAAACTCTCAAAAATTTTACTGTACATGTTCTGGTAAGCTCGCACAAAAGCTCCATTATCTGCTTATTTTGGTTGCTCATTTGCTGTTTTTTTCTTGTTACACCTGCTTTTTAGATACAGAAATTTGGCTTGCACGGAAGTTGCACCAGAGGTCTCGGTCGCAATAAAGTTGCATAAAAATGAAAGTCGCAAAAAAAATGAAATCGGTTTCACAGACATCGCACAAGTTAATTGTCTCATAAGGTCCGATCAGAGGCTTCTTGGGTCTCGACTGGTCTAATCAGAGTTGGCTAATGATCGCATCAAGGTCGCACTAGTTTTTCGGACGCACGAAAGTCTGATCAGAGATCATTTCAGTCTGGCACGTTCTGATCAAAGACCAGAGTCTGAACACATTCTGATCAGAAGTGGCTCGGGTGTGGGACCATCGATTCCCACTCTTACATCTAATTTTTGGCCGGGGGCTAATTGCTCAAAAGTTCTCCCATTTCAGCCCAACTCTTTGCGCGTCATTTTGCCCCTTCAGTCCAAACTATCGCCTAAATCGTACAGCAATTTATCCCCTATAGACAATTTACCCAACTCCTACAACGAAATGGGAAAAAAACAATTTTTTTAAACAGGTTTGAAGCAACATTACCCTGGTTGAGGTCGCATACCGACGCCACATCTGATCAGACCTTTTTGGTAGCACATAGGAGGATCATAGTGCGACCCCAAATTCACGCTCTGTAAAATGTTATGATTGCATGCTAGACTGGACAATGGTGTGTTTTGGGTCTGATCAGAGCCTAAAGTCTTGAAAAAGTCTGTACAATGGTTGCAAGAGAGCCTGGGCAAGGGTCGCATAGGCCAGAAAATCTAGTGATGTATGGCTCTGGTTTCCATGTGGAAAGCAGCTTCTGGCGCTTTCATGGCATCGAAGGTCACTGTCGTAATTCTTGATGCAAAAATGATATCGTCAACTTAGGCAAAAATAAAAGGAGCACATCAATTTGCGTTTCATTTTAACAAGTGTTTTATCCGATAAAAAATATATTTTGAAACATTAATTCGCTCGTTGGGCAACAAAACATTGAAAGAGACCATTTTTCCCAAGTCTAGCAAAAACAAAACTTCTCTCTGCCTTAGACTCTGCATAGAGTGGAAGGCTCGCACACCAAATTTTTCTTTGGTTTCAACAGTCCTTGACGCAATATTTCTATTAAAACGAATTTTCACTGATTAAGCTGGAACAATTTTGAATGACTAACTTTTTCTAAGGGAAGCTAGAGTAAAAGTTCTCAAGGATTTAGACTGTACATGTTCTGGTTAGCTCGCACAAAAACTCCATTATCTGCATATTTTGGTTGCTAATTTGCAGTTTTTTTCTTGTTACACTTGCTTTTTAGATACAGAAAATTGGTTTGCACGGAAGTTGCACCAGAGTTCTCGATCGCAATAAAGTTGCATAAAAATGAAAGTCGCAAAAAATTGAAATCAGTTTCACAGACGTCGCACAAAAAAATTGTCGCATAAGGTCCGATCAGAGGCTGCTTGGGTCTCGCTTGGTCTGATCAGAGTTTGCTATGATCGCATCAAGATCGCACTATTTTTTCGGACGCACGAAAATCTGATCAGAGGTCATTTCAGTCTGGCATGGTCTGATCAGAGACCAGAGTCTGAACACAGTCGGATCAGAAATTGCTTCGGTCTGGGACCATCGACTTCCTTTCTTACATCTCATTTTTGGCCGGGGCTATTTGCTCAAAAGTTCTCCCACTTCAGCCCCACTCTATGCATATGATTTTGCCCCCGCAGACCAAATTATTGCCTAAATCTTACACCGATTTACCCCCTATAAACAAATGACCCAACTCTCACAACAAAATGGGAGAAAACAATATTTTTAAAACCGGGATGAGGCAACATTAACCTAGTTAAGGTCTCATACCGACGCCACCTCTGATCAGACTCTTTAAGTAGCACAGGAGGATCATAGGGTGACCTCATTTTACCGGTCTGGAAAGTGTTAAGATTGCATGCTAGTCTGGAGAATGGTGTCTTCTGGGTCTGATCAGAGACCAAATTCTTGACAATGTCTGTACAATGGTTGCAGGAGAGCCTGGGCAAGGGTCGCATAGGCCAAAAAACTAGTGATGTCTCGCTCTGTTTTCCATGTGGTAAGTAGCTTCTGGCGCTTTCTTGGTATCGAAGATCACTGTCATTATTCTTGATGCAAAAATGATATCGTCAACTTAGGCAAAAATAAAATTAGCACACCAATTTGCGTTTCATTTCAACAAGTGTTTTATCCGATAAAAAATGTATTTTGAAACAGTAATTCGCTTGTTGGGAAACAAAACATTGAAAAAGACCATTTTTCCCATGGCTAGCGAAAACAAAACTTCTCACTGCCTTAGACTCTATATAGAGTGGAAGATTAGCACAACAAATTTTTCTTTGGTTTCAACAGTCCTTGACGCAATAATTCTATTGAAATGAATTTTCACTTATTAAGCTGGAACAGTATTGAATAACTAACTTTTTCTAAGGGAAACTAGAGTAAAAGTTCTAAAAAATTTAGACTGTACATGTTCAGGTTAACTCAAAGCACAAAAGCTCCATTATCTGCTTTTTTGGTTGCTCATTTTCTATTTTTTTCTTGCTAAACCTGCATTTTATATACAGAAATTTGGTTTGCACGAAAGTTGCACCAGAGGTCTCCGTCGCAATAAATTTGCATAAAAATGAAAGTCGCAAAAAATTAAAATGGGTTTGACAGACGTCGCACAAAAAATTGTCGCATAAGGACCGATCAGAGGCTGCTTGCGTCTCGCCTGGTCTGATAAGAGATGGCTATGATCACATCGAGATCGCACAATTTCTTTGGACGCACGAAAGTCTGTTCAGAGGTCATTTTAGTCTGGCATGGTCTGATCAAAGACCGGAGTCTGAACACATTCTGATCAGAAGTGGCTCGGGTCTGGGAACATCGATTCCCACTCTTACACATAAATTTTGGCCGGGGGCTAATTGCTCAAAAGTTCTCCCACTTCAGCCCCACTCTTTGCACATGAGTTTGCCCCCTCAGACCAAATTATCGCCCAAACTTTACACGAATTTACCCCCTATAGAAAAACTACCCAACTCTTACAGCAAAATGGGAGAAAACAATATTTTTAAAACAGGGTTGGTGCAACATTAACCTGTTTAAGGTCTCATACCAACGCCACCTCTAATCACACCTTTTCGGTAACACAAGAGGGTCATAGAGCGACCCCAATTTCATGGTCTGGAAAGTTTTCTGATTGCATGCTAAACTGGACAATGGTGTGTTTTGGGCCTGATCAGAGAACAAAGTCTTGACAAAGTCTGTACAATGGTTGGTAGAGAGCCTGGGCAAGGGTCGTTTAGGCCAAAAACTAATGATGTCTGGCTCTGTTTTCCATGGGGTAAGTAGCTTCTGGCGCTTTCTTGGTATCGAAGATCACTGTCATAATTCTTAATGCAAAAATGATATCGTCAACTTAGGCAAAAATAAAAGTAGCACACCAATTTGCGTTTCATTTAAACAAGCCCATTTTTCCCAAGGCTAGCAAGAACAAAACTTCTCACTGCCTTAGACTCTGCATAGAGTGGAAAGCTCGCATAACAAATTTTTCTTTGGTTTCAACAGCCCTTGACGCAATAATTCTATGAAAACGAATTTTCACTGATTAAGCTGGAACAATTTTGAATGACTAACTTTTTCTAAGGGAAGCTAGAGTAAAAGTTCTCATGGATTTAGACTGTACATATTCTTGTTAGCTTGCACAAAAGCTCCATTATCTGCTTATTTTGGTTGCTCATTTGCAGTTTTTTTCTTGTTACACCTGCTTTTTAGATACAGAAATTTGGTTTGCACGGAAGTTGCACCAGAGGTCTCGGTCGCAATAAAATTGCATAAAAATGAAAGTCCCAAAAAATTGAAATCGGTTTCACAGACGTCGCACAAAAAAAGTGTCGCATAAGGTCCGATCAGAGGCTGCTTGGGTCTCGCTTGGTCTGATCAGAGTTGGCTATGATCGCATCAAGATCGCACTATTTTTTCGGACGCACGAAAATCTGATCAGAGGTCTTTTCAGTCTGGCTTGGTCTGATCAGAGACCAGAGTCTGAACAGAGTCGTATCAGAAGTTGCTTCGGTCTGGGACCATCGACTCCCTTTCTTACATCTCATTTGTGGCCGGGGCTATTTGCTCAAAAGTTCTCCCACTTCAGCCGCACTCTATGCATATGATTTTGCCCCCGCAGACCAAATTATTGCCTAAACTTTACACCAATTTACCCCCTATAAACAAATGACCCAACTCTCACAACAAAATGGGAGAAAACAATATTTTTAAAACCGGTTGAGGCCACATTAACCTGGTTATGGTCTCATACCGACGCCACCTCTGATCAGACTCTTTCAGTAGCGAAGGAGGATCAAAGGGTGACCTCATTTTACCGGTCTGGAAAGTGCTAAGATTGCATGCTAGTCTGGAGAATGGTGTCTTCTGGGTCTGATCAGAGACCAAAGTCTTGACAATGTCTGTACAATGATTGCAGGAGAGCCTTGGCAAGGGTCGCAAAGGCCAAAAAACTAGTGATGTCTAGCTCTGTTTTCTATGTGGTAAGTAGCTTCTGGCGCTTTCTTGGTATCGAAGATCACTGTCATTATTCTTGATGCAAAAATGATATCGTCAACTTAGGCAAAAATAAAATTAGCACACCAATTTGCGTTTCATTTCAACAAGTGTTTTATCCGATAAAAAATGTATTTTGAAACAGTAATTCGCTTGTTGGGAAACAAAACATTGAAAAAGACCATTTTTCCCATGGCTAGCGAAAACAAAACTTCTCACTGCCTTAGACTCTATATAGAGTGGAAGATTAGCACAACAAATTTTTCTTTGGTTTCAACAGTCCTTGACGCAATAATTCTATTGAAATGAATTTTCACTTATTAAGCTGGAACAGTATTGAATAACTAACTTTTTCTAAGGGAAACTAGAGTAAAAGTTCTAAAAAATTTAGACTGTACATGTTCTGGTTAACTCAAAGCACAAAAGCTCCATTATCTGCTTTTTTGGTTGCTCATTTTCTATTTTTTTCTTGCTAAACCTGCATTTTATATACAGAAATTTGGTTTGCACGAAAGTTGCACCAGAGGTCTCCGTCGCAATAAATTTGCATAAAAATGAAAGTCGCAAAAAATTGAAATCAGTTTCACAGACGTCGCACAAAAAAATTGTCGCATAAGGTCCGATCAGAGGCTGCTTGGGTCTCGCTTGGTCTGATCAGAGTTGGCTATGATCGCATCAAGATCGCACTATTTTTTCGGACGCACGAAAATCTGATCAGAGGTCATTTCAGCCTGGCATGGGTTGATCAGAGACCAGAGTGTGATCTGAACACAGTCGGATCAGAAGTGGCTGCGGTCTGGGACCATCGACTCCCTTTCTTACATCTCATTTTTGGCCGGGGGCTATTTGCTCAAAAATTCTCCCACTTCAGCCCCACTCTATGCATACGATTTTGCCCCCAAAGACAAAATTGATGCCTAAATCTTTCACCAATTTACCCCCTATAAACAAATGACACAACTCTCACAACAAAATGGGAGAAAACAATATTTTTAAAACCGGGTTGAGGCAACATTAACCTGGTTAAGGTCTCATACCGACGCCACCTCTGATCAGACTCTTTCGGTAGCACAGGAGGATCATAGGGTGACCTCATTTTCACGGTCTGGAAAGGGTTAAGATTGCATGCTAGTCTGAACAATGGTGTGTTTTGGGTCTGATCAGAGACCAAAGTCTTGACAATTTCTGTACAATGATTGCAGGAGAGCCTGGGCAAGGGTCGCATAGGCCAAAAAACTAGTGATGTCTAGCTCTGTTTTCCACGTGGAAGGTAGCAAGTAGCTTCTTGGGCTTTCTTGTCATCGAAGATCACTTTCGTAATTCTCGATGCATCAATGATGTCTTCAAACTAGACGAGAATAATAGCAACACGCTTAATTTGGTTCCGTTTCAACAAGTGTTTTATCCAATAAAAAATGTATTTTGAAACAGTAATTCGCTCGTTGAGCAACAAAACATAGAAAAAGCTCACTTTTCCCTAGGCGAGCAAAAACAAACTTTTTACTACCCTGGACTCTGCATACACTCGAAGGCTCGCACACCGAATTTTGGTTTCGTTTCCACAGTCCTTGACGCAATATTTCTCTTAAAACGAATATTCACTGATTAAGCTGGAACAATTTTGAAAGACTAATTTTTTCTAAGGGAAGCTAGAGTAAAAGTTCTCAAGGATTTAGACTGTACATGTTATGGTTAGCTCGCACAAAAGCTCCATTATCTGCTTATTTTGGTTGCTCATTTGCTGTTTTTTTCTTGTTACACCTGCTTTTTAGATACAGAAATTTGTTTTGCACGGAAGTTGCACCAGAGGTCTCCGTCGCAATAAAGTTGCATAAAACTGAAAGTCGCAAAATATTGAAATCGGTTTCACAGACGTCGCACAAAAAAATTGTCGCATAAGGTCCGATCAGAGGCTGCTTGGGTCTCGCTTGTTCTGATCAGAGTTGGCTATGACCGCATCAAGATCGCACTTTTTTTCGGACGCACAAAAATCTGATCAGAGGTCATTTCAGTCTGGCATGGTCTGATCAGAGACCATAGTCTGAACACAGTCGGATCAGAAGTGGCTTCGGTCTGGGACCATCGACTCCATTTCTTACATCTCATTTTTGGCCGGGGGCTATTTGCTCAAAAGTTCTCCCACTTCAGCCCCACTCTATGCATATGATTTTGCCCCCGCAGACCAAATTATTGCCTAAATTTTACAGCAATTTACGCCCTATAAACAAATGACCCAACTCTCGCAACAAAATGGGAGAAACCAATATTTTTAAAACCGGTTTGCGGCAACATTAACCTGGTTAAGGTCTCATACCGACGCCACCTCTGATCAGACTCTTTCGGTAGCACAGGAGGATCATAGGGTGACCTCATTTTCACGGTCTGGAAAGTGTTAAGATTGCATGCTAGTCTGGACAATGGTGTGTTTTGGTTCTGATCAGAGACCAAAGTCTTCACAATGTCTGTACAATGATTGCAGGAGAGCCTGGGCAAGGGTCGCATAGGCCAAAAAACTAGTGATGTCTATCTCTGTTTTCCACGTTGAAAGTAGCAAGTAGCTTCTTGGGCTTTCTTGTCATCGAAGATCACTTTCGTAATTCTCGATGCATCAATGATGTCTTCAAACTAGACGAGAATAATAGCAACACGCTTAATTTGGTTCCGTTCCAACAAGTGTTTTATCCAATAAAAATGTATTTTGAAACAGTAATTCTCTCGTTGAGCAACAAAACATTAAAAAAACCCACTTTTCCCTAGGCGAGCAAAAAAACTTCTTACTACCCTGGACTCGGCTTACAGTGGAAGGCTCGCACACCGAATTTTGGTTTCGTTTCAACAGTCCTTGACGCAATAATTCTATTAAAATGAATTTTCACTGATTAAGCTGGAACAATTTTGAATGACTAATTTTTTCTAAGGGAAGCTAGAGTAAAAGTTCTCAAGGATTTAGACTGTACATTTTATGGTTAGCCCGCACAAAAGCTCCATTATCTGCTTACTTTGGTTGCTCAGTTGCTGTTTTTTTCTTCTTACACCTGCTTTTTAGATACAGAAATTTGATTTGCACGGAAGTTGCGCCAGAGGTCTCGGTCGCAATAAAGTTGCATAAAACTGAAAGTCGCAAAAAATTGAAATCGGTTTCATAGTCGTCGCACAAAAAAATTTTCGCATAAGATTCGATCAGAGGCTGCTTGGGTCTCGCTTGGTCTGATCAGAGTTGGCTATGACCGCAAAAAGATCGCACTTTTTTTTCGGACGCACGAAAATCTGATCAGAGGTCATTTCAGTCTGGCATGGTCTGATCAGAGACCATAGTCTGAACACAGTCGGATCAGAAGTGGCTTCGGTCTGGGACCATCGAATCCCTTTCTTACATCTCATTTTTGGCCGGGGGCTATTTGCTCAAAAGTTCTCTCACTTCAGCCCCACTCTATGCATATGATTTTGCCCCCGCAGACCAAATTATTGCCTAAATCTTACACCAATTTACCCCCTATAAAGAAATGACCCAACTCTTACAACAAAATGGGAGAAACTAATTTTTTTAAAACCGGTTTGCGGCAACATTAACCTGGTTAAGGTCTCATACCGACGCCACCTCTGATCAGACTCTTTCGGTAGCACAGGAGGATCATAGGGTGATTTCATTTTCACGGTCTGGAAAGTGTTAAGATTGCATGCTAGTCTGGACAATGGTGTGTTTTGGGTCTGATCAGAGACCAAAGTCTTGACAATGTCTGTACAGTGATTGCAGGAGAGCCTGGGCAAGGGTCGCATAGGCCAAAAAACTAGTGATATCTATCTCTGTTTTCCACGTGGAAAGTAGCAAGTAGCTTCTTGGGCTTTCTTGTCATCGAAGATCACTTTCGTAATTCTCGATGCATCAATAATGTCTTCAAACTAGACGAGAATAATAGCAACACGCTTAATTTGGTTCCGTTTCAACAAGTGTTTTATCCAATAAAAAATGTATTTTGAAACAGTAATTCGCTCGTTGAGCAACAAAACATTGAAAAAACCCACTTTTCCCTAGGCGAGCAAAAAAAACTTAAAAACTTCTTACTACCCTGGACTCTGCACAGGAAGTTTGCACGTTTAGACAGTACATGTTATGGTTAGCTCGCACAAATCTCCATTATCTACTTATTTTGGTTGCTCATTTGCTGTTTTTTTCTTGTTAAACTTGCTTTTTAGATACAGAAATTTGGTTTGCACGGAAGTTGCACCAGAGGTCTCGGTCGCAATAAAGTTGCATAAAAACGAAAGTCGCAAAAAATTGAAATCGGTTTCACAGACGTTGCACAAAAAAATTGTCGCATAAGGTCCGATCAGAGGCTGCTTGGGTCTCGCTTGGTCTGATCGGAGTTGGCTATGATCGCATCAAGATCGCACTATTTTTTCGGACGCACGAAAATCTGATCAGAGGTCATTTCAGTCTGGCATGGTCTGATCAGAGACCAGAGTCTGAACACAGTCGGATCAGAAGTGGCTTCGGTCTGGGACCATCGACTCCCTTTCTTACATCTCATTTTTGGCCGGGGGCTATTTGCTCAAAAGTTCTCCCACTTCAGCCCCACTCTATGCATATCATTTTGTCCCCGCAGACCAAATTATTGCCTAAATCTTACCCCAATTTACCCCCTATAAACAAATGACCCAACTCTCACAACATAATGGGAGAAAACAATTTTTTTAAAACCGGGTTGAGGCAAGATTAACCTGGTTAATGTCTCATACCGACGCCACCTCTGATCAGACTCTTTCGGTAGCACAGGAGGATCATAGGGTGACCTCATTTTCGCGGTCTGGAAAGTGTTAAGATTGCATGCTAGTATGGACAATGGTGTGTTTTGGGTCTGATCAGAGACCAAAGTCTTGACAATGTCTGTACAATGATTGCAGGAGAGCCTGGTCAAGGGTCGCATAGGCCAAAAAACTAGTGATGTCTCGCTCTGTTTTCCATGTGGTAAGTAGCTTCTGGCGCTTTCTTGGTATCGAAGATCACTCTCATAATTTTTGATGCAAAAATGATAACGTCAACTTAGGCGAAAATAAAAGTAGCACACCAATTTGCATTTCATTTCAACAAGTGTTTTATCCAATAAAAAATGTATTTCGAAACAGTAATTCGCTCGTTGAGCAACAAAACATTGAAAAAACCCACTTTTCCCTAGGCGAGCAAAAAAAACTTCTTACTACCCTGGACTCTGCATACAGTGGAAGGCTCGCACATCAAATTTTGGTTTCGTTTCAACAGTCCTTGACGCAATAATTCTTTTAAAACGAATTTTCACCTATTAAGCTGGAACAATACTGAATTACTAACTTTTTCTAAGGGAAGCTACCCAGGTTTAGGTACGCGACCCTAGACCGCTCGGATCAGACCATTTCCCAAACATTGCTCTCTGATCAGACCGTAGTGTGACCCAAGAAAATGCGCGACCATACTGCGACTCATAAGACCTCTGATCACAGCGTCGTGCGACGGAAATCCCTCTGATCAGATCATCTTGCGGACCAAATATTTCGTACGACTCTGATGCAACCCAAAATTTTGTGCAAATAGAGTGGAACCAACGTTCCCTCTGATCAGACCATACACCAAACTTCTTCCCTTGATCAGACCATTCCTGAATAAACGTTATAATTCGTTGTTATTTGTTTAAATTATTCAATTCAAAACTATTCAATCCAATATTAAAATTGAAAAATTTAGCAGATCTTGCTAAGGTTAGGACAAAACTAATTGATAAAAATATAAACAAAAGATTATTTTGAAGTGCTTGCCAATTTTCTTTTGAATTATCAAAATCAGTGATAAAAAACTGCAGTCAAATAAATATGGTCGGTTAATGCTCTTTTGTCAGATTTTGGGGCAACTTATGTCCAGACTTTGATCTCTGATCAGACCGTAGTGTGACCATTGTCCAGACTTTCGTGCGACCTATGATCAGACCATAGTGCGACTTTGCCCTCTGATGAGACCGTAGTGCGACAACTGCCCAGACCATTTCCCAGACTTTGCCCTCTGATCAGACTGTAGTGCGACCATTGTCCAGACCATCGTGCGACTCAAGCGTTTTTCAGATCATGTAATTTGGGTCGCACCACGCCACCAGTGTGCGACCTAAATGGTCTGATCAGAGTGGTCTAGGGTCGCGCACCTAAACCTGGGTAGAGTAAAAGTTCTCAAAGATTTAGACCGTACATGTTCTGGTAAGCTCGCACAAAAGCTCCATTATCCGCTTATTTGGTTGCTCATTTGCAAATTTTTCTCTTGTTAAGCCTTCATTTTATTTACAGAAATTTGGTTTGCAGGAAAGTTGCACCAGAGGTCTTCGTCGCAATAAAGTTGCATAAAAATGAAAGTCGGAAAAAATTGAAATCGGTTTCACAGGCATCGCACAAAAAAATTGTCGCATAAGGTCCGATCAGAGGGTGCTTGGGTCTCGCCTGGTCTGATCAGAGATGGCTTTGATCGCATCAAGATCGCACAATTTTTTCGGACGCACGAAAGTCTGATCAGAGGTCATTTCAGTCTGGCATGGTCTGATCAGAGACCAGAGTCTGAACACAGTCTGATCAGAAGTGGCTTGGGTCTGGGACCTTACTTGCCCAGGTCGAGGTCCTCGTTCACAATGGCCTATAATCTTACCGTTCCAGGCCTCATACCCATCCAGAGGATAACCATCCATCATAATGTTCCTTTAAATTTGATGGGGCGTCTTTATCCTCAATCAAAACTAGCAATGATTAGGTTTTGCCTCGTTCAAAACATCGGCGCATTTTTGCCTCGTTAAAGATTTTTGCGTGCGTTTTTGACTCGTTCATAATTGTCTATGATCAGACTCTGACACGCTCAAAACTTGAGTGCGTTTGAAACACCCTGTGTGGTTTTTTCACTTTTGCGCTAATGGTTTCAATCCTCATGTTGACAGAAAAGGGTGAATGTTACGATAAAGTTTTTTGATTTTTTTTGTTTGTTTTCTGTTCAATAAAGCAAAACAATACACTAATTCTGTGCTGCAACAACTATGTCTCTGCAGCATGAATGTTTAACTGCTCATTTTATGTAAAACCTGAGTTTTTGTAGTTTCAATAACGTAAACTTTTAGCTTAGCTCACCTGTAGAGGTTTTTGCTTTTACCAGTTTGTTTGTAACTCCTCAGTAGCTGGTTTCCAGCGGGGTTAAAAAAAGCAGGAGGGGAACACACCCAGAACATACTAACTCTCAAAATTTGGGTATTTCAATTTGACATCAGAGAAGTTTTCCCGACACTGCATTAGGTCTTTTATCAGTTCTCTTGCTCGACCTATGAGACGACCGTGTCCGACTGTAGTATGATATAAAAAAAACTTTAGCTCTATCAATGAAAAGAAAATACTCAGCTTAAATGAACTATGATCAGACTTTGCCTCGCTTTTGATTATTAGACATTGGCTCGTTCAAATTTGGCCAAGATCACACTTCAGGCAGACTGAGGTCATGTCCTCGATCGCTTTAGTTTGAGCCCCCCCCCCCCCCCCCACCGTGTATTTTTGATTGTCTGATCATAAGTGATTTTGAACAAGGACCTCGACCTGGGTGGGCAGTAAAACTTTTTTCAGAACTGAAAAAGGGCACATACGAATATTGATATTCCAGGAGACTAAAAACGTGCCTCTACAGTCCAAAGCCTTTTTTGAAATCCTTAGCAATGATTTAATTTTTCTGATATAAATAGTCGAATGTCAGGTTTGTAGAAGGGTAACATAAAATTTCAGATAATATGCAACAGGCGTTTGGTCCACTTTTGTGGGAACATCATGCACTTTAACATGGGACCACATTCATTAATCGATTCAACCATATTGAAAACTACTCTGAACCGAAAATTGTTCATGCCTCCCCTAAACACACACGTTCTGTTCAGGGGCCGAATCTTGACGCTGAAATATCAGTTAATGCAAAAATGTAAAATTAAAAAAATGAACAGAAATGCTGTGCCAGTAGGCTCGTTCAATAAAACTAAGACCAAATCACAATGTTGACTTGTTAGAAGTAATTCAAATGTTAGGAAATGGATTTTTTTTGCGGTAGGAAAAGGACATTTGTAACACAAATCTCACGGAACATCAGAACTGTTGCCAAGAAAAAACAGTGAGAAAGGGGTACCCAGGTATATTGCACCAAAAGGAAATTGATTGCTAAGTTGTTTTATGAAAGGCCGCCAACACACACTGACATCAGTGTACCAAGCTGATTACCCTGATTCTCTGACGTCCTGTCGCAGCACAACATCACACATTCAATATTAACTGAAGGCCAAAAACCGCACATATGTTATGCTCCATCAGAACTTTATTACATAGAAAACATTGTATTTTGGTTCACACCTTTCTATGCTATTGTTTTTGTAGGTTTTAATTTAAGGCTGCGTAAAAGTGAGCTGGAATGGGTAATCTATGAGAATGATGTTAAGATTTTGTTAAAAAAAAGTTAACTTCGTATATGTTTAGATCCATGATATACAGGGTTTAAGGGATTCAAGAGATACTTTCGAAATGCTGGGTTTATAACTACTCTGAACCGAAAATTGTGCATGCCTCCCCTAAACAGACACGTTCTGTTCAGAGGCCGAAATTTGAATCTGAAATATCAGTTAATGCAACTTGCAGCTTGAAAATTTTAATTTAAAAAAATGAACAGAAATGCTGTGCCAGTAGCCTCGTTCAATAAAAACTCTAACACCAAATCACAATGTTGACTTGTTAGAAGTAATTCAATTGTCAGGAAATGGATTATTTTTTTCTCGGTAGTAAGAGGACATTTGTAACAAAAATCTCGACATTTGTAACAAAAATCTCACAGAACATCAGAACTGTTGCCAAGAAAAAACAGTGGGTAAGGGGTACCCAGGTATATTGCACCAAAAGCAAACTGATTGCTAAGGTGTTTTATGAAACGCCGCCAACACACACTGGCTTCAGTGTACCAAGCTGATTACTCTGATTCGCTGACGTCCTGTAGCGGCAGAACACCACACAATCAATATTAACTGAAGGCCAAAAACCGCACATATGTTATGCTCCATCAGAACTTTATTACTTAGAAAACATTGCATTTTGGTTCACACCTCTCTATGCTATTGTTTTTGTAGGTTTTAAATTAAGGCTGCGTAAAAGTGAGCTGGAAAAGGTAATCTATGAGAATGATGTTAAGATTTTGTTTAAAAAAATTTTAACTTCGTATATGTTTAGATCCATGATATACAGGGTTTAAAGGATTCAAGAGATACTTTCGAAATCCTAGATTTATAAGTACTCTGAACCGAAAATTGTGCATGCCTCCCCTAAACAGACATTTTCTGTTCAGAGGCCGAAATCTGACTCTGAAATATCAGTTAATGCAACTTGCAGCTTGAAAATTTTAATTTAAAAAAATGAACAGAAATGCTGTGCCAGTAGGCTCGTTCAAAAAAAAATGCAACACCAAATCACAATGTTGACTTGTTAGAAGTAATTCAATTGTCAGGAAATGTATTATTTTTTTCTCGGTAGTAAAAGGACATTTGTAACAAAAATCTCACAGAACATCAGAACTGTTGACAAGAAAAAACAGTGGGTAAGGGGTACCCAGGTATATTGCACCAAAAGCAAACTGATTGCTAAGGTCTTTTATGAAACGCCGCCAACACACACTGGCTTCAGTGTACCAAGCTGATTACTCTGATTCGCTGACGTCCTGTAGCGGCAGAACACCACACAATCAATATTAACTGAAGGCCAAAAACCGCACATATGTTATGCTCCATCAGAACTTTATTACTTAGAAAACATTGCATTTTGGTTCACACCTTTCTATGCTATTGTTTTTGTAGGTTTTAAATTAAGGCTGCGTAAAAGTGAGCTGGAAAAGGTAATCTATGAGAATGATGTTAAGATTTTGTTTAAAAAAATTTTAACTTCGTATATGTTTAGATCCATGATATACAGGGTTTAAAGGGTTCAAGAGATACTTTCGAAATCATGGATTTATAAGTACTCTGAACCGAAAATTGTGCATGCCTCCCCTAAACAGACACGTTCTGTTCAGAGGCCAAAATTTGACTCTGAAGTATCAGTTAATGCAACTTGCAGCTTGAAAACTCTAATTTAAAAAAATGAACAGAAATGCTGTGCCAGTAGGCTCGTTCGAAGAAAACTGCAACACCAAATCACAATGTTGACTTGTTAGAAGTAATTCAATTGTCAGGAAATGGATTATTTTTTTTCGGTAGTAAAAGGACATTTGTAACAAAAATCTCACAGAACATCAGAACTGTTGCCAAGAAAAAACAGTGGGTAAGGGGTACCCAGGTATATTGCACCAAAAGCAAACTGATTGCTAAGGTGTTTTATGAAACGCCGCCAACACACACTGGCTTCAGTGTACCAAGCTGATTACTCTGATTTGCTGACGTCCTGTAGGGGCACAACACCACACAATCAATATTAACTGAAGGCCAAAAACCGCACATATGTTATGCTTCATCAGAACTTTTTTTACTCAGAAAACATTGCATTTTGGTTCACACCTTTCTATGCTATTGTTTTTGTAGGTTTTAATTTAAGGCTGCGTAAAAGTGAACTGGAAATGGTAATTTATGAGAATGATGTTAAAATTTTTTTAAAAAAATTTGAACTTCGTATATGTTTAGATCCATGATATACAGGGTTTAAAGGTTTCAAGAGATACTTTCGAAATGCTGGATTTATAACTATTCTGAACCGAAAATTGGGCATGCCTCCCCTAAACACACACTTTCTGTTCAGAGGCTTAAATTTGACGCTGAAATATCAGTTAATACAACTTGCAGCTTGAAAATGTTAAATTAAAAAAATGAACAGAAATGCTCTGCCAGTAGGCTCGTTCAATAAAAACTGTAACACCAAAACACAATGTTGACTTGTTAGAAGTAATTCAATTGTCAGGAAATGGATTATTTTTTTCTCGGTAGTAAAAGGACATTTGTAACAAAAATCTCACAGAACATCAGAACTGTTGCCAAGAAAAAACAGTGGGTAAGGGGTACCCAGGTATATTGCACCAAAAGCAAACTGATTGCTAAGGTGTTTTATGAAACGCCGCCAACACACACTGGCTTCAGTGTACCAAGCTGATTACTCTGATTCGCTGACGTCCTGTAGCGGCAGAACACCACACAATCAATATTAACTGAAGGCCAAAAACCGCACATATGTTATGCTCCATCAGAACTTTATTACTTAGAAAACATTGCATTTTGGTTCAAACCTCTCTATGCTATTGTTTTTGTAGGTTTTAAATTAAGGCTGCGTAAAAGTGAGCTGGAAAAGGTAATCTATGAGAATGATGTTAAGATTTTGTTTAAAAAAATTTTAACTTCGTATATGTTTAGATCCATGATATACAGGGTTTAAAGGATTCAAGAGATACTTTCGAAATCCTGGATTTATAAGTACTCTGAACCGAAAATTGTGCATGCCTCCCCTAAAGAGACATGTTCTGTTCAGAGGCCGAAATCTGACTCTGAAATATCAGTTAATGCAACTTGCAGCTTGAAAATTTTAATTTAAAAAAATGAACAGAAATGCTGTGCCAGTAGGCTCGTTCAAAAAAAAATGCAACACCAAATCACAATGTTGACTTGTTAGAAGTAATTCAATTGTCAGGAAATGTATTATTTTTTTCTCGGTAGTAAAAGGACATTTGTAACAAAAATCTCACAGAACATCAGAACTGTTGACAAGAAAAAACAGTGGGTAAGGGGTACCCAGGTATATTGCACCAAAAGCAAACTGATTGCTAAGGTCTTTTATGAAACGCCGCCAACACACACTGGCTTCAGTGTACCAAGCTGATTACTCTGATTCGCTGACGTCCTGTAGCGGCAGAACACCACACAATCAATATTAACTGAAGGCCAAAAACCGCACATATGTTATGCTCCATCAGAACTTTATTACTTAGAAAACATTGCATTTTGGTTCACACCTTTCTATGCTATTGTTTTTGTAGGTTTTAAATTAAGGCTGCGTAAAAGTGAGCTGGAAAAGGTAATCTATGAGAATGATGTTAAGATTTTGTTTAAAAAAATTTTAACTTCGTATATGTTTAGATCCATGATATACAGGGTTTAAAGGGTTCAAGAGATACTTTCGAAATCATGGATTTATAAGTACTCTGAACCGAAAATTGTGCATGCCTCCCCTAAACAGACACGTTCTGTTCAGAGGCCAAAATTTGACTCTGAAATATCAGTTAATGCAACTTGCAGCTTGAAAATTCTAATTTAAAAAAATGAACAGAAATGCTGTGCCAGTAGGCTCGTTCGAAGAAAACTGCAACACCAAATCACAATGTTGACTTGTTAGAAGTAATTCAATTGTCAGGAAATGGATTATTTTTTTTCGGTAGTAAAAGGACATTTGTAACAAAAATCTCACAGAACATCAGAACTGTTGCCAAGAAAAAACAGTGGGTAAGGGGTACCCAGGTATATTGCACCAAAAGCAAACTGATTGCTAAGGTGTTTTATGAAACGCCGCCAACACACACTGGCTTCAGTGTACCAAGCTGATTACTCTGATTCGCTGACGTCCTGTAGGGGCACAACACCACACAATCAATATTAACTGAAGGCCAAAAACCGCACATATGTTATGCTTCATCAGAACTTTTTTACTCAGAAAACATTGCATTTTGGTTCACACCTTTCTATGCTATTGTTTTTGTAGGTTTTAATTTAAGGCTGCGTAAAAGTGAACTGGAAATGGTAATTTATGAGAATGATGTTAAAATTTTTTAAAAAAAATTTGAACTTCGTATATGTTTAGATCCATGATATACAGGGTTTAAAGGTTTCAAGAGATACTTTCGAAATGCTGGATTTATAACTATTCTGAACCGAAAATTGGGCATGCCTCCCCTAAACACACACTTTCTGTTCAGAGGCTTACATTTGACGCTGAAATATCAGTTAATACAACTTGCAGCTTGAAAATGTTAAATTAAAAAAATGAACAGAAATGCTCTGCCAGTAGGCTCGTTCAATAAAAACTGTAACACCAAAACACAATGTTGACTCTTTGGAAGTAATTCAATTGTCAGGAAATGGATTATTTTTTTCTCGGTAGTAAAAGGACAATTGTAACACAAATCTCACGGAACATCAGAACTGTTGCCAAGAAAAAGCAGTGAGAAAGGGGTTCCCAGGAAAATTGCACCAAAAGGAAATTGCTTGCTAAGGTGTTTTAAGAAACGCCGCCAACACACACGGGCGTCAGTGTACCAAGCTGATTACCCTGATTCTATGATGTCCTGTAGCGGCACAACACCGCACATTCAATATTAACTGAAGGCCAAAAACCACACATATGTTATACTCCATCAGAACTTTACTACTTAGAAAACATTGCATTTTGGTTCACACCTCTCTATGCCATTGTTTTTGTAGGTTTTAGTTTAAGGCTGCGTAAAAGTGAGCTGGAAATGGTAATCTATGAGAATGATGTTAAGATTTTGTTAAAAAAATTTTTAACTTCTTATATGTTTAGATTCATGATATACAGGGTTTAAGGGATTCAAGAGATACTTTCGAAATGCTGGGTTTATAACTACTCTGAACCCAAAATTGTGCATGCCTCCCCTAAAAACACACGTTCTGTTCAGAGGCCAAAATTTGACGCTGAAATATCAGTTAATGCAGCTTGCAGCTTGAAAATGTTAAATTAAAAAAATGAACAGAAATCCTCTGCCAGTAGGCTCGTTCAATAAAAACTGTAACACCAAATCACAATGTTGACTCTTTAGAAGTAATTCAATTGTCAGGAAATGGATTATTTTTTTCTCGGTAGTAAAAGGACATTTGTAACACAAATCTCACGGAACATCAGAACTGTTGCCAAAGAAAACAGTGAGAAAGGGGTACCCAGGATTATTGCACCAAAAGGAAATTGATTGCTAAGGTGTTTTATGAAACGCCGCCATCACACACTGGCGACAGCGTACCAAGCTGATTACCCTGATTCTCTGATGTCCTGTAGCAGCACAACACCGCACATTCAATATTAACTGAAGGCAAAAAACCGCACATATGTTATGCTCCATCAGAACTTTATTACTTAGAAAACATTGCATTTTGGTTCACATCTTTCTATGCTAATGTTTTTGTAGGTTTTAATTTACGGCTGCGTAAAAGTGAGCTGGAAATAGTAATCTATGAGAATGATGTTAAGATTTTTGTTAAAAAAATTGTAACTTCGTATATGTTTAGATCCATGATAAACAGGGTTTAAGGGATTCAAGAGATACATTCGAAATTCTGGGTTTATAACTACTCTGAACTGAAAATTGTGCATGCCTCCCCTAAACACACACGTTCTGTTCAGAGGCCGAAATTTGACGCTGAAATATCAGTTAATGCAGCTTGCAGCTTGAAATTGTTAAATTAAAAAAATGAACAGAAATGCTGTACCAGTAGGCTCGTTCAATAAAAACTGTAACACCAAATCACAATTTTGACTCTTTAGAAGTAATTCAATTGTCAGGAAGTGGATTATTTTTTTCTCGGTAGTGAAAAGACATTTGTAACACAAATCTCACGGAACATCAGAACTGTTGCCAAAAAAAACAGTGAGAAAGGGGTACCCAGGATTATTGCACCAAAAGGAAATTGATTGCTAAGGTGTTTTATGAAACGCCGCCATCACACACTGGCGTCAGCGCACCAAGCTGATTACCCTGATTCTCTGATGTCCTGTAGCAGCACAACACCGCACATTCAATATTAACTGAAGGCAAAAAACCGCACATATGTTATGCTCCATCAGAACTTTATTACTTAGAAAACATTGCATTTTGGTTCACACCTTTCTATGCTATTGTTTTTGTAGGTTTTAATTTACGGCTGCGTAAAAGTGAGCTGGAAATGGTAATCTATGAGAATGATGTTAAGATTTTTGTTAAAAAAAATTGTAACTTCGTATATGTTTAGATCCATGATATACAGGGTTTAAGGGATTCAAGAGATACTTTCGAAATGCTGGTTTTAAAACTACTCTGAACCGAAAATTGTGCATGCCTCCCCTAAACACACACGTTGGGTTCAGAGGCCGAAATTTGACGCTGAAATATCAGTTAATGCAACTTGCAGCTTGAAAATGTTAAATTAAAAAAATGAACAAAAATGCTGTGCCAGTAGGCTCGTTCAATAAAAGCTGTAACACCAAATCAAAATGTTGAGTTGTTAGAAGTATTTCAATTATCAGGAACTGAACAGTTTTTTTCTCGGTTGTAAAAGAACATTTGTAACACTAATCTCATAGATCATCAGAACTGTTGCCAAGAAAAAACAGTGGGAAAGGGGTACCCAGTTATATTGAACCAAAAGGAAATTGATTGCTAAGATGTTCTATGAAACACCGCCAACACACACTGGCGTCAGTGTACCAAGCTGATTACCCTGATTCTCTGACGTGCTGTAGCAGCACATCACCACACAATCAATATTAACTGAAGGCCAAAAACCACACATATGTTATGCTCCATCAGATTTATATCATTACTTAGAAAGCATTGCATTTTGGTTCACACCTTTCTATGCTATTGTTTTTGTAGGTTTTAATTTACGGCAGCGTAAAAGTGAGCTGGAAATGGTAATCTAAGAGAATGATGTTAAGATTTTTGTTAAAAAAATTGTAACTTCGTATATGTTTAGATCCATGATATACAGGGTTTAAGGGATTCAAGAGATACTTTCGAAACGCTGGGTTCAAAACTACTCTGAACCGAAAATTGTGCATGCCTCCCCTAAACACACACGTTGGGTTCAGAGGCCGAAATTTGATGCTGAAATATCAGTTAATGCAACTTGCAGCTTGAAAATGTTAAATTAAAAAAATGAACAGAAATGCTGTGCCGGTAGGCTCGTTCAATAAAAGCTGTAACACCAAATCAAAATGTTGACTTGTTAGAAGTAATTCAATTATCAGGAACTGAACAGTTTTTTCTCGGTTGTAAAAGAACATTTGTAACACTAATCTCAAAGATCATCAGAACTGTTGCCAAGAAAAAACAGTGGGTAAGGGGTACCCAGGTATATTGAACCAAAAGGAAATTGATTGCCAAGATGTTTTACGAAATACCGCCAACACATACTGGCGTCAGTGTACCAAGCTGATTACCCTGATTCTCTGACGTGCTGTAGCAGCACATCACCACACAATCAATATTAACTGAAGACCAAAAACCGCACATATGTTATGCTCCATCAGATTTATATTATTACTTAGAAAGCATTGCATTTTGGTTCACACTTTTCTATGCTATTGTTTTTGTAGGTTTTAATTTAAGGCTGCGTAAAAGTGAGCTCGAAATGGCAATCTATGAAAATGATGTCAGGATTTTGTTTTAAAAAATTTTAACTTCGTATATGTTTAGATCCATGATATACAGGGTTTAAAGGATTCAAGAGACACTTTCGAAATGCTGGGTTTATAACTACTCTGAACCAAAAATTGTGCATGCCTCCCCTAAACACACACCTTTTGTTCAGAGGCCAAATTTCGACGCTGAAATATCAGTTAATGCAGCTTGCAGCTTGAAAATGTTAAATTAAAAAAATGAACAGAAATGCTCTGCCAGTAGGCTCGTTCAATAAAAACTGTAACACCAAATCACAATGTTGACTCTTTGGAAGTAATTCAATTGTCAGGAAATAGATTATTTTTTTCTCGTTAGTAAAAGAACATTTGTAACACTATTCTCACAGGTCATCAGAATTGTTGCCAAGAAAAAACAGTGGGTAAGGGGTACCCAGGTATATTGCACCAAAAGGAAATTGATTGCTAAGGTATTTTATGAAACGCCGCCAACACACACTGGCATCAGTGTACCAAGCTGATTACCCTGATTCTTTGAGGTCCTCTAGCAGCACAACACGACACATTCAATATTAACTGTAGGCCAAAAACCGCACATATGTTATGCTCCATCAGATTTATATTATTACTCAGAAAGCATTGCATTTTGGTTCACACTTTTCTATGCTATTGTTTTTGTAGGTTTTAAATTAAGGCTGCGTAAAAGTGAGCTGGAAAAGGTAATCTATGAGAATGATGTTAAGATTTTGTTTAAAAAAATTTTAACTTCGTATATGTTTAGATCCATGATATACAGGGTTGAAAGGATTCAAGAGATACTTTCGAAATTCTGGGTTTATAACTACTCTGAACCAAAAATTGTGCATGCCTCCCCTAAACAGACATGTTCTGTTCAGAGGCCGAAATTTGACTCTGAAATATCAGTTAATGCAACTTGCAGCTTGAAAATTTTAATTTAAAAAAATGAACAGAAATGCTGTGCCAGTAGGCTCGTTCAAAAAAAAACTGCAACACCAAATCACAATGTTGACTTTTTAGAAGTAATTCAATTGTCAGGAAATGGATTATTTTTTTCTCGGTAGTAAAAGGACATTTGTAACAAAAATCTCACAGAACATCAGAACTGTTGCCAAGAAAAAACAGTGGGAAAGGGGTACCCAGGATTATTGCACCAAAAGGAAATTGATTGCTAAGGTGTTTTATGAAACGCCGCCATCACACACTGGCGTCAGCGTACCAAGCTGATTACCCTGATTCTCTGATGTCCTGTAGCAGCACAACACGACACATTCAATATTAACTGTAGGCCAAAAACCGCACATATGTTATGCTCCATCAGATTTATATTATTACTTAGAAAGCATTGCATTTTGGTTCATACTTTTCTATGCTATTGTTTTTGTAGGTTTTAAATTAAGGCTGCGTAAAAGTGAGCTCGGAATGGCAATCTATGAAAATGATGTCAGGATTTTGTATAAAAAATTTTTAACTTCGTATATGTTTAGATCCATGATATACAGGGTTTAAAGGATTCAAGAGATACTTTCGAAATTTTGGGTTTATAACTACTCTGAACCGAAAATTGTGCATACCTCCCCTAAACAGACATGTTCTGTTCAGAGGCCGAAATTTGACTCTGAAATATCAGTTAATGCAGCTTGCAGCTTGAAAATGTTAAATTAAAAAAATGAACAGAAATGCTGTACCAGTAGGCTCGTTCAATAAAAACTGTAACATCAAATCACAATGTTGACTCTTTAGAAGTAATTCAATTGTCAGGAAATGGATTATTTTTTTCTCGGTAGTGAAAAGACATTTGTAACACAAATCTCACGGAACATCAGAACTTTTGCCAAGAAAAAACAGTGAGAAAGGGGTACCCAGGAATATTGCACCAAAAGGAAATTGATTGCTAAGGTGTTTTATGAAACGCCGCCATCACACACTGGCGTCAGTGTACCAAGCTGATTACCCTGATTCTTTGAGGTCCTACAGCAGCACAACACGGCACATTCAAAATTAACTGAAGGCCAAAAACCGCACATATGTTATGCTCCATCAGAACTTTATTACTTAGAAAACATTGCATTTTGGTTCACACCTTTCTATGCTATTTTTTTTGTAGGTTTTAATTTAAGGCTGCGTAAAAATGAGCTGGAAAGGGTAATCTATGAGAATGATGTTAAGGTTTTGTTAAAAAATTTTAACTTCGTATATGTTTAGATCCATGATATACAGGGTTTAAAGGATTCAAGAGATACTTTCGAAATTTTGGGTTTATAACTACTCTGAACCGAAAATTGTGCATACCTCCCCTAAACAGACACGTTCTGTTCAGAGGCCGAAATTTGACGCTGAAATATCAGTTAATGCAGCTTGAAGCTTGAAAATGTAAAATTAAAAAAATGAACAGAAATGCTGTGCCAGTAGGCTCGTTCAATAAAAAGTGTAACACCCAATCACAATGTTGACTTTTTAGAAGTAATTCAATTGTCAGGAAATGGATTATTTTTTTCTCGATAGTAAAGGGACATTTGTAACACAAATCTCACGGAACATCAGAACTGTTGCCACGAAAAAACAGTGAGAAAGGGGTACCCAGGAATATTGCACCAAAAGGAAATTGATTGCTAAGGTGTTTTATGAAAGGCCGCCAACACACACTGGCGTCAGTGTACCAAGCTGATTACCCTGATTCTCTGACGTCCTTTAGCAGCACAACACCGCACATTCAATATTAACTAAGGGCCAAAATCCGCACATATGTTATGCTCCATCAGGACTTTATTACTTAGAAAACATTGCATTTTGGTTCACACCTTTCTATGGAATAGTTTTTGTAATTTTTAATTTCAGGCTGCGTAAAAGTGAGCTGGAAATGGTAATCTATGAGAATGATGTTAAGATTTTTGTTTAAAAAATTGTAACTTCGTATATGTTTAGATCCATGATATACAGGGTTTAAGGGATTCAAGAGATACTTTCAAAATATTGGGTTTAAAACTACTCTGAACCGAAAATTGTGCATGCCTCCCCTAAACACACACGTTCTGTTCAGAGGCCGAAATTTGACGCTGAAATATCAGTTAATGCAGCTTGCAGCTTGAAAATGTTAAATTAAAAAAAATGAACAGAAATGCTGTGCCAGTAGGCTCGTTCAATAAAAGCTCTAACACCAAATCACAATGTTGACTTGTTAGAAGCAATTCGATTATCAGGAATTGGACTGTTTTTTTTCTCGGTAGTAAAAGAACATTTGTAACACTAATCTCACAGATCATCAGAACTATTGCCAAGAAAAAACAGTGGGTAAAGGGTACCCAGGTATATTGCACCAAAAGTAAATTGATTGCTAGGATGTTTTATGAAACGCCGCCAACACACAGTGGCGTCAGTGTACAAAACTGATTACCCTGATTCTCTGACGTCCTGTAGCAGCACATCACCACATAATCAATATTAACTGAAGGCCAAAAACCGCACATATGTTATGCTCCATCAGATTTATATTATTACTTAGAAAGCATTCCATTTTGGTTCACACCTTTCTAGGCTATTGTTTTTGAAGGTTTTAATTTAGGGCTGCGTAAAAGTGAGCTCGAAATAGTAATCTATGAGAATGATGTTAAGATTTTGTTTAAAAAAATTTTGACTTCGTATATGCTTAGATCCATGGTTTACAGGGTTTAAAGGATTCAAGAGATTTTGTCGAAATGCTGGGTTTATAATAAAATTATGATTTGCAAGACTACATATTGAAAAAAAACCAAAATCTGGAGAACTTTTTTCACACTCAATGTATATGTAAAATTAGTTGAGATCTTTTGTCACATTAAGACTTTCAAATTCTTATATTTAATGGAAACATGAAACACAAAAAAACTTGAGAAGCACAAGGCTCCGATCCTATATCTGGTCCTTTTTAGCCACTACATGAATTGTTGAAAAGACTTTCTAGGAAAATCTTAAAAAACTTTTGTTTGCGTTGAAAGGAACGAATGTAAATTTGCTTTCAGTCAAGGTCTGAGTTTTTTCTGTTACAATTCTTTCTAAGATCACATATCAACTATTACATTTCAAAGATCTCCCATTTGAAATCTATTAGGAGGCTCATAGCATGAACTTCTATGAAATTTTGAGAATTTCCAAAACCACTAAAATGGACTATTTGATGACATTTTTAACTGAAGAATCACCTAAGTCCAGAAAACCGAATAAAACAACGTAAAAGGGCTTGTTTATTTCAGTTGCTTATTTTTGCTGTATTTTGCTGCCGAAATTTGGTATGTTTGGTTTGAAACTTTTCAAATCGTAGGGTTTTTTCACACAAAATTTAAATGTTTTGTTTATAATGTTGTCAGATGTTTTGACCTCAAGAGTTTAAAATGTACCTCCTGGGGACAAATTCTTCGAAATGAAATAGAAAGCTGATTAAATTTCTTCCATAGCACACCGTAAAATTATTTGAACTAATGTGCTTTTTATATTTGTTTCTCAAATTAGAAATTTTTATTTGCTTTTCAAGTTAAATTTCTGCAGGTTTTTTGAGTTTTCGAATATTGTCGCGGATTCAGTTTATTAAATCACAATCACTGCATCTGGATATGATCAACAGAAAACAATTACACAAGTCGTTTTCTCATGATTTACTGTGGTTTGAACCGACTGCGCCGCCGTTTTTATTAGATGTTACGAAACATACCGAATCCGAGAAACCAAATATACGGAAATTTCTTTTGGCTACAAAATTGAACACACCGACATTCTTTTTGTTTACAGTGCCAAAAAACCGGAGTAAAAACGTGGTTTTTGTCTCTTTTGTCCAACTAAAACGGAACATACTGATGATATTCTTACTTTTACAAACATTTTATGAACTAGGCCCGGAATTGTTCTCCTTGTGTTTTCATTTTAACCTCTGATATCATCATTCAGTTCCTAATTTCATCATCTACCCGGGCCGGGGTGTCAACGCTAAAAAACGAAAAATTAGATAAGATTGGCGTTGATTGCGTTGAATTCATGTAAGATCAACACTTGAGCGTAGATCTTATATAAATTCAACGCATTGGACGCCAATCTTAGTTTTTGGCGTTGAGTTAAACATCAATCAAACATATTTTGCGTTGCATTTAGCGTTGATTTTACATATTTTGCTTTGATTTTAGCTTAGATCTTACATATTTGCGTTGAATTTAGCGTAGATCTTACATATGTTGCGTCGAACTTAGCGTAGATCGTACATAGTTTTGTGTTGAATTTAGCGTAGATCTGACTGATTTAGCTTGGAATTTGTCGTAGATCCTGCATATTTCGCGTTGAATTTAGCGTAGGTCTTGCATATTTTGCGTTGAATTCATCGTAGATCTTACATATTTTGCGTCGAAGTTATCGTTGACAAAACAGAGTTTTCCATTTTGCTTTTTTGTTTCCGGGGGGTTGGTACGTGTGGGAATTGGGTAAATCTTTGGGTGTGTTAAATGTGGGGGTACGAGGGGTCGCGGGTGGGGGAGGGTACGTGGGGGGGGAGAGTTTGGGGGTTGTGCGTAGGGTGCAGTACATGGGGGGTACGTTGGGGGTATATGTGTCTGTGTGTGGGTGGGGTAGCTGGGGCTGGGGTACGTGGGGCGTGGGAGGGGGGAACGTGGGGTTGGAGGGGGGTACGTGGGGGAGGGGGGGGGGCTGTGCGTTGGGTGGGGTGCATGGGTGTACGTGTGGGGGAAGGGTGTACGTTGGGGGGGGGTGGGTTGTGGTACACGTGGGTACGTGGGGATTTGCATTAGGTTGGGTACATGGGGGGTACGTGTGGAGGGGGGATTACGTGTTGGGGGCGGGGGTGTTGGGGGTATGTGGGGGGGTTGGGTATCTGTGTGTGGGGGGTACCTTGGGTGGGGTACATGGAGTTGTATGTGGGGGGTGGGCTATCTGGGCGGGGGCAGTTGGATGATGAAATGAGGTAGAGAGGCAACAATTTTTCAGCGATTTTTAAAAAAATCAGAATCCGATTGCGTACAAGAGAAACTGGAGAGAGTTGAAAGGAGAAAAAAGTAGAGCAAACTTGAACAAAAATCGAATAAGATCTAAGCTGAAATCAACGCAGAATCATGTAAGGTCAACGCTAAATTCAAAGCAAAAGTATGTAAGATCTACGCTTAAATACGCCAAAAATATGTGAAACATGAAATTAGTCCGATTAGTAAAGAGTGAGGTTCTTAACATAAATAATGTTATCTGACACAGTAGTAGAAAAGGCGACAAGAAAGCAGAAGGTCAGTGGTTCGAGCCCCATACCCACAGTTCTACGCAATGACTTCATGTATAATCGACGCTAAATTCAAAGCAAATTATGCAAGATCAACGCTAAACTCGACACAAAATATGTAAGATTCTTTGATTAATTCAACTCAACATATATACAATCTTTACTAAATTCAACGCAAAACATGTAAGATCTACGCTAAATTTATCGCAAAATATGTAACATTTACGCTAAATTCAATGAATTCAATGCAGAATTATATAAGAAAGTTGCGCTGAATTTACAATGTTAGTTACCGCTGATCTTTTTGGCAAAATTTGGCAAAATTATTTGGCCCGGGTAATATTATTCATTTAAATTGCACTGGTGTGTTCCCACTCAAATGATCGTGGGGCATAAACGTTTTGATTTCTACGTCTCGGGGCTTTTAATCTCACTTTTTTGTCCTTTGACAGTTTTTATCTGTCTATCTGTTACTCTTGTTTCATTCCTATCCACAGTTTTGCAAAAACCGCACAAATGTTATGCTCCATTAGAACTTTATTACTTAGAAAATTTTGCATTTTGGTTCACACCTTTCTATACGATTTTTCTTGGAGGTTTTTAATTAAGGCTGCGTAAAAGTGAGCTGGAAAAGGTAATCTATGATATTGATCTAAAAATTTTGTTGAAAAAATTTTAACTTCGTGTATGTTTATATCCATGATATACAAGGTTTAAGGGATTCAAGAGATATTTTTTTGGAAATGCTGGGTTTATAATAAAATTATGATTTGCAAAACAACATATTAGAAAAATAAAACCAAAGTCTAGAGAACATTTTTTCACACTAAATGTATATGTAAAGAACTTAATTTACGAAATAATGGAGCGTCATAATCAGTGTAAAAGTATTATTTAGTTGAGATGTTTTGTCACATGAAGACTTTCAAAGTCCTTTATTTAATGGAAACATGAAACAAAAAAACACTTGAGAAGCACAAGGCTCCTATCCTATATCTGGTCCTTTTTAGCCATCACATGAATTGTTGAAAAGATTTTTTAGGAAAATCTTAAAAAACTTTTGTTTGCGTTGAAAGGAACGAATGTAAATTTGCTTTCAGTCAAGGTCTGAGTCTTTTCTGTTACAATTCTTTCTAAGATCACATATCAACTATTACATTTCAAAGATCTCCCATTTGAAATCTATTAGGAGGCTCGTAGCATGAACTTCTATGCAAATTTGAGAATATCCAAAACCACTAAAAGAGACTCCTTGATCACGTTTTTAACTGAAGAATCACCTATGTCCAAAAAACCGAACAATAAAACATAAAAAGTCTTGTTTTTTTTCAGTTGCTTATTTTTGTTGTGTTTTGCTGCTAAGGTTTGGTATGTTTGGTTTGAAACTTTTCAAATCGTAGGGTTTTTTCACAAAAAATCTAAACATTTTGAATATAATGTCAGATGTTTTGACCTCAAGAGTTTAAAATGTACCTCCTGGGGACAAATTCTTCGAAATGAAAGTGAGAGCCGATTAACTTTCTTCCTTAGCATATCTGTAAAATTATTTGAACAATTGTGATTTTCATATTTGTTTCTCAAATTAGAAAATTTTATTTGCTTTTTCAAGTTAAATTTCTGCTGGTTTTTTGACTTTTCGAATATTGTCGCGGATTCAGTTCATTAAATCACAATCACTGCATCTGGATATGATCACCAGAAAACAATTACACAAGTCGTTTTCTCATGATTTACTGTGGTTTGAACCGACTGCGCCGCCGTTTTTATTAGATGTTACGAAACATACCGAGTCCGAGAAACCAAATATACGGAAATTTCTTTGGCTACAAAATCGAACACACCGACATTCTTTTTGTTTACAATGCCAAAAAACCGAAGTAAAAACGTGGTTTTTGTTGCTTTTGTCCAACTAAAACGGAACATACTGATGATATTCTTACTTTTACAAACATTTTTTGAACTGGGCCTGGAATTGTTCTCCTTGTGTTTTCATTTTAACCTCTAATATCAGCATCCAGTTTCTCATTTCACCATCTACCCGGGTCGGGGTGTCAACGATGAAAAACGCAAAAACTATGTAAGATTGGCGTTGATTGCGTTGAAATCATGTAAGATTAACGCTTGAGCGTAAATCTTACATAAATTCAACGCATTGGACGCCAATCTAACATCTTTTGCATTGAATTTAGCGTAAAATTAAATATTTGATAATGCGTTGAAATTAGCGTAGATCTCACATAAATTCAACGCTTTAGACGCCAATCGTTAATTTTTGGCGTTGAGTTAAACATCAATCAAACAATCTTTGCGTCGCATTTAGCGTTGATTTTTCATATTTTGTTTTGATTTTAGCGTAGATCTTACATATTTGCGCTGAATTTAGCGTAGATCTTAACTATAATGCGTCGAATTTGAACTTAGCGTAGATCGTATATAGCTTTGTGTTGAACTTAGCGTAGATCTAACTGATTTCGCTCGGAATTTGGCGTAAATCTTGCAGATTTTTGTTGAATTTAGCGTAGATCTTGCATATTTTGCGTTGAATTTAGCGTAGACCTTACATCTTTTGGGTTGAAATTTGGCTTAGATCTTACATAATTTGCGTTGCATTTAGCGTTGATCTTACATATTTTGCGTTGATTTTAGCGTAGATCTTACATATATGGGCTGAATTTAGCGTGGATCTTACATATGTTGCGTCGAATTTAGCGTAGATCGTACATAGTTTTGCGTTGAATTTAGCGTAGATTTAATTTATTTTGATTGGATTTCGGTTTAGATCTTGCATGCTTTGGGTTGAATTTAGCGTACATCTCACATATTTTGCGTTGAATTTAGCGTAGATCCTACATATTTTGAATTAAATTTTGCGTAGATCTTACATAGTTTTGCGTTGAAGTTATTGTTGACCATACAGAATTTTGCATTTTGCTTTTTGGTTTCCGGGGGGCTGTTACGTGGGGGAATTGGGTAATTGTTTGGGGATGATTGGGTAATTGTTTTTGGGAGGGGGGAACGTGATGTTGGAGGGGTGGGGGGGTACGTGGGGGGGGGGGGGTTGTGCGTTGGGTGGGGTACATGGGTGTACGTGTGGAGGGGGGGGGGGGGGTTACGTGTGGGGGAAGGGGGTACCATTGGGGGAGGGTTTTACGTGGAGGTGGCGGTTGTGGTAGATGTGGGTACGGGGGATGTGCATTGGGTGGGGTACATGGGGTGTACTTGTGGAGGGGGAATACGTTTTTTTGGGGGGGGGGGGGTGTTGGGGGGTATGTGGGGGGGGGGGTGGGTACCTCTGTGTGGGGGGTACCTTGGTTGGGGTACACAGAGTTGTGTGTGGGGGGTGGGCTATCTGGGCGGGGGCAGTTGGATGATGAAATAAGTCAGACAGGCAACAATTTTTCGGCGATTTTAAAAAAAATCAGAATCCGATTGCGTACAAGAGAAACTGGAAAGAGTTGAAAAGAGAAAAAAGTAGAGCAATTTTGAACAAATATTGAATAAGATCTTAGCTGAAATCAACGCAAAATCATGTAAGGACAACGCTAAATTCAAAGCAAAAATATGTAAGATCTACGCTTAGAAACGCCAAAATTATGTGAAACATGAAGTTAGTCCGATTAGTAAAGAGTGCGGTTCCTAACATAAGTAAGGATGCCTGGCACAGTGGTAGCAGAGGCGACAAGAAAGCAGGAGGTCAGTTGTTCGAGTCTAATACCCAAAGTTCTACGCAATGATTTCATGTAAAATCAACGCTAAAATCATAGCAAATTATGCAAGATCAACGCTATATTCAACGCAAAATATGTAAGATCTACGCTAAATTCGACACAACATCAACGCAACATATATACGATCTACAATAATTCCAACGCAAAATATGTAAGATATACGCTAATTTTATTGCCAAATATGTAACATTTACGCTAAATTCAATGCATTCAATGCAAAATTATATAAGAAAGTTGCGCTGAATTTACAACGTTAGTTACCGCTGATCTTACAAAAATTTGGCAAAATTATTTGGCCCGGGTAATACTGTTCATTTAAATTGCACTGATGTGTTCCCACTCAAATGATCGTGGGGCACAAACGTTTTGGTTTCCACGTCCCGGGGGCTTTAATTCTCACTTTTTTGCCCCTTGACAGTTTTCTATCTGTTACTCCTGTTTCATTCCTCACCACAGTTTTGCAAACATCACGTGATTTTTAGGTAATGTCAAGTGAGTTTAATTGAGAACAGCCAATAGAAGCAGCAATTAACGTTAAACAGATTCCTATTCAAATTGTCAGCTCAGCTTCAAGAACCGAAAGAAGAAGTTTCCTTTTTGATCTGTTTCTGTAACTACTTTGGAAACATCAAATGTACAAAGCTATTGTGGCTACTTTCTGGGATAATGATAGCTGTTTTTCAAATTCAATTCGTAGAATTAGAAGTATCTACTCAAAGACAATTGTTAATACTTTGTATATCAATTTATCCGATTGTGCAACAATTTTGCCTCAATTTTATTTTGCCTCAACGCAATGTTCGAAAACGTTTGTTTTCAGTTCTTAAATTTTTTTTGATTGACAATTCATATTTTTCTGTAAAAATTGATGTTTCTGTGTTTTTAATATGTTAATTAAAGTTTGTCTTTCTGCGGTTGTCTTCAATAAGTATAAACAAATTAGGTGTACTAACCTTGATGGAACTAAAAGACGAAATATGGCCTCTAAAATTATTATTTTAAGCGCTAGATTATGAGTAGGCATTAGGTAATTTGTAAAAACATATTACAAGACTAAAATGCACGAAATGCGGGCGTGGCAAAACTTTTTATTTTCTTTCTTAATTCACATCAGGTAAAGAACTAAGCAGACGACTTCGAGAAACCGTGAAGTTGCAAAAGTAGAAAAGACCATTTTCAGCCAGGGTATCACAATTGTTTCCCCGACCAACGCCAGCTATTACTTGGGTCGCAAAATGGGGTTCCGGTGCAACCCAACTGAATGGTCTGAAAAAAATTGAGTCGACCCCTCCATCTGGTCAATGGAGTTCCTCTTGGTCTGTTCGGTCTAACAAACGGTCTTTTTTCAGACTATTTGTTTTAGGAAAGAATCATCAATCGGCAAGCTGCTGAAGCCAGTATTGGTTCCAATGGTTTAAAATGCGAAGCCCCGTCACTTTCTAGTTTAGACTGGTCAAGATGCAATGCAACTCCACACCTTCAAATTGTTGACAACAAAGAGTTTAATCATTGTAGACTCACAGACCCAAAATCTGTTTTTTCCCGAGTTTTGTAATCTTATCGTTGCCAGGAATGCGAAGTTCAACTCCTATCTCGGTTCTTACCACAGACAGGCCTGTACGATATAATTGTGCTGTTCTTTGGTGGAAACATCCTGTTCAAAGGTTTACTGCCTTCTACAAAAGAACGAAAAACAATTGAAATTGTTTTTGGCCAACGAAATTGAACAGCTCGCGAAAAAAGTACTTGCTACAGGATTACCCACCAGAGATGAAACAAAAGCCGTGATCAACAGTCCGCTTTAGTTATTAAACAAAAGCGACTTGGGCGTTAAAGGAGTCAATAATGAGGTATTTTGTTCCCAATATCAACGACGACGTAATATAAACGTGTAGCTCTTTGGGGTGCTGGCACAAAACTACAGAACAAAATTCATACAAAGAACTCAGCGGTACGATTGACAACCAAGGCCAATTCCAAACATACAAGTGTAAGGACGCTGTGTGCGAGTGTTTTTCCTTTCAAAATTTGAGCCAGCGGTTCCAGTAATGGAACCAAAAACAAATTCCTTTTTTAAACTTTTCATTCGGAGTCACCGATAGTAGCATTGGTCCCATGAGTTTAATCTTTTCGAACAACTCTTCTATAAAGCGTTGCGGCTCGCACCAGTAGTGGCTCCATTGGTTACCAACAACTTTAATTCGACGCCTGTACCACTATTGGTTCCGTAGGCGTCCCATTACACAAAGCAAAAAAACCGCCGATACCAGTTTCGGCTCCACAGGTGTCAATAGCAAAATAATGATTATTCAAGAAGCAATAAACGGTTTGCTACAAATACAGACCGAAAGGGGTAAAAATGAAAACTTTGTAAACAGTGATCAGTCCCTAGAATGCATTTGCATCAACTGTGCCCCTTCCAACAAGCCAATCTCTTACAGTTTTCCGAAAGATACCGTTGCGATACATTTATAACACCAATGCACGAAATTTAGAAACTCTGTCATTAATGCATTACAACAAGTCATCCGACACCAGCTTTGATCTGAAATACGTGCGTACTACACAACCAGCGATATGTAGTTTTGGAATTTCTCAAAAATCCCCCATCAAGCAGAAGACGAAATTGAAGTCAAAACGGAAACTGAATATATTTTTTAAAATCGATTGGCACCAATTTTCTGAGCTCGAAAACAGATTGAGTCAAGAATTTGACAAACCTAAAAAATACTTCATCTGTTGATACAATCTTAAAACAGGAACATCATATCATCAAGATGTTGATACAATCATCAAGAAAGGTGTTTCCAACAAAAATTTTATCTTATGGACAACAAATCCAAATTATTTTGAAAACGGATGTTGATGACGGGATTGAAATCGGCCCTCATATTGGTTGTCAATCTAGTCTAGACCAAACCAACATATCAAAAATCTTAGCATTTAATTTCTTAATTGACTCACCTAGACCGTTTTCATTATCATTTTCATTATTCAATAATGCCTTTGACTTTGACGTCTTATGACTTACAGAATAATGTTTAATTTCTAGCATTCCCACTGACGCCTTCTTTCTTAGTAGCTTTAACGTGTTTGAGAACCACCGCATAATCGGGAATGGCTGTACAACCAGTCATGGTGGAGTAATAATACCGGTTAAGGCATCTTAAGACCAAATTGTTGAACGCACCGGAGAAGGAAGAAGGTTTTTTTTGTGCAGTGAGCCCTGAACAAAAAAACATTAAATTTAGTTTGCGCATACGACTCTTCAAAATACAGTCCCTACAAATGGGACCCAGAAACATTCTGAAACTTTTCTAGTTGATAAGGAGCAGATCAACAAAGAATATAACCACCAGAGATGATTTTTCATGGAAAACAATGATATCATGCCACGATGATGAGAACAACTTGCTATATTATTTCGTAGATAAATGCTTCGTATAAACCCTAAAGTTCTCCGATGTTTTGTGATGTATTTCACAAATGAACCTCAATCGTGGATCAACTCTGCCATTTAAATAAATTTAGGGCACTTATACAACAAAAACATCAAAAAATGTTTGGTCAACCTTGCCTTTTCAATAGTCATCAAGGTTAACAAAACAATGGAATACCCTAATGGA
Organism: Convolutriloba macropyga; assembly: GCF_964194025.1. Taxonomy (NCBI): domain Eukaryota; kingdom Metazoa; phylum Xenacoelomorpha; order Acoela; family Convolutidae; genus Convolutriloba; species Convolutriloba macropyga. Next base: position 37,102,575 of record NC_134472.1, read on the forward strand.
ATGCTACATGCATTTAAAAACCAATTGATTGAGTTAAATTCGATCAATCGATAGTCCATAATAAATCCATTTTTCCTTGCTTTGGTAAAATCGATTTTCTCTTTCTGCAAAGGTACGACAGTAAAGTCTAAACTTTGAGTGGATTTAAAGTTAAGCCATTTCTATTTAGATTTAGTTAAATCTTATTGGTCGAAAAAATGTATGAATTTTTGAAAGACTTAGTTGTAGATAACTTGCCATTAGAAAGATTGGATTTGTTGAACTGAAGTAGTAGAAAGATTTTGAATAGTTGAAGGAGGAGATTTAGAAGGATTGAAGAAGAGAATTGATTGTTAGAATTATTATTGTTTTGAAGAGATAACTGCTAGACCCACATCCGAAGACCTAAAATATATTTTAATTATGATCAGATACTCGATAATATAACCTGAGATAATCAATATAAGTTGGTGACAGGAGAAAAAGCAGTTAGAGATAAAGATAAAAGTTGCATTTTTCGAGCCCAAAATATTGTTTATCGTCTAAAGTTTCGATTGAAATCTAACCATGTGTTACACTTTGAATTTCAATACTTTCAACGTTCTTGATAAAAATGTCAAAGTTAGAGCTCACATCGACATTGGTCCCATTTTTATCTTACTCTATTAATATTTTCGAAACCGCATTTTTCATATTTTACCAAATCGACAGTCGACCTGGTATTCATTTATTTTACACTACTGAAATTGAGAACGACTTTACTGAAATTAAATCAACTCTCACCATCAACTCAAACTGCATAATTGATTTGAACCCCGGAATTCAAATGAATTTTAACTTTTAAAGCTTATTGAACAAATTTCATTCTATTCAAACGGCAAAATGACAGACGTTACAACAATGGCTACGGCCATTGCGACGACTATTCAAACAGGCATCACAGGAACAAGTTCAGGACAAACTGTCGTTCTCAACCCGTCTTCCGGTGGCCAAACAGAAGATTTTCGAACTTTCAAGGAACAAATCAGAAGCTCAGTGTCACTTGAGCAAGTAGCGAATAACGCTAAATTGGATTAACTCAAACTGCATTTGACAGGCGGCGCACAAGCTTGGAAATTCCAACAATTCTTCTTGGAAATTCCAACAGCAGACAGAAACACATTTGACAAAGCAATCCAAGCACTCGAAAACCGATATCTAAGTGCAAACAGAATAGAATTGTTCAAGCAGAAGTTTCAAGAACAAAAATTCAATTTATCAAGAGAGACCCCAGAAGATTATTTAACAGATCTGACGAGATAGGCGAATTTAGCATTTCCAAATCCAACAGGTGGAGATAAATTACAGGAGAGAACCAGAGGGATACGTGATGCATTCATAAGTGGCATGCCTTCCCAAATACGGCTTAAATTGTTGATGGAGCCAGATACCAAAACAATTCAAGAACTTTGCACATTTGTCTCCAAGAGGTTAGCGTTGAAAAGCATTCTACCAGATGAAGAATCAACAAGTACAGCCTTTAACGCACTTTCTTTTAATGAGACAACAAATTCAACGACGGAGTTATCGGTGTTGAAGAGTGCGTTGAAATTCAAGTAAAAATCGGGAATTGTCAATTTACAGAACAATTTCTAATTTTAAAAAATCTGACTTTTATGAATTTTAAGATGACTTTAACGTCACTCGGCCTTCCATTCTTTCGCAAAAACAAAATTGTAAAACATCCTTTTAAAGGTCTTCTTTATTTACCTGAACTTATTATCTCATTGGCCGTATCAACAAATTTCCATAGAAAATTATCCAAATCCCAAATTTTACATACAGTCTCAAAAATTACTATACATCCGAATCAACAAGAAATTATTGATTGTGAACTGATTAACCCAGACAGAGCTTATGAATATGCTTCAGGATTGATAGAACCTTCAATTCAATTTGAAAGTAGGTCAGGCCTTTGTGCATATTGTCTTCTATTAATGAAGTCGATGGAAATAGCCGAGTTCACATTGGAATCTTGATTCTCAATCAAAACAAAATCACAATTACAGCAAAATCAAGAGTAGTGAAATTTGAAGTTTTAACACCAAAACAAGCGTCATTGATCAAGCCAATTCACCCCTCACTTTGTAGTCTGGTTAAAAATCATGAACACGATAATAGCTATCCTAAATCAGCACAATACTTGCGTCAACAAGCATTTCACGAAAGGTCTGATGGTTTTTGGTTTCCAACACCTGAAAATTGCACAGAGGCCTCGAAGTTTATCGGAGTAGAAAAGAAAATTCATGAGTCTCTAATGAAATTTAATGAAGAAGAAATGCTTGATCCAACCATTAATGACACCTAGCGAAAACAATTTTTCAGCAACTTTAATTGGGATAAGTCAATATTCAATACCAGTCAAAAGAAAAAATGGAAGAACTGTTGGTAAGCTTTCATAAAATTTTTGCACGACATCGATTAGATTTAGGGAAAAATAACGACAGTCGAGTCAAGTTACCGTCCGGTATATTCTCCAAATGCGATAACTCCAATACCTTTACGTGACACACTAATTAATGAACTCGCACTTATGCAATTTTATCATATCATATTAACGTTACCATTTTCGAAGTATTTGTCACCGATCTTCGCCCAACGAAAGTGGAAAACTACGACTTTTGGTTGATCTCAGAAAAACAAACCTTTTACTTAGACATGACTACTCGAATCATAATATTCCAATTCCCACAAGGGCTGATGCCAGTGCTCACATAGCAGGTAAATCAATTTTTGCTGAAATGGAGTGCAGCCAAGCGTACTTTTTGATGCAAATTGTGGATGAGCTGAGTATTCAATTACTCGCATTTAATTTTGGAGGGCGTACAATGGCTTTCAAGTGACTTGCGCAAGGCTTAAGCAGATCGCCTACGGCCTTCAGTGCTTGCGTAAACAAACCTTCATTCATGCGTTGCGAGCGATAGATGCTTTGTTTATTTCGATGAATTAGGATCGGGAGCAATTGATGGAAATGCACTTATTGAAAATTTGAAACACATATTGGTTAAAATAGAAATTCTGGGATTCAAAATTCAAAAGAAAAATGCGTTTTCGGAATCCCTGAAATTAATTATCCTGGTCATAAAATTTCAGGAGATGGTATCAAACCCAATAAAGATAAGCTAGAAAAATTTCTTTCTGAGAACAATAAAATAACCAAAATCTGTAAAACAGACAAGAAAGTTATATGGATTTCTTCAGTACTTTCAAACATTTATTCCAAACTTGGTTGAAAAACTGCAACCATTCTTTAAGCTACTACGAAAAGAAAGCACATTCATTTTAATTTCTGAACATCACATAAGTCTTGAAAAGTGGAAATATGACCTAAAAAAAGCGTGCTCATTGTCACTAAAGATGGCAAAACCAAACTGCCAATTCGTCGTCATGTGTGATGCAAGTTTCTATGCAGCAGGCTTTGTATTACTCATTGAAGATTATACTATTCCCGAAGAAACCACTTCAAAACCTTACACACGAGTAGCCTTTGGTTCCCATTTATTCTCTCCAGCACAGTTGAAACACTCAATCTATGTCAAGGAATTTCTTTGTGTACAATATGCCTATGAAACGTATGAACATTACATATGGGGAGTCTCAAACAAACCAATGATTGTGTTAATAGACAACAAAAGTGTAAGCCGTTTCTTTCAAGCCAAATGGCTACCGGGCAAACTTTGGAACGCTGATGATTACGTACTCTCATTCAACTTTGTGTTAGGCCATTTTTCAAGCAAAACAAATGCAGCTCCGGATGACTTGTCTCGAGAACATATAAACCCGGCAACAAAAAACAAAATGAAGTTAGCAGATCAAATACCACTACATAAAATCCAAATGGACGTTTTCAATAATGTCAGTACATGCTACTGAAGCAATTGCGCCACAAGCTACTCACCACAAAAATCCAGAAACCATAGTTACAAATGCGGATAATGAAATAGAAGCAAAAATTACAGAGCTGAGTTCACTGCATTAAAAATAAATATGTGCAGTTTCGGAAGAAAACCCGCTGGATAAACTAGACTTGAAAAAAATCCTGTTTCCACTGAATGTTGAGAAAATACAAAGCAATGACCCAGACATAGTAAAAGTATAAAACTGGATATTGAGTAAAATTAAACCAGAAACGACGTATTCAACGTATGACTTGAAGAAATGCCATAAGCACCTTAGCCGACTAACAATAGAACATGGTATACTGTACCGTATTCACAACAGTAAAATGAAGGGACATTTTGGAGTACAAAAAACAGTACGTGAATTCCACAGGAATTACTATTTTCCTGGTTTCATTGATTTTCTAGTATTGTATATTAATAATTGTTTAAGGTGCGCACAAGCAAAATCTCCACAGCACAAATACTTAACAACTCCACTAAATCCAGTCAGTTCTAACACCACCCTACCCACTGACATGCTCCAAATAGATATTGTAGGAAAGTTACCCCATAGTGGCGGTTATTCCTATATATTGACCGGAATGGACGTTTTTACAAAATACATGTTCGCGCAACCACTCACTTCAATATCAGCCGAAACAGTAGCAAAGTATCTTGTACAATGGTTTATGCGACACTATTATACATCATTTTTAATAGTCACTGATCAAGGTTCACAATTTGTCTCAAAATTACTCCATGAACTCGCAAACATTTTAGAAATAAAGCTCGAGCAAGCTAGAGTAAAGCACGCACAAACAATTGCTGTAGTTGAGCGATCTCACGGACCACTGATGCGCTATTTCAGAATATATGAAAATCAATTGCAACACGATTGGCATAAGCACCTAGCAGTATTCCAGCACACTACCAGCTACCATACAACTATGGTTGCCCACCGACGCTACTTTTTCACGGCCGCATCTCAATGAGTCCTATAGATATAAGATTTAACAACAGAATTTTATACTAACATGGCAGCAGGTATGACTACATATCTGATTTACATAGCGAAATGACGACACTTTTCGGGCATACAAAAGAATTACTCGTGAAACCTTTCAACAAATATGAAGATTACTATGATACAAAAACAGCAGCCGCACCCTTGAAATTACATGAATATTGTGTCATGTTGAGCCGAAAACTGTCTAACGAGCAATTTAGCAACCTACAATGTAAATGGAATGGATTATATCGGATTGAGAAAGTTCTTTCCAGAAGCAATTACGTAGTCAGAAAAATAATACATTCCATACACATATAGTCCACAGAGTTCGATTAAAACCTATCATACCACAGTACGAAATAAAAGACCTGGCTGATATTGACAGTAAACAATTCACTCTAGATCTTTTAGTGCCTGAAGCTCAACGAGAACCCGAAATTTTTGTCAGTAGTTTAGAAGAAATGCTTTACAATCCATGGGATTTAAATAGAGTAACAAAAGTAGAAACAAAGTAACAAAATCAAAAACGAATGATCAACCAGCAGGCAATACTCCGGAAAGAAGAACGGCTGATTCAAGCTTCTCTAATAGCCAAACACAATCAAGTGCTGACTCATCAAATTCGGTCTTTAAAACTCCGGAATCAATTAGAAATTATTCAGTACATTCAACATCAGGTTCAGAAGTTTTAAGTCCAAAACCCGACAGTACCAAACGACCCCACCATCTGAACCAAAAGCACCAGTATCAAATTTAGCAAAAATATTGGCAGATAAAAAGGACTAAAGAGCGGCTCAAAAACCAGTTCAACGGTTCAAAAACCATTTCAACAAACAGTAACAGTGCAAGCTAAACAACAATCTCCACAAATTTCCAACACGGTTTCACGATATAGTCAAGTTAGGAAGGAGACTCAGCACTCTCAATCTAGTTAGAGATGTTTCTACCGAAAATTTTTTCTATTATGATTACCACAACCTTATTTCTTCTATAAAACAACTCATTGATATTAGAGTGTATTTATGTTCTTATAGATTACTTTCATAACTTAATTGCATTACACACTGAATGAACACCAACCAGTCCAAACTTGCCTCTGGCAGAACTGTAAATTGCACAAATCGAAAGAGAAAAAATGAAAACCTTTATCCCAGATTATTCATGTTTATAACAAAATTATGATCAGAAAAACCCACAAAAATGCAATTATTTCAAGTTACAAAAAAACTGAAAAACCCGTATGCAAACGATTGTAGCCTAGGTTCTTGTGCATTGAATGAACCCATAATCATCATCGAAACTTTTATTTGCTAGCAGCGAAAATTACAATAATTTATAAAAACGTACTTTATTGGGCAATTTGGGCATTTTGCCGCCGTTGAATTTCAACTCCAGCCCGACACGTTTGATAAGCATTGCTGTGACTTGTTATGCTGTAGAAACTATTTGAATGCAGTTCATTCACTGCTGTACAGTCTCTGCCAACTCCACGGTGCAATCTTAGCTGAAGGCTTTATAAATAATACAAACAAAATCTTATAATTATATTCCTATATTCCCTAACTTATTTCTCTAAATTATTTATACCTATATCCATATTTCGCTTTTCTTCATAATTTGCTTTTTGGTCAGGCAAGAAGAAACTCCGCTTGCGATTTTTACTTGGACCAGCAGGGCGACCGCGTTTACTTGTACTAGTAGTAATAACAATATTTTGCCCAGAAGAAGTATAAGATTGTAAACGCTCCGTTATTCCACTGACTCCTCCAAGTTGATTATCGCAAAAATTACTTCATTCAGCAGATCCCTTTATGCCATGAATGTTAATCAGACTTTTTAAAGCATTGTTTTGTAAACCATTGCCATAGGTGCTGAGTGTTTCGTGTGCGCGACTAATATCAGTTATATTGTTCGCTTCCCAACCCAAGACAAATGACGGTCCGCCAGTGAAGGTTAAAACTGAATGCGCGCATAAAACAGGCTGGCAGAGGAAATGAGATTTGTTTGGAATGTAATCGTACATGGAATTTTTGTACTTACCCTGGCCATTCTTTACAAAATGAATGAAAATCTTAACAATTCCAATTTGCCATTCCAGTAAAACACTTTGTTTGCCACGGTTACAAATTATGAATAATTTTTCACCCACAGGAGTATACGAAATTGATTGTTTCCCAACAGTTTCAACCTGTCCATCTGTATAATACGGATTAAATTAAAAAAAAATGCATCAAAATTAGTGAAATTTCACGAATCAGGTTTAGAAAACGTACATAAATTTAACAAAGAAAAACTTGCAAAAAATGAAAATTCGTTTAAATCAGAATCAGGACGGGACTAAGTTTGATAAATTCGTGATAAACCACAGTTTTTTTTTCACAGTTGAAGGCAGGGTATAATATTTATCAACAATTTCACAAAACTGATTCAAATTACTAATATTTTCAACATCGTCCAAAAAAGCTATTATCAATTTTGAACAAATTGTGGTTTGTTATTGCAATGGGTAATTTCATCCAGCTGTTATTTATTATATATTTAAAACCTTGATTGTTGAACTCGGCCATAACATCAGCCCAATTTGAAGCGCCATGAACATTGATAACTGGCACAGGTTTCCAGCCAATGGATTTTAAAATCGAGTCATCAAAGAGGCTGTTCTTAAATAATTCAATGTCTTCATATAATGATAACGAAAAATTCCTGTTTTTGGCATGTTTTATCTTAAAAAAAATTACCTCTCTTTACATTACGAAAAAAAGAATGTTTCACTTGTTTACCTTTGAATCCTTAAAAATTGAGTTACACTGAAAGGTTAAATTTCTGAGGTACTTAGCAAAAGTACAACAAAAGAGCAGCAATTAAACACGGCCAGCAGCATACACACAAAACACAGGCCAGAAAGAACAACCACCAATACTGAATAACAGAAGACCCCACATCGTCTGAAACGCAGGCATACTCCACACTATCCAAGGTGAAGACAACCACCCCAGACTCCAAGAATATGGTTGCATCTTTGCAACACAAAACTTTTGTTTGTAAGTCTACATTGATCTCATTAGAGGCCTGAAGCCAACATAAAGAGGAACACAAAGAAGCGAAACATAGAAACATGTTTCAACTGAAAACATACTTAGCATTAGTGATGAGTTAAATTATTTCATACATTACGTTACAACAGAAGACACTGAAAACAATTATTTCACTTCCGTTATCAGAACATTTCTAAAATTATGCAAAATTTAAATAAAGTTACATGCTGAAATGTGAGTAATAGTCTAGAACCCCACTACTTTTAGAGACTTGCAAAGACCAATAATAAAATTCAGCGTTAAACATTTACGACGAAACAGCAAAATTACACGCTACAGTTCAACAAGACGGCTTTCGGCATGAGAAATGCAACAAATCAATCCTGGAGTTATTTTAAAAACAAAATTATTACTGCAGGATATTTTTTTTGAAGAACCTAGTTACCTAAATCGCTTATAGCAGAGCACGCAGATAGTTTTTTGTAAGTCTCATTGCTTGAAGTTATTATTTTTATTTACAATGGCTTGATGAAAACTCAGTAGGTACAATTTATTCTTAGCTTGCCCACCTAAAGATAAAAATCAAATCCTACCAAAAATCTGTCATACTCTCACAAATGGTTTTGCTAGCATATCTGAGTCTAATAGTTTCAGTAACTATTTCAGCAAGTTTTTGCGAATATCAAAACAATGGAATAGATTTTGTTTACGAACAAAAACTTTTGTTAGCTGAAAAATTTATCAACATTCAGTTTTTGTTTCCTTTACCAAAATTTAATGAAACAATTGACGAGAAAATTAAACATCTGACAACTACGTTATCAACAGCATGGAGCAAATACGATTTCAGTTGAGACTTGTCAAATATGTCAACGAATGAATCATCGCTGAATTTTGAATTGATTTCAAAACACGCTGAAAAACAACTACAGGCGGCCAAAATTGACATAACAGAACGTCAAGAAAAACTTATTGAAACAATGGGATCAACAAACTCAGTGAGTAATTACTCATCTAATAGAAGCAAAAGAGAAACTGGCTCAACAGTGTTTGGAGCATTAACTGCTTTATCAGCGGGAGCAGGCATTGCATGTACGTTAGGGTCAATATTTGGAAGTTGCGGAGGATCAAATCACAGTCAAGAGGACATTGACTATGCCTTGCAAGAACTGGAAGAAAATAAATATCGCTGAACTGAAGTCAACTCGAAATTGAACCAAAAATTTTTCATAATTGCATCTCAAATGAAAGATATACAAAAAACGCAATCACTTCTCACTGAAACGCAGGAAAACCACAGTATAATTTTAAACAATGCTATTAAATTGCTAAAGGAAAAAACGAGACGCTTAATGGCATGTAATCAGTACTTCTACGCACAAGACAGGCTGCTACCAGTGCAAACAAACTTAGCAGCTTTACTGCTCGCAATTAATAATGAGATTAAAGCCTACAGAGTCGCTGTTTACGCCTACAAACTCAATTTATTGAATTCTGTTATGTCAATGGTTAACAAAGTTATAAAGATGTCTCTACAACCGCGATCAATGCTACTCGATATTCTTCAAATGTTGCCTTAACTCAAGTTCACCAGACAGTTAGATTAACACCTGCTATTCCAACGAAACAAATTCTTACATATTACGAGACAAAGATCTTGACAAATGTAGCTGTAGTCAATTAAGGAATGATTTTCACCCTGGCAGTGCCCTTTGCATCTGGATCGACAGCTCTCAACTTATATAGAGCAACTCCATTACCAATACCAAACCGAGGAGAAGATGTTTACGCTTCTCAATTTGAACTAGAATCAAATTATATTGCAATAGCTGAATCTACAAACCGCATAGCATTACTCTCACAATCACAAATTGACAACTGTGTGGGCTCCAGTAGTTTTTCTGAGTGCATAGATGGATTCTCACTGGAAACCGCAGAAAATACTTGTCTTGGTTCAATACTAATTGGTAATCAGTTCTCAGCATTACAGAATTGTTATATCTTGACGGTCAAACTTCCGATTATGGAAAAAGCAAAAAATATTGGTAATGGTAAATGGCTGATAACATCATCCAGTAAAATTTTCGGTCTTTTTCTCAGTGATTTGAAAAATACGGACCATCTTAAACGAACAAAATTTCCTGGTGTCAGGTATGTGTATTAGAATTAAAATGCGGAACAAAAATAGAGACTAGTTCAATGGAATTGAGAGCGGATATGCTTTCTTGCAAAAATGACAGCGCAAAAAAGATTGACATCAAACTAGCGGATCCATTACAGCATATCTTTAGTAAACTACCAGGCTTAGCGGAACTCCCACACATCTCATCGATGTCTGAAGCTCGCAGAAAAATTGTCGAACAAGCACAATTAAAAATGTTAACGGTGCCTGAATTTCTCAGAAAATCACTCGATAAATTAGACGAGATTTCAGAACCTATTATTCTCAACATGAAAAACTTGAGACCAAGTATTCAGAACAAATTTCGAGAAGCTGGAACTTGGATAATATCAGTAACGATTGAATTTTGTTCTTTTTGTAATTCCCTATTATTGCATTTTGGACTAGCATATGTTCTCAAACGTTATCTTCAACGATATGCTACAGTTATTACATCAGTGGTTGGTGAAAAGAGAATTGACAACAGATTATCAGTATCTACAACTACATCTTGTTGTAATATCAGTACACTGTCTACGGTTACGGTTTGCGTTGGGTGTTATTCTTAAGCACTTTAAACCTCGGAGTTACTGAGGAAAATTTTCCGAGTTTTAGACTTGAATTTAATTGAGCAGATGTAAATGTACAATCAGTTTAATACAAAGTTAGATCTATTGCTTGTAAATATTAGAAGTTTTGTGAAGATGAGAGATGTAAAGCAATTAAAGAGAGGCAGCCCGATTGTGTATGGTTTAGTTTTGAGTATGGTCTTTGGTTTCGGTCCTATCAATGGTTGATTAATCTTAGGTTATTATTACCCAATTTCTCCAATCTCTTTGGGATTTTCTCATATTTATTTTCTACCCCAAGGGTCCCTGTTAGTTAAACTAACAGATAACCGGTTTACCTGCTTGACGAATCCCGTCATGAACAAACATTCCTTGACGTGTCCCGTCAAGATTAAATTCCATGTTGATTCCCATCATTATTTATGAGGCTTTCTCTACATTGTTAAAATCCGGTTTACTGCTAGTAACCATCTCCTTTTGTTCTCCTATTTGTTTGTGAAAATTTCGAATTATGTGTTTAATATGTAATTTATGAGCATGTCATACATTATGGTTCACTATACTGCCTCCCTCTTAGAAAATGTGAGTGTTCCATTCACTCACACAGCAAGAGTTTCAAATGTCCATTTTCGAGTTCATATTCTTGTGCTTTTTCAATCCGGTACTTGTCATAAATATTACGGGCCTCCTCGTTTTCCATAATTTTCTTTGCTTGAAGAATGATTTTGAACATGTCCTCACGACCACCCTTGTCCGGATGACAGAGCATTGCCAACGTTTTGAAATCCTTCTGGATAGTACTGGTTGTGGCCCCCTGTGGCAGGAATTGAAGTTCATAAAAGTTTGGAGGTCGACTGAACGGGCTCTGCGCATTGATCGCCTCAAGCCTCCTCTGTGTGTCCTTCTTTGAGGTTTGCTCTGTTTTTACTCTACCCCTTAGCTTTCTATTGTCTATCTTGGCATTCTCCAACTCCCGAGCTAAGCACTCCCGCTCGTCCACCAGATCGATACATTCCCTTGTTTTTGATTCGGCTACATTTGGAACCTCCTCCAACTCTTTCTTCAATGTTTCCACCTGCCTCCTGCAGGACTCCCGCTGTTTTCCCAGCGTATTCAAGTTGCCGTTTGGTCTCCAGCAATTGATCACCTAATCTTTGACTTTCAAGTTTTAACTGCCGGAGCTCCTCTTCGAGTCGAGCCCCGGCTGTTCCCAGCATTTCGCTGTTGTCAATCTTCTTTTGTTGTTCCTCGAATCTGTGTTGCATCTCATTTAACTCCCCAACGCTAATTGCGGCTCCATCCACTATATTGGGTGGTTGCAGCTGCGTCAGTGGCACCACGTACTTTTTGTTTGAGGTTACTCCAACAATCCGATACACTTGGTGCCTGACTATCGACCTGACCTCGAACAACTCGGGTAGATAGTAGCAATAATCACCAATTTTTGGATCTGCCATTCCTACGTATCATGAAATTAGTCTAATGTATGAATCTCAATTTCTGCCATATCTGGCACAGATTTTGCCTTTTTTGTTTTAAAAACTAACATGTTTGTTGCACCATCACACCGTTCAACTGTCCTTTTTCTTGTCAATTTTTTTTTCTTTGTACGTTGTTTTAGATGATGAAAATAACCTAGTTCCCCCATTGGGTTAATGGGTTGCAGTGCAATTACAGGATTGGTGCCACTGCGTAGCATATCGATTGAAAGAAACACGCGTACCAAACAAAATATGATTTTAGATCCAATAAAAATAGTCATCAAACTGATGGTTTTTTCCCTGGCCACATGCCAGATTTGTTTCACTTCTTTACCCAAGTATTCAAAAATCAGCAATTCATGCCACTGATGATTGTACTCTAAGTCCGTGTTGAAATACTCTAGAGTCTCATGCTCATATAATCCTCCTTGTCTCAGGAAAAACTTTAAACTTCGAGATAGAACTATCTCGAAATTTTGCGTTTAATATGTAATTAATGTGCATGTCATACATTATGGTTCATTATACTATGAGTAAACTTTCAGCCAACAATATTGTTTTGAGTGAGCAAAAGTTGATACAACACTTCAAAGTGACGAATCAAGAGGGTGCTCCAGCAGATATAGACAACATGCAACTTGTTTGCAAACAAATTGCGCGAAACCTGAACACCACGTTTTAATTAATTTTTATCTTAAAATCAGCTACTCTTTGAATGCAAAACTGCAGTATGCCAACTATAACATAGCCGCCCTGTTTATGTGGTTTTTAAATGCTTCAAAGAATCAATGCTTTATGAGTGAATGCTAAGAAGTATAAACTTTAATATTGAAGAAGCGCAGAGTAATGTCTAAACTTTGATTGGATTTAAAGTTAAGCCATTTCCATTTAGATTTAGTTAAATCTTATTGGTTGAAAAAATGTATGAATTGTTGAATGAATTAGTTGTAGATAACTTGCTATTAGAAAGATTGGATTTGTAGAACTGAATTAGTAGAAAGATTTTGATGAGAAGATTTTGAAGGAATGAAGAAGAGAATTGATTGTTAGAAATATTATTGTTTTGGGATAACTGCTGGATCCACATCCTAAGACCTAAAATTTATTTTAATTATCATCAGATACTCGATAATATAACCAGAGATAATCAATATAAGTACGACGTCTATCATACACCTTTACGAAAAAGTACCAACAGTTACAACACATCGCGAGGAACTCTCAACATTGGTATCAAAGGCTGCTTCTCAACTGAATAAAAACCGGAAACCTAACGGAGCGAAAGTAAGAAAATCGAATTCGCCATAAAAACTTGGACTAGAAAAAAATTACTTGCAATCGAATATGAACTTCACCAAGAAATGGTCAAGATGGTAAGCAACAATTTGAATCGCATATTTCCAGCACTCTGCAGTTCAACAAAAACCAAAAATACCTCAGATTAATCCAAAAGCGTCCACCATTCCAGAGCAAAATGCATCTCCAAGCATCTTTTGACGCCGAAAAGTGACGAGTTTTTTGTAACCCAAAGTCCAAAGCGTATGCAACCTAAAGTCCAAAAAATCTCGACCAAACATTTTTTTCCGAAAGTTTAAACAAGTATCAATTTTCCGAATCTGATATTAACATAAAGGAGAAATTAGATGTCATGTTTGGGACTGCAGATCTACGAAGCTATTGCGACTATTCTCTGGCAATGTGCCAGTTTTGTTTATTGTTTTTTGCTGGAGAAGGTTATAAACTCAGATTTGTATTTCAAATTCAACCTATTGATATAAATAAATCGCGCCTCCTAAAATACGGGAGAATTAGGTGTTAGGGAACGGATTTTGTCGAATTTGTTTTTTCAATGGTGGTGATATATCAACTCAACACAAAACTGTTTCCACACACAGTAGCTTCATTTTTGGGGTCATATGCCAAAATACCGAGTGTAACATATAATTTCGGATTTAAAGTGATAAAAAAGTTTTCTTGTTTATTTTTAAGTTTACAGCGTTTGGTTCCCCCTAGTGGTTTCAAATGCTGGCCGCCTTCCTGTTAAATTTGTATTTGGTACGTTTTATAATAGAGGGGAATGGGCCAGATTGTTCCATTTTGTAGCCGTAGTTTGAAAAAAGATTTGTTTAAATAATTTTTCAACCGATTATCTTGAACAATGATTTGTTTTGGTTCTACCGTGATAATGATGTGCGATTGGTGGTTTCAAGTTTCTTTTGAGTAGTAGTTTTGTCGATGATATAATCGAAAAAGTTAGATCGGGCGTGGTTTAGTTGAGACTTGAATCCTTATTGTTGTAGTTTGAATCATAAAAGCCATTCTGTACAGAATTTTCAATTCCAAGAGCCATTCTGTGCAGAATAATTCTCAATGCTGACTGAACATTCTTTACTGGATTGAGTAACGATATAAAAAATTTTATTCCAGAAATTCAATGCCGTATAGCAGATCACGTTCGCGCAGTTTTTCCCGGTATGTTGAAATTATTTCTAATACTGTATTACTATTGCTGTAATAACGTGTAATTGTCAAGAAAAAGAAGTAATTGTCAAACGAAACACTTATAGGCGAAGTCCCATGGAGAGGCCTCGAAGTAGGTCAAATGATCGTCCCAGAATGTCGGAACCGTACAAGAGAGGTAGAAGTCCCTCTTGGTCACCAGATTTTGCCTCAAGGAGGCAAAAAGTAGAGAGACGACGATCACCAGATGAACATAATATTCAATATGACAGCTCGTCTGGTGGATACAGGTACCTTATTATTATTATTTACAAATTTTTTTTATTTAAAAATTAATTTTGGGGTATTTCTGTCAAGACAAACCTTGTACTTCCAAGTGTTTCAATGGTTAATTGTTTTCTCAATGAAATTGCATCAGTGAAAAAAGTTAGTGACAAGGTTCCATATTATCTAACAAGTCATTTACGTGGGTGTATAGGTGTAAAGAAAGATGTGCCACATTCTCTGCCCTGATGCAACTCTGGTATATATAAAAAAGGACCGTGTACGCCATCCGGCAACGATGGATGTAGGTCGGAACATAAGGGATGATGATTAGCACTTAGCGATGCAACTCTGGTAGTTTAGTTCCAGCTGAAAATTTTAACTTCTATTTTAAGGCATTATAGCTAATTGGCTAAATCGGACGTTACTTAAGAACTCTAAAATTGCTCTCAAATGTTGAGCAAGTCTTCGTTTTTATCAAATTATTATAAACCAGGTTTCGCTTATCCAAATTTTTGGAAAATAAGCTGTGATTCCTCTATTCATTGCAATAGATGGATTCCTCTATACACTGCAATGATTTGCTATAGAGCTGTGATTGAGCTGTGATTCCTCTATACACTGCAATAACTGGAAAAAACTAGACTAAACTAAAACTACCTTTGGACTGAACTCATGTGGGTCTAACAAACCCTTGGATTTATTTATGTTTAAATCCTAAAGCCTTTACTACTACTACTACTATTCAAGTACGGAAAGAGGGCTGATGTCTCCTGCTACAGGCCAATCAGTTCGCTCTGTCGCAGTTCAGAAGTAAAAAGGAGAATAATCGACTCTATTCGTGAATACTGTTGTCATCACAGCTTTTTTAGGAGCCAATACGGCTTCAGAAGTGCTAGGAACGCAACGCTCAGTTTCTCTTGTTTCTCAATTCTTTTTTGATAATAATAATTAAGACTTTAGAGCAAAATCTCATGGGTCCTCGGACCCTCAGTTTTAGCAGTTCTAAGCTCGTAGTTTAACAGAAATTTTTTCACTACTTTGCATTTGGTACATCCGCAAACAATTCTCGATGTACATGAGATATTCTCGTCATATTTATTTGAAAGTACAGAAAGTAAACTTGCTGACGATACACAGGTACGATTCTTGCCAATCAAACGGGAAATCCATTATAGTGCTCTACTTAGACGTCGCCAAGCCATTGGACATGGGTCACCGTCACTAGTTAATATTGGAAATCAAAGATTTCTCTCTTGGTGGAAATATAAAACTTTTTATCATCACAATAGAGAACAATATGTCACGATAAACAATCCTTTTTCTGGTCTATGAAATGTTTCTAGTGGCGTTCAGCAAGGCTCAAACTTAGGGACTGCTGTTCTGTGAGTGTTATCAACAACTTTCCAAATGTCCTGCCAGGCTTGGAAAGACATGTTTTCGCTAATGATTTCAAACTAATCACACACACAGCCAACCAAGGCTTTATTTTGCATCAATACTGATATAAAAAGAGTGGGCATTGAATGACAGGAAGTGAAATGAATATCAAAGAAAATTTGAGAGGCTCACTAATTATTGAAACTTGTGGCAACAGATGAGAATATGCCGAATTGTGATATCTGCTAACTTAAACTGAAAAACGCCAGTTGTGAGTGGCTGAAGCCACCAAAGCTTTTGGCTGGTCAACACAAATTTATGTTAAGAATGTTCTAATATTAATAAGTTGGATTAAAATGTTTGTTCCAATCGCTACCTACTGGTGTGAGTCGAACTCGAAAGACTGTAGATGACAGCGCCTGAGTGTATAATAGGTCAAATCATCATTTACATCTGGTGACTGAAGGAATTTAAACTTTTACCATTGGATTGTTACAGAAATCTCAGTTTGTTGACGCTCTCGTGATGTGAAATACTTCCCTGGTTTGGACTGGTCTGGTATTTGATTTTTACCCAATGGATTTTAGACGCAGATTTCTCAGGTTTTCGCAAGATAATGTGAATGGCGCCCATTTTTTTTGTTTTTTCCCCCGGTTACGTCTAGATCAAGTTCGCAAATAATACAAAACTTTGGCGAGTTATTAATGTCATTTCTTAGATGTGAGCATTTATCTCAACTTCCACCAATACATGCGCAGGAAAACTGTCAGGACTCAGGTGGGATAATAAATACTCGTTAATAGCTTAGAACGATATCAGACGAAGCACCGCAATGCGTTTCATAGACATTTTAATGCTTTTAGTACCCTTGAGCCCTGTTGCTCAATGAGCTTGGAACGTCAGAAAATTAATTTTAGATTTTTGCAATCATCGTGATGATGATGTATTTACACCTCTTTACACAGTGGTGGGAGATATTTCAAATGCGCATCAGCAAATTGGCGTTTTCAGAAGTTTCTTGAAAGTATCGAAATTTTCCTCTTCGCGGATGTACTGAGGCAATTTGTTCCATGTTTTGGGCGCTCTGACAGATAAAGCTCGTCCTCAAAGCTTTGTCTTATGTCTGGGCAAGCGAAGTAAGCATTTTCGCTTCTGTAATTGAGACTTTAGCAACTAAACAACATATTCTAAATACTTAGGCGCAATATCTTGTTCAATTTTATACATAAGCAATGTAACTTTGTACTGCAATCTTTCTGAAATTGGAAGTATTCTGAATCTGTATTTTTTCTGGAAGTTGTCGAGCATTTGCAAAACGTCGTAATCGAAAATAAACCTGGCAGCTGTTTTGCATTCGTTGTGATTTTTTAATGAGCAAAGCAGCAAAATTACAGTAGAGCGAAGCACAATAATCGAAACTTGATATTAAAAAGCAGGATACGACTGAGTTCTTGTGTTCAAAGTTGATAATGCTTAAGCGAAAAGAGCTTTGGTATCGCCAGACTTTTTTCACTTGACTTTGCAATACGATATTTGAAAAACGCCAGTTGTGAGTGGCTGAAGCCACCAAAGCTTTTGGCTGGTCAACACAAATTTATGTTAAGAATGTTCTAATATTAATAAGTTGGATTAAAATGTTTGTTCCAATCGCTACCTACTGGTCTGAGTCGAACTCGAAAGACTGTAGATGACAGCGCCTGAGTGTATAATAGGTCAAATCATCATTTAAATCTGGTGACTGAAGGAATTTAAACTTTTACCATTGGATTGTTACAGAAATCTCAGTTTGTTGACGCTCTCGTGATGTGAAATACTTCCCTGGTTTGGACTGGTCTGGTATTTGATTTTTACATAATGGATTTTAGAAGCAGATTTCTCCCGTTTTCGCAAGATAATGTGAATGGCGCCCATTTTTTTGTTTTTTCCCCCGGTTACGTCTAGATCAAGTTCGCAAATAATACAAAACTTTGGCGAGTTATTAATGTCATTTCTTAGATGTGAGCATTTATCTCAACTTCCACCAATACATGCGCAGGAAAACTGTCAGGACTCAGGTGGGATAATAAATACTCGTTAATAGCTTAGAACGATATCAGACGAAGCACCGCAATGCGTTTCATAGACATTTTAATGCTTTTAGTACCCTTGAGCCCTGTTGCTCAATGACCTTGGAACGTCAGAAAATTAATTTTAGATTTTTGCAATCATCGTGATGATGATGTATTTACACCTCTTTACACAGTGGTGGGAGATATTTCAAATGCGCATCAGCAAATTGGCGTTTTCAGAAGTTTCTTGAAAGTATCGAAATTTTCCTCTTCGCGGATGTACTGAGGCAATTTGTTCCATGTTTTGGGCGCTCTGACAGATAAAGCTCGTCCTCAAAGCTTTGTCTTATGTCTGGGCAAGCGAAGTAAGCATTTTCGCTTCTGTAATTGAGACTTTAGCAACTAAACAACATATTCTAAATACTTAGGCGCAATATCTTGTTCAATTTTATACATAAGCAATGTAACTTTGTACTGCAATCTTTCTGTAATTGGAAGTATTCTGAATCTGTATTTTTTCTAGAAGTTTTCGAGCATTTGCAAAACGCCGTAATCGAAAATAAACCTGGCAGCTGTTTTGCATTCGTTGTGATTTTCTAATGAGCAAAGCAGCAAAATTACAGTGGAGCGAAGCACAATAATCGAAACTTGATATTAAAAAGCAGGATACGACTGAGTTGTTGTGTTCAAAGTTGATAATGCTTAAGCGAAAAGAGCTTTGGTGTCATCAGACTTTTTTCACTTGACTTTGCAATACGATATTTGAAAAACGCCAGTTGTGAGTGGCTGAAGCCACCAAAGCTTTTGGCTGGTCAACACAAATTTATGTTAAGAATGTTCTAATATTAATAAGTTGGATTAAAATGTTTGTTCCAATCGCTACCTACTGGTCTGAGTCGAACTCGAAAGACTGTAGATGACAGCGCCTGAGTGTATAATAGGTCAAATCATCATTTACATCTGGTGACTGAAGGAATTTAAACTCTTACCATTGGATTGTTACAGAAATCTCAGTTTGTTGACGCTCTCGTGATGTGAAATACTTCCCTGGTTTGGACTGGTCTGGTATTTGATTTTTACATAATGGATTTTAGAAGCAGATTTCTCCCGTTTTCACAAGATAATGTGAATGGCGCCCATTTTTTTGTTTTTCCCCCGGTTACGTCTAGATCAAGTTCGCAAATAGTACAAAACTTTGGCGAGTTATTAATGTCATTTCTTAGATGTGAGCATTTATCTCAACTTCCACCAATACCTGCGCAGGAAAACTGTCAGGACTCAGGTGGGATAATAAATACTCGTTAATAGCTTAGAACGATATCAGACGAAGCAACGCAATGCGTTTCATAGACATTTTAATGCTTTTAGTACCCTTGAGCCCTGTTGCTCAATGAGCTTGGAACGTCAGAAAATTAATTTTAGATTTTTGCAATCATCGTGATGATGTATTTACACCTCTTTACACAGTGGTGGGAGATATTTCAAATGCGCATCAGCAAATTGGCGTTTTCAGAAGTTTCTTGAAAGTATCGAAATTTTCCTCTTCGCGGATGTACTGAGGCAATTTGTTCCATGTTTTGGGCGCTCTGACAGATAAAGCTCGTCCTCAAAGCTTTGTCTTATGTCTGGGCAAGCGAAGTAAGCATTTTCGCTTCTGTAATTGAGACTTTAGCAACTAAACAACATATTCTAAATACTTAGGCGCAATATCTTGTTCAATTTTATACATAAGCCATGTAACTTTGTACTGCAATCTTTCTGAAATTGGAAGTATTCTGAATCTGTATTTTTTCTAGAAGTTGTCGAGCAGTTGCAAAACGTCGTAATCGAAAATAAACCTGGCAGCTGTTTTGCATTCGTTGTGATTTTCTAATGAGCAAAGCAGCAAAATTACAGTGGAGCGAAGCACAATAATCGAAACTTGATATTAAAAAGCAGGATACGACTGAGTTGTTGTGTTCAAAGTTGATAATGCTTAAGCGAAAAGAGCTTTGGTGTCATCAGACTTTTTTCACTTGACTTTGCAATACGATATTTGAAAAACGCCAGTTGTGAGTGGCTGAAGCCACCAAAGCTTTTGGCTGGTCAACACAAATTTATGTTAAGAATGTTCTAATATTAATAAGTTGGATTAAAATGTTTGTTCCAATCGCTACCTACTGGTCTGAGTCGAACTCGAAAGACTGTAGATGACAGCGCCTGAGTGTATAATAGGTCAAATCATCATTTACATCTGGTGACTGAAGGAATTTAAACTTTTACCATTGGATTGTTACAGAAATCTCAGTTTGTTGACGCTCTCGTGATGTGAAATACTTCCCTGGTTTGGACTGGTCTGGTATTTGATTTTTACATAATGGATTTTAGAAGCAGATTTCTCCCGTTTTCACAAGATAATGTGAATGGCGCCCATTTTTTTGTTTTTCCCCCGGTTACGTCTAGATCAAGTTCGCAAATAGTACAAAACTTTGGCGAGTTATTAATGTCATTTCTTAGATGTGAGCATTTATCTCAACTTCCACCAATACCTGCGCAGGAAAACTGTCAGGACTCAGGTGGGATAATAAATACTCGTTAATAGCTTAGAACGATATCAGACGAAGCAACGCAATGCGTTTCATAGACATTTTAATGCTTTTAGTACCCTTGAGCCCTGTTGCTCAATGAGCTTGGAACGTCAGAAAATTAATTTTAGATTTTTGCAATCATCGTGATGATGTATTTACACCTCTTTACACAGTGGTGGGAGATATTTCAAATGCGCATCAGCAAATTGGCGTTTTCAGAAGTTTCTTGAAAGTATCGAAATTTTCCTCTTCGCGGATGTACTGAGGCAATTTGTTCCATGTTTTGGGCGCTCTGACAGATAAAGCTCGTCCTCAAAGCTTTGTCTTATGTCTGGGCAAGCGAAGTAAGCATTTTCGCTTCTGTAATTGAGACTTTAGCAACTAAACAACATATTCTAAATACTTAGGCGCAATATCTTGTTCAATTTTATACATAAGCCATGTAACTTTGTACTGCAATCTTTCTGAAATTGGAAGTATTCTGAATCTGTATTTTTTCTAGAAGTTGTCGAGCAGTTGCAAAACGTCGTAATCGAAAATAAACCTGGCAGCTGTTTTGCATTCGTTGTGATTTTTTAATGAGCAAAGCAGCAAAATTACAGTAGAGCGAAGCACAATAATCGAAACTTGATATTAAAAAGCAGGATACGACTGAGTTCTTGTGTTCAAAGTTGATAATGCTTAAGCGAAAAGAGCTTTGGTATCGCCAGACTTTTTTCACTTGACTTTGCAATACGATATTTGAAAAACGCCAGTTGTGAGTGGCTGAAGCCACCAAAGCTTTTGGCTGGTCAACACAAATTTATGTTAAGAATGTTCTAATATTAATAAGTTGGATTAAAATGTTTGTTCCAATCGCTACCTACTGGTCTGAGTCGAACTCGAAAGACTGTAGATGACAGCGCCTGAGTGTATAATAGGTCAAATCATCATTTACATCTGGTGACTGAAGGAATTTAAACTTTTACCATTGGACTGTTACAGAAATCTCAGTTTGTTGACGCTCTCGTGATGTGAAATACTTCCCTGGTTTGGACTGGTCTGGTATTTGATTTTTACATAATGGATTTTAGAAGCAGATTTCTCCCGTTTTCACAAGATAATGTGAATGGCGCCCATTTTTTTGTTTTTCCCCCGGTTACGTCTAGATCAAGTTCGCAAATAGTACAAAACTTTGGCGAGTTATTAATGTCATTTCTTAGATGTGAGCATTTATCTCAACTTCCACCAATACCTGCGCAGGAAAACTGTCAGGACTCAGGTGGGATAATAAATACTCGTTAATAGCTTAGAACGATATCAGACGAAGCAACGCAATGCGTTTCATAGACATTTTAATGCTTTTAGTACCCTTGAGCCCTGTTGCTCAATGAGCTTGGAACGTCAGAAAATTAATTTTAGATTTTTGCAATCATCGTGATGATGTATTTACACCTCTTTACACAGTGGTGGGAGATATTTCAAATGCGCATCAGCAAATTGGCGTTTTCAGAAGTTTCTTGAAAGTATCGAAATTTTCCTCTTCGCGGATGTACTGAGGCAATTTGTTCCATGTTTTGGGCGCTCTGACAGATAAAGCTCGTCCTCAAAGCTTTGTCTTATGTCTGGGCAAGCGAAGTAAGCATTTTCGCTTCTGTAATTGAGACTTTAGCAACTAAACAACATATTCTAAATACTTAGGCGCAATATCTTGTTCAATTTTATACATAAGCCATGTAACTTTGTACTGCAATCTTTCTGAAATTGGAAGTATTCTGAATCTGTATTTTTTCTAGAAGTTGTCGAGCAGTTGCAAAACGTCGTAATCGAAAATAAACCTGGCAGCTGTTTTGCATTCGTTGTGATTTTTTAATGAGCAAAGCAGCAAAATTACAGTAGAGCGAAGCACAATAATCGAAACTTGATATTAAAAAGCAGGATACGACTGAGTTCTTGTGTTCAAAGTTGATAATGCTTAAGCGAAAAGAGCTTTGGTATCGCCAGACTTTTTTCACTTGACTTTGCAATACGATATTTGAAAAACGCCAGTTGTGAGTGGCTGAAGCCACCAAAGCTTTTGGCTGGTCAACACAAATTTATGTTAAGAATGTTCTAATATTAATAAGTTGGATTAAAATGTTTGTTCCAATCGCTACCTACTGGTCTGAGTCGAACTCGAAAGACTGTAGATGACAGCGCCTGAGTGTATAATAGGTCAAATCATCATTTACATCTGGTGACTGAAGGAATTTAAACTTTTACCATTGGACTGTTACAGAAATCTCAGTTTGTTGACGCTCTCGTGATGTGAAATACTTCCCTGGTTTGGACTGGTCTGGTATTTGATTTTTACATAATGGATTTTAGAAGCAGATTTCTCCCGTTTTCACAAGATAATGTGAATGGCGCCCATTTTTTTGTTTTTCCCCCGGTTACGTCTAGATCAAGTTCGCAAATAGTACAAAACTTTGGCGAGTTATTAATGTCATTTCTTAGATGTGAGCATTTATCTCAACTTCCACCAATACCTGCGCAGGAAAACTGTCAGGACTCAGGTGGGATAATAAATACTCGTTAATAGCTTAGAACGATATCAGACGAAGCAACGCAATGCGTTTCATAGACATTTTAATGCTTTTAGTACCCTTGAGCCCTGTTGCTCAATGAGCTTGGAACGTCAGAAAATTAATTTTAGATTTTTGCAATCATCGTGATGATGTATTTACACCTCTTTACACAGTGGTGGGAGATATTTCAAATGCGCATCAGCAAATTGGCGTTTTCAGAAGTTTCTTGAAAGTATCGAAATTTTCCTCTTCGCGGATGTACTGAGGCAATTTGTTCCATGTTTTGGGCGCTCTGACAGATAAAGCTCGTCCTCAAAGCTTTGTCTTATGTCTGGGCAAGCGAAGTAAGCATTTTCGCTTCTGTAATTGAGACTTTAGCAACTAAACAACATATTCTAAATACTTAGGCGCAATATCTTGTTCAATTTTATACATAAGCAATGTAACTTTGTACTGCAATCTTTCTGAAATTGGAAGTATTCTGAATCTGTATTTTTTCTAGAAGTTGTCGAGCATTTGCAAAACGTCGTAATCGAAAATAAACCTGGCAGCTGTTTTGCATTCGTTGTGATTTTTTAATGAGCAAAGCAGCAAAATTACAGTAGAGCGAAGCACAATAATCGAAACTTGATATTAAAAAGCAGGATACGACTGAGTTCTTGTGTTCAAAGTTGATAATGCTTAAGCGAAAAGAGCTTTGGTATCGCCAGACTTTTTTCACTTGACTTTGCAATACGATATTTGAAAAACGCCAGTTGTGAGTGGCTGAAGCCACCAAAGCTTTTGGCTGGTCAACACAAATTTATGTTAAGAATGTTCTAATATTAATAAGTTGGATTAAAATGTTTGTTCCAATCGCTACCTACTGGTCTGAGTCGAACTCGAAAGACTGTAGATGACAGCGCCTGAGTGTATAATAGGTCAAATCATCATTTAAATCTGGTGACTGAAGGAATTTAAACTTTTACCATTGGATTGTTACAGAAATCTCAGTTTGTTGACGCTCTCGTGATGTGAAATACTTCCCTGGTTTGGACTGGTCTGGTATTTGATTTTTACATAATGGATTTTAGAAGCAGATTTCTCCCGTTTTCGCAAGATAATGTGAAAGGCGCCCATTTTTTTGTTTTTTCCCCCGGTTACGTCTAGATCAAGTTCGCAAATAATACAAAACTTTGGCGAGTTATTAATGTCATTTCTTAGATGTGAGCATTAATCTCAACTTCCACCAATACATGCGCAGGAAAACTGTCAGGACTCAGGTGGGATAATAAATACTCGTTAATAGCTTAGAACTATATCAGACGAAGCACCGCAATGCGTTTCATAGACATTTTAATGCTTTTAGTACCCTTGAGCCCTGTTGCTCAATGAGCTTGGAACGTCAGAAAATTAATTTTAGATTTTTGCAATCATCGTGATGATGATGTATTTACACCTCTTTACACAGTGGTGGGAGATATTTCAAATGCGCATCAGCAAATTGGCGTTTTCAGAAGTTTCTTGAAAGTATCGAAATTTTCCTCTTCGCGGATGTACTGAGGCAATTTGTTCCATGTTTTGGGCGCTCTGACAGATAAAGCTCGTCCTCAAAGCTTTGTCTTATGTCTGGGCAAGCGAAGTAAGCATTTTCGCTTCTGTAATTGAGACTTTAGCAACTAAACAACATATTCTAAATACTTAGGCGCAATATCTTGTTCAATTTTATACATAAGCAATGTAACTTTGTACTGAAATTGGAAGTATTCTGAATCTGTATTTTTTCTAGAAGTTGTCGAGCATTTGCAAAACGTCGTAATCGAAAATAAACCTGGCAGCTGTTTTGCATTCGTTGTGATTTTTTAATGAGCAAAGCAGCAAAATTACAGTAGAGCGAAGCACAATAATCGAAACTTGATATTAAAAAGCAGGATACGACTGAGTTCTTGTGTTCAAAGTTGATAATGCTTAAGCGAAAAGAGCTTTGGTATCGCCAGACTTTTTTCACTTGACTTTGCAA
Organism: Convolutriloba macropyga; assembly: GCF_964194025.1. Lineage (NCBI taxonomy): Eukaryota > Metazoa > Xenacoelomorpha > Acoela > Convolutidae > Convolutriloba > Convolutriloba macropyga. The sequence goes on from NC_134472.1 coordinate 37,127,993, forward strand.
TACGATATTTGAAAAACGCCAGTTGTGAGTGGCTGAAGCCACCAAAGCTTTTGGCTGGTCAACACAAATTTATGTTAAGAATGTTCTAATATTACTAAGTTGGATTAAAATGTTTGTTCCAATCGCTACCTACTGGTCTGAGTCGAACTCGAAAGACTGTAGATGACAGCGCCTGAGTGTATAATAGGTCAAATCATCATATACATCTGGTGACTGAAAGAATTTAAACTTTTACCATTGGATTGTTACAGAAATCTCAGTTTGTTGACGCTCTCGTGATGTGAAATAATTCCCTGGTTTGGACTGGTCTGGTATTTGATTTTTACATAATGGGTTTTAGAAGCAGATTTCTCCCGTTTTCACAAGATAATGTGAATGGCGCCCATTTTTTTGTTTTTTCCCCCGGTTACGTCCAGATCAAGTTCGCAAATAGTACAAAACTTTGACGAGTTATTAATGTCATTTCTTAGATGTGAGCATTTATCTCAACTTCCACCAATACCTGCGCAGGAAAACTGTCAGGACTCAGGTGGGATAATAAATACTCGTTAATAGCTTAGAACGATATCAGACGAAGCAACGCAATGCGTTTCATAGACATTTTAATGCTTTTAGTACCCTTGAGCCCTGTTGCTCAATGAGCTTGGAACGTCAGAAAATTAATTTTAGATTTTTGCAATCATCGTGATGATGTATTTACACCTCTTTACACAGTGGTGGGAGATATTTCAAATGCGCATCAGCAAATTGGCGTTTTCAGAAGTTTCTTGAAAGTATCGAAATTTTCCTCTTCGCGGATGTACTGAGGCAATTTGTTCCATGTTTTGGGCGCTCTGACAGATAAAGCTCGTCCTCAAAGCTTTGTCTTCTGTCTGGGCAAGCGAAGTAAGCATTTTCGCTTCTGTAGTTGAGACTTTAGCAACTAAACAACATATTCTAAATAGTTAGGCGCAATATCTTGTTCAATTTTATACATAAGCAATGTAACTTTGTACTGCAATCTTTCTGAAATTGGAAGTATTCTGAATCTGTATTTTTTCTGGAAGTTGTCGAGCATTTGCAAAACGTCGTAATCGAAAATAAACCTGGCAGCTGTTTTGCATTCGTTGTGATTTTTTAATGAGCAAAGCAGCAAAATTACAGTAGAGCGAAGCACAATAATCGAAACTTGATATTAAAAAGCAGGATACGACTGAGTTCTTGTGTTCAAAGTTGATAATGCTTAAGCGAAAAGAGCTTTGGTATCGCCAGACTTTTTTCACTTGACTTTTTAATACGATATTTTCTTCTAGTTTGATCTTACCTGATTTAGTTTGCATTTTGTTTGAAAAATCTGTCAAAGTCGTATTTCGTTTGGAATGGGAAATGTTATCCGTTTATTAAAAATACTATTGTTTCAGTTTTCTCTGGATTCAGCTTAAGCTGTAAATTTGCATAGATTTCTAGTTTTCCATAATCAAGCTGATCTCTTCCTGTCGAAATGCATCTAGCTCAAATAATTGGCGGTCATCGGCGTAGAAATGATAAACAAGCTTTAACGTATCTAGAATATCGAACAAGGGAGTCAAGTAAAGAGTGATCAACTTTGATCCTAATGTTGATCCTTGGGGTACTCCATTATCTTGCAATGAATGATTTTAATAGATCGGCTCTATTTAATTTTTCGCAACCCTCCCGCACAAGAAATTTTTGAACGAAGTCAAAACGACTTTCATCAGACAATATTTTTTCTCAAGGGTCTCTGTAACAATATATGCTACACTGTTTCGAAAGCCGCACTTAGATCAAGTGGTACAAGTAAGACTTTCTTTTCAATATCAAGCCGTCTGTAAATGAAGTCAGTAACAAAAAGAAGGCTGGTTTCTCTTGACGGTATGCGGATTGAAACTTGGGATACAGACTTTTGACACTTAAATAGAGAGGAGAGAACTGCCTGTCAACCGCTTTTTTAGTAGCTTTGATAAAGTTTTACATTTGAAACTTGTCAATAGCAGTATAGAGAAGTAGGATCTTTTATCTCGTTATAAAAGGTGTCGCACTACTTACTTAGAGTGTTGGACGGGAAAAATTTGAAAAATGTCGCCAAGAGTGACTAAAATGGACCATCATTTTTGTGTGTTTTTGTTCCCCTGAAGCGTGCCTAATTCTAATTCCAATATTTTAAGAAAGATAGTAACATTGACGCAAAAAGTTGATGAGTGGTTATGATGCACGGGAAGAGAATAATTAGTCTTCATTGAATTTATTTCCAACTTTTAGATTGTATTCACTCCTATTTTTGTTTTGACTAGACAGCTTATATTTTTTCTAGGTTATCTGCTCTGAAATTTTTCAAGATATTTTCTTTAGGCATATCACCAGCATTTGTTTTTATTGACCGGTATTTTCCCCAAAAAAATTGTTCGCTTTGGTAGCAACGTATTTCACCTCATGATCTTTGTTGACAAAGCGCAGTTTGTTCACATGGCAAATTTTCTGTATTTTTGAATTGCTTTCGAATGATTTTGAAACAATAATTGTAAACGTATGTCTTTCATGCAAAATATTCGCTTGACGTTTTGGCCTTTTAATTGCTCACGAATGTAGTGAGCCGAGTGGGCAGTGCTTTTGGTGATGGATCGGGAGGTCCATGGTTAGAATGCCGGCGTGGTTAACTATTTTTGCACCCGTAAAGAAAAATTTATCTAGGCTACAGCCCCTGAATTAAATTGCCCTGCGTGTTGTTTGAGAGCAATTCTTCCGACATTAGTTGGTTTATGTTTCTAGAACCTTCGCGTGCTTGGGGGAAGACTTCTGTCTTCGGTTACGGGACAAATTGGTAAGCCGGAGGGCGTTAAGTGTTTGAGCAGCTCTGGTATAAATTTAGTAGGCTCTAAGTGAAAAGTTCACCGAAGCTGTTGAGTAAGCAGAACTTCAAGACATGAAGGGCAATTTTAAATTTTGCTAAGCTTTGCCTCCTTAACCTCGAGTTAGCTATAACCGAATGCAAATCTCGCCTGTTGTTTGAGATCAATTAGTCCGACAGCAGTTGTTTTGTTTGCTACAAAATTTTTCTTGTAATACGTAGGTGATCCAGCTGAAGTGTTCAGGTGCTTTCCGGCAAAGTTTGTTTTAATATTTTTTAATTCTGTTTGTTCTTTAATAAAGCTTCTCCATTTGTGGATACTTTTACTGAATAATGTTTTTCGAAGGAACGTTTCGATCTTTTTTGGCACGCATGCTTGATAGCTGAAGTTCTCGGTATAATTCCCCTATTAAAGAGATTTAGATATAATCTATGACTTCTATACCTTTGTACATAGAAATGTAATTTTATCATGAACCTTCGGCTTATATATGGGATTTTTCAGACTGCATATCTCAGAGCTGCCAGATGATCCGGACGAACGGAAGATTGAGAAGGTGTTCTCATCATATGGCGATTTAATTGAGCGGCCTTGGATTGCAAGAACGAGTCCATCGTTTGGGTTTATTGTTTACAAATTTAAAGACCAGGCACTGGAGGCTGTCAAAGAGGTGGATGGCACGTAAGAACTGCATTTGGTAGAATATTTAGTTCAAAGATGCTGTTTTCTTAGAAATGGAAGCAGTTGCCTATAGAACTGAAACGTATTTAGCGATACAAACTAATTAGCCCTTTCATCTTCGAGTATATAAGTTCTCTGACAAGCGATTATATTTTGGGGTTGCAAAAAGTCATGGTGGAATAACAACACTTAACCCTTGAGAATAACAGAAATTACTTTCAGCAATTGATCTCGGATATCATTCGGATGTTTTGTAGATACCTGGATGGGGTTCGCATTCGAGTGTCAATCGCAAAGCCAAGAACAAAAGGACAGAGGCGGAATTTGACTGGACCACCAAGATGCTATGCTTGTGGCAAAGTTGGCCACTTTTCACGAGACTGCCCTCCGTTAGTAACGAATGCCCATCTTGTTATTCATAATTATCCTTCTGATTATCAGATATCTCTGTTCATACATTTAATTTGCAATCAATCCTGTTGTATAATCGATTCAACGAGTGATGTCATGAAAAGCTTGATAATGTGTGAACAAGGTGAATATTGTGATTTTCAGGCTTTCTATCCCTGATTCGTGTTCAATTTCAGATCAGTCTCTCACAAACCAGTCGATTGGCGTAGCGGGCCTGCTGAGCGTTTTAGTCATCTTAATTGGGACAAACGGTACAATATTATTGTTGGCGCATAAATTGGTTTTTGGCGGGCAGCGCTTAAATATTGCCTCGCGAAGATGTTTAGAAAGTTGGGCAATGGAAAATAGATTATTTCAAAATTGGGTTATATTGGAAGTGATTTTGGCCGTGATGACTCGAGAAGTCTTTGAGTCATTATTTGACCTTGATATTAGAACTGGGACATTAGATCGTGTCGTCTGTATTGTCAGCTTGGTTCCGAGGAGCCAGTTATTCGAAAACTTTTACATCTGAGCATTGATTGGTTATCATGTTGCAAAGTCGTGGGCTTTTATGACGTGGCGGTATTCGCCTCGTGTTTTGGGTTTTCCCCGCTCTCGGCGTGACTTGTGTGATGCGATTGAATTGACGTAATAATTGGGCTGATGTTTGGTTGGGTCGTTGCTAGGATGGTTACAATGCAGACAATTTCTCTTCTAAATTCTAACATTGCCTTGTAAGTTAATTTACTACATTTACTGACTCACGATCTCAGTAGTTTGCATGACAATACTTTCACTGGTTTTTTCATTGTAGCTGTTTGTGAGTAAGGTAATGTTGTCGCGTCATATTGTTTGACTTTTTTCTTCAACTTAACGATTCCTCTCACCCGTCCTCTCATTCCATTTCAATTCTGTTTCATTTAATTATTGTCTTGTTTAGATCGAGAAATAGCCCACCTCCGCCGAGCAGCTACAGAGACCGTTACAGGTCCAGGAGTCGATCTAACCGAAGGTGAGCGGACTTATTTGATTGAGCAACATCCGGTTATTACAATTTGCGTGTTTAACTTCGTCATTTGTGCGCGATGTAAATTACTCTCATTCAGAAATTAGGTGTCGAGACGATTTTAAGTGAGGAATTGAAGTGAGATTGAAGTGAGAAACGAAGAAATTTCGTAATTTTTAATAGCCGCCGTCAGCCTCTCAGCGGCTATAATTTAGGCGCTCTCCTTTTTTACAATCCAAAGAATTTGGATTGTATTGGTGCGCCGTTTTTTTTTAAGATCAAACGGGATAAACTGGTAAAGCTCGGCGGGCATTAAGTTGCAATAGAGACCCTCAGCGGACTTTGGACTTTAGTAGTGTTTTAAGTGTTTAATATACTGCAGTTGCTAGCAGCGTCTAAGTTGAAGGTGAAAAGTCCCTTTTTGGAGTTTTTGAACACAAAATTGTCCTGTTTTAATTTTTTTTGTCTATTTTTTTAAAAGTTTTTTTTGTAAACGAGTGTTCAATTGACATTAATTAAAGCTCCTAGTTGTCTTGTGCAAGTTAGAAATGCTTTTCAACAATCTTTTTCATCTGTTTTGGTAATCCTATTATAATTACAAAAATTTTTAGTGATTTTTTGCAATTTCGTTTTGTTTTTTTTTTTGGATTTTTTTTGCATTTTTCATGTTTTTCGATCTTTAGAGGCCGAAAAATCTTTTTTTTTAAATCTTGAAGATGGGTTAATGAGTAGTCTTAAGTGACAAAAATTAAATTCAGGAATTTTAGCAAGTTTTCATTAGAAATTACAGTTTTTTCCATGTTTCTTGAAAATTTTTGTCATTTTTGGAGTTTTTTATCTTTAGAGGCCAATGAAGCTTTTCATGGCATCGAAGAGGGGACACTGGATAAATTTTGTGGCAACTTTATAGATTTGAAGATATGAATCTGAGGAATTGTAGCAAATTTTTATTAATTTTTTCATGTTTTTTGAAAATGTTCATTTTTTCGAGTAATTTGGTCTTTAGGGGCCCATGAAGCTCTTCATGGTTTCGAATATGATTACTGGTTAGTTTTTTTGTGACAACTAAATAGTTTCGAAGATTTTAATCTGAGGAATTTTTGCAAACTTTTATTAAAATTTTCTAATATCTTCATGTTTTTTGAAAATCTTTGTCATTTTTTGAGTAAATCGGTCTCTAGGGGCCAATAAAGTTTTTCATGGTTTTTAAGATGATTACTGGTTGGTTTTTTGTGACAATAAAATTGTTTTGAAGATATTAAAAAGAGGATTTTAAGCCAATTTTTATTAAAGTTTGTCATTTTTAATGTTTTTTTTAAAAAATGTTTCTTTTGTTGAGTTTTTCGATTTTTACGGAATAGGGTATCTTTTTGAAGGCTCAAAGACGGTTTACTGAATAGTTTTTTTGTGACAGCTAAAAAAAATCAGAAGATATGATTTTTTCTTTATATCTTTGCAAGGACGAATTGGTCTTGATGACAAACATTTGAATATTTCGTTAGTAATAAAAAACAAATTTGCAATCATATTAGTTTTTGAAAATTTTTGGAATGTTCTCAATTTTCAACTTTCCTGAGCTCAAGTCGTCAATAAAGATTTTTGACTTTGTTGGCTTCATGCGCAGAATAAAAAAATACCACTTCGGTTTTGAAGAAGTGGACATCCGAAAGTTGAAACGAATCAGCAGCACATTGCACATTTGCTAAGGAAGGGTATTTAACATGATTTTCCTAGAAGTGTTTACATTTCGAATGACGTCGTTTCTCTAATTTAGCGAAACTTTTTTCTTTCGATTCATAATAATCGTTGGGTTTGTTGGTCAGATGGTTGACTGCTTTTTCATTTAATTCTTTTGGATTGTTTTTCAGGACTTGACATGCTATGATTTTTAATTAGCTCTACCTTTTGATCACGTTTTTCGTTTTACACATGTCACAATTTTCACGCTTGACCATGGCTTATTTCACGCACTGTTCCAACTGAATGGATTTTAAATACTTTCACGTATTGAATTGTAATGTAGTGAATACGGTCAATTTCAAAAGGCAAAATCAAAAGAACGGGATAAACCTATAAAGCCCCGTCATTAAGTTGTAGTGCATTAGGTTAGCAAAATTAATAAAGCGATTCGTAGCTGGCGTTAGTATTATGATTAATAGCCTCAGTTTAAAAGCTGAAAAAAAGTGTAATTTTGGAATCTAACCGAATATGCAGAATTTACACAGCAAACAAGAACACTTGACACTTAGAAAAATTTTGTCAATTGTCTGCATTTTAAATCCGTTTCTGATTGCATCTAATAGAGCAAAGTCTTCATTCCACATTTCTATGTTGTTTCAGGAATTTTCTGTGCATCACAGCCTCACCCGAGCCTTTTATACTTGAAACGTTTTAATTGCTCAATGTGGCAATTATATTTGTCTTTATATTGATCATTTGGCAATTATATTGATCATGTTGGTCTTTTTAATGCAATTTTTTGCTAGACGGATGTTTTGTCCGAGGTAGCGCCAGCTGGGCATTAAGTTCTATTAGAGCATATCGGCTCGCTAGACTCTTAAGTGTGCAATTCAACACAACTGTTTTGGAGTGATGGTCTGAAGGAGACCCCCACACTTCACCCCCCCCCCCCCCCAACTTCAACCGCCCTCACCCCCACCCCTGCTTATCGTTGCACCCATGACCCAGCTTGTTCAACGTCAGCCTCCTCCCCCCCGTAAGCCAAACTTTCTCCGCTGCGCTCACCTTACGCCCCTTCAATTAAGCTAAAGCTGGACTTACAAAGCCAACTGCTCGACAGTCGTTTGAGAGCGATTCGACCGACGTTAGTCAGCTATTAATTGCTCTCAAACGAACTTTTGTGCAATTATATTAGTTCAGTTGGTATTTTTTAATGCGATTCTTCTCTTGACCGATTTTTCGTCTCTCATTTGAATTTTCGTCCTCAAAAATGGGATAAACTGGTAGCGCCCAGCGGGCATTAAGTTCTCTTAGAGCCTTTCAGCTCACTACTCTTCATGGAAACTGTTTTGGAGACTTATACTTCTGGTGTGAAGTGAGGCTCTTAGAGGTTGAACCCCCTCCCCCCTCCCCCACAAAAACGACCCCACCCACTGTTGCCCCCGGTGCACCCCCTCCCCTGCTGCGCTCACCTCAAGCTCCTTGAATTAAGCTAAAGCTAGCCTCACTAAATTCAACCGACCTTAGTCAGTTACGTTATTCTTCTTTTTTTTTGGCCTTCCAATTTAGAGTTCCTTGTAAACATGAATTGAAATTACAGCATGCAGATGATGCACGTAAATTCTTTCTGTTTCTCAAATCCTGCTAAAAAATTTAAGTTATCTGTTCATGAGAAAAAACTGTTGAATAATTTTTGTGCTTTCATTTGAAAACCGAGACCTTTCGTTTGTTTCAGGCGTCGTAATAGCCGCAGCTAGCTGAAAAACCGCATCATCGTTCTAATCAAAGCCTAGAATTTTGCGACTGCTATCATGAAATGAATTTTCTAAGTACGAAAGTACATAACGATTATTGTCCCCAATCACGAAGGATTCTGGTGCCGAAAGCATTTTGCTGACACTGATAAATGAATATTATCTGGACAAAGAAATCGATTATTTGATTATTCTGCTGATCGAATTTTCTCTGAATTTTTAACGAAATTTGCTCTTCTTTCCTCCGGAAGATTTCTTTCAGTGCTAATTTGCGAACAGATCATCAATATATATAATTATCAGGTAGTTCAACTACCAATCTAACTGACTTTGTCTCGTGGCCTCCTGTCCTTATTTTAAACTGGATTGATGTAATATTTTATTCCTCATTTTGTCTAATGCTGTATTTTCATTGCGTTGCGCTCTTTCCCTTTGATTATATTAAATATATATACATACGATTTCTGTTGTGCCATTTTGTTGTTTGTTCCTGATAGAGCCAAATGAGTATATGAATTGAGAATTATACAATCTGATTTTTTTCACAATCACCTGGAGATGTGCGGAAAGGAAATTATAAACGGTAAATACAGGCAAAGTATTTTCCATCTATAGTTTAATGAACTTACTACTGGCGCGTTTAAATGCATAACAAAGCAATTAAAATGAGGAAAAAGTAGCTCGGTGTCGGAGGAATTGTTTTTAATTTGTTTCAGTTTTGTTGAATTAATGCATTCTCTTAATCTGCATTCTCCACAACTTCTTTTTACGACTGAGCAGTTGTTTCTAGCGTTTCCTCTGTCATAAGTTGCGTATGGAGATCAGTAACTAATGAGCAAGTTCTAAGTTTCTGCAAAATAGAAAAATGCATCAGATTTTGCAACCAATTGTTTTCAAATGATGATTTACGTTTTTCATTAACAAGAGGAGAAATAAATCACCAACTCAACAATGAAAGTTCAAAAAAGAATATTTTTTTCTTATTCTCAAATTGCCAGGAACTGTACAAATGAAGGAATTGCAACTTTATATTAGCTGCAAACCTGTAAGCTGAGCATAGCAATATTAATGTGATAGGGGTTTTCTTTCACAATTCAAAGAATTTGAATTGTACTTGGACGCTTTTTGTGCGCAGTACTTGGACGACTTTAAGAGAGGAATATCTTTTTTAACCGATAATTTTCTGGAGTGAAATAAATGCAGGAAGTGGAACGCAAGTAGAAATGCAAGAAGTAAAATACATGGTTTCACTGCTGCTCAAATTTGAAAAGCACCGACAAAGAGCGTTTTTCGTTTATACCTCTAGTTACGAGAGTGCGAGAATTTGAGGCGTGAAAACTACGCTATTGAGATTTTTTGTTCACGTGCGGCTTTCTCGAGCTGTTATTTTGGTTTTAACTGTTGTTTTATGTTTCGAAGGTTTCAATATTCTATAGTATTAATATCAAGGTTGTTTTGATACAATTTTGATACAATCCAGTTAATTTTGGAATTACAGCCTATTAGTTCGTCACCCTATTACAACTTGCCTATTAGTTTGTTAGACATCGAGTATTACCAGGTTCACGAGAGAAGTTTATTTTAAGTTTCTATGTGCGCTCTTATTATGAGAAAGAAATCGAAGTTTAAATGTTTAAGGGCAAATTTATTAATAGCCGCCGTCAGCCTCTCAACGGCTATTATTTAGGCGCTAACCTTTTTTTTAAATCTCGCTTTACCTTTTGATCACGTTTTTCGTTTTATATAATTCACGATTTTCACGTTTGACTTCTGACTTACTTCACTCACTGTTTCAACTTAATGGATTCTAAATTCTTTCACACATTCAATTACGCAATCTGGTGAATACTGTGAAAGTCAAAAGTTCAAAATCATAGAGACGTGATAAACCGATAAAGCCCGGTCATTAAGTCATTGGGAATTAGGTTATCAAAGTTCATTAGTGTTTGCTAGCTGACATTGGTATTAAGCTTATTAGCTTTCATTTTGGAAGCTGACTTAAGTATAGTTTTAGAATCCAACTGAAACTGCACGCCAAATTAGAACACTTCGACACTAAAAAAAAACAAAAAAATTCGGTCAATTTATCTCTCTTTTTTAATAGCCGCCCTCATCTTCTCAGCCGGCTATTATAGCGGTCCTATTTTTTTTACTTCGTCGAATAAAAAAATGTTTCGCTTTACCTCATTTTGCCGCCTTTTCAACATTTTGCGTGAAATCTTTTCGACTTCTCTAGGCTAGTTTCTCTCTTCTCTCATTCTTCTAAAAGTGATTTTGAACATCAGTTGCTCAGCAAACCAATTCAAAATGAACAGAGTTAGTACAAAAATGGATGTCAGAATTAAAAACGGGATAAACCCATAAAGCCCAATTTTAGATGCCCGCTATTTGAACGTCGTTCCTATAATTCTTATTTACCATCTCTAATGCTTATTGTTATTGATAGTAGCCCCTGTAGCCTCTCTCTAAGAAACAGAAGAGTGTTCAACTACGAAATGCCATCAAAATAAATCGGACTTAAAAAATGTTTTTGTACAAAAATCTTTTTTTTTCAATATCTTCGTTATTTCAATCCCAATCATGCTTATTGGAATCAACGGCGGCTATTTTCCGGCAATCTGCCGGGTATGTTTCTGTTTCAATTGCGATATGCATCAAGCACAAGAGCGGCTATTTTCCAGCAATCTTCCGGCTATGTTATTTTTTTTATTTCAGTTAATTTTTCCCCAGTTTTTTTTTGTCTAGTGTATAAGAACAATTCCAAAAAATAGTTCATTTGGTGACCACAACTTGGCAATCCTTGTGGCTATGTTTTTCCGGTCTCACTAAAAATCTGTTCTCACTTTTTGATATTTGGAGTCAAATGGCAGTGGTGATCTCGTCGCCTGGCTCTGGAAGGAGTAAAAAAGCTAGTGGTTTTGTTGAGTGCATTTTTCCTCTTTGTTTTTTCAGTAAAGTGAGAAAAGTTTGTGTGAACTAAAACTAGGTGACTCTATAGGGGTCTTTTATTCACCTAGGGCAATTTGACGTTTTACGTTTTTGCGCCCCGCAAACCTCAAAACATTATTTTCGTTTTGTTATTTCTTTCATTCATTGGAAGTGAGAACTAACGACTACGTGATGAGCTTTTTGAAAATCATAATGCACTTACTTCACTCCCTAAACACCTTTTTTTAACAGGCATATTAAGCTGACCTAAGGTTTCTGTAAAATTAAGATCGAAAGAGGACTCCTGTGTTTTATAAACTGTTACTAATAAAACATCGTGAATAAAATGTAATGAGCGCTTTTTTTTCTCGAAAAAAATAGATCAAAAAGAAGGTCGTTTTATCGCGTTGGTGACTATCAATTCAGTTCTTTTTCTATCTGTGATCTATGGGCTGCAAGTTGATTTCACTGTTGTTTCGGCAAACTGCCGCACATGTTTTTAGTAGCCGCACAGCGATAGCTGGGTCTATTATTGGCTTTCTCTTGGTTTTTTACAATTAAAGAATTTGAATTGTATTGGGGCGCTGTCTTTTTTTAAGATCTGATCACACATTTTTATGTTTTTTGAAGTCAAATTGGAGTAGTGATTTTGGTCACGCCGAAACAGGAAGTCGAGTGAAAAGGCGAGAGAGAAAACGGTGTTTGAACAAAAATCGCTTTCTCGCTAGTGGTTTTTTGATCACATGCGGCAATTTCACTTTGATGTTCACTGTTTTCGATTTTTTGGATCGGTTTTTTTTCTAAGTGGTTTTCCCATTCCATTCATAGTTCATTCTATGCCTAAATTTTGTTTCGCTAGTGTTTTTTTTGTTCACATGCGGCATTTTGATATTTGTCTGTTTTTTTTTAAATTTTTTGATCTGATTTTTTCAGAATTGAATTCCCCAATTCACTCACAGTCCGTTTTAGGTCTACTTTGTATAGTCATTGAAAATTTTTTGAATTTTACGTCAGGACTTGTCCTGCTATGTTTTTTTATTTCGTCAAGATTTTTGTTGCGATCATATGACGTCACAACCAGTTTTTGTTCATTGGTTCATGCAATTTCAACTGAAACTTGTGCATAACGTTATTTTTCGCTCTTAGTGGAATGAGTTTTTTTTTGTTCATTCGCGTGATTGAATGTTTGGTCACACGTGACTTACCTCACTCTCAAAAATGACTTCCTCACTTTGAAATTGAGTTTTATTTACTTTAATTCAAAGAGATAAGGTCAAGTAAATGTGTCACTCTAAATGAAGGTTATTTAAGAGCATCTGATAGAGGCAGCAATAACTTATAAAGATTCTTAATCAAAATATAACATCTCAGCCTTCATTGAAAAGACTGTTTTTTTGCTCTGTCTTACTGTTTTTTTTGAGACTGCAGATCTACGAAGCTTTTGCGGCTATTTTCTGGCAATCTGCCAGCTATGTTGTTAATTTATATGTTAATTTTATTTAAAGAAAGATTGAATTATTCTAAGAAAGAATTCAAGACAATAAAATACTAAGTTCAGAGGGGCTCACCTGTTATCTACCCTAAAACAAACAGAAAAATATAGGAAAGGAAAAGAAAGATTAATTTTCCTCTTTCAAGTTATATTTAAAATAAGGAATATTTGAAGCCGTCGCATGGATGGGGTCTTCAGGAAAAACAGCTGACACGTTATAAGTTTTTATGCATCTTTGTTTTGATTACGTTGTGACATATTTGTTTCGGAATGTAAAAGATTGACTAATTCTAACTCAAACGCCGGATATCTAAGGTGATTAAGGGCCCATTTTTCGTATTTTTGGAACCTTCAAATGGAGGCGATGTTTGAGAAGGAATCACCGGGTATGGAATTTTGAACATCTACAAAAACGCGCTGCAAACTTAAGAAGCTCAAGCATACTAAATTCGTATGTCGTGCACTACTTATAATGAAAAAGTTTTTGCAGTGATCACTGCGCTCACAAAGATAGACGAATCATTTGGAGAGGTCAGATACGGCGTAAAGCAGAAAATCTACAGCATGCGTACACTAAAATATCCCTTACATTGAAACAGTGGACCCAAAATTGAGCCTTGGTGGGGCACATTCCAATTGTACCCATGAAAACGTCAACTTTTTTTTAATAATGCGTTGTTTCCTGTTGGCTATTAGCTAAATACGATCATTTTCAAGCCAAGTGAATAGCACATTCCTTGAATATCTGGCATTCAACTTCATGAGAATAATCTTTTGAATTGTATCAAACGCTTTTTTATGTTCAGGAAGAAACTATGGGGTTGTTCGTTTTCTTTTCCTCATAAAGGGTGGGGCCACTATCTTGGTTTGCTTCAAAGTCATCGAAATACAAAAGCTTACTTTATACTGCCTTGAACCGGCGACATAGTTAGACATTCTGATTTGGACTGAATTTGTGGATGTTTTCTTTAAGTTGTGTATATACTATGAACAGTGTGAATAGACTTTTTCAATATGCTTTTCTTAGCTTTCTGGATCGTCATGATGAACAACGCAGTAAGAAAGAAAGAAAGAGAAAGAAAGAATTAATTTCTCCAGATAAGAAGAATTAGGAATTTCAATAATATAACAACTTTGCGATGGAGGGTAATGTCAACGAGGATATTCACACCTTTTCAGAGTGCCGTAGAGTCAGAACATCTTATCGCTATATCTCAGAACAATTTTGTGATCTAATTCGGTAATGCGACAGTGAATATGACAGAGACCGTGAAAACAAGCTTCACAAAACAAACAAAAACTAGACTTCATAAATACACCTTGCTAATTCGTGATTGCACACCAATTAAGAATCTTTTAAATTATGACAAAAGCTTGAAATTTTTTGCCGTCAAATTACTAAAATCTCTTGGTATTAATTCAAGTCACTTCAATTTACTATATAGTTTAATACAGCGAAACTTGATTGAATGATAGTTAATGGAACAAACTCTCACCATGAGGATTGCTGAGTGAATTAAGGACAATTTTTAATAACTCGTAGATACGCAAACCGTAAGCTGATAGTTTTTTGGAAAGTGTCTTCACAATTGCCAAATCTTCACAAGTGCCAAATAAATGAATTTCAAAATCTATATTCAGGAACAAATATATAGGAAGATGGAAGAATAGCTACAGCAGCCATACACTAAAAATCTGTTAATTGTATTAATATATTGTATTAATTGTCTCCTTGGCGCAAATTTTTTCACTTTTGAAACCATACCCCAATGCTGGTGAGCAAAAGATAAACTTGAGTTTCAAGAAACCCCCGGGGTATTGAGAAGTGACTGCTTTTTTTGTAATGGAATTCGAAACAAAAGACAATTTCGCTAAACGTGTTAGTTGCTTTGATGTTCATCTGCACTGTTTTATTTACGCTAACAACCAATCTGTTCGAGCTTATTTACTCATCGAGTCTTAGCTCATCAAGTCTTTACTCATCAACTAAACTTGTTAGTTGCTTTAATGTTCATCTGCACTGTTTTATTTACGCTAACAACCAATCTGTTCGAGCTTATTTACTCATCAAGTCATGACAGCTGTTGTTCGAACTCAGTTGTTCGCACCACTGTAGTTGTTGAATTGGTGTTGCAAGCAAAGAGAAAACATCGACTCTTTCGCAGGCCTAATTTATATAATTTTTATAGGTAGTAAAAACAAGGGGGCCCAATGATCGGCTTGACGTGCTCCTCATTTGGGAAGAAACAGTTTGAATACACACGTTGTTTTCCTTTTTGAAGATACGATTCGAACCACTTTAAAAGCATTTCGTCTATTTCCATAGCACTCTATCTTTTGATCCATCAGTTTATTATCTATTGTGTCAAAAGTTTTTTTTAGATCTAAGTTAAATGTATACTCTTTTTGTTTTGGTATCTCAAATCAGAGAATTGTGCAGTGTTTTCAACTGTAGTATGTTTGTTGAGAAAACCAAACTGCCTAATTTAGAAATGAGAAAGGTTTTCAAAGTAAGAATAAACGCGGTTTGTGCTCCATACGATTAGTGAGTTTTGCCCATAGTTATTTTCATCCAATTCCGATCCAGATTTGTGACGAGGAAAAACTTTGGCTCTTGCTAATGGTTCCAGAAATAAAACATATTCTAGCGAATAAATGATTAGGAAAGATAGATATTCGACAAATTCTGGTGCTTATGATTTAACTGAAATATTTTTAAACAAAGTCTGCATTAGCGGAAGATTTATAATCCAGGGCATTGTTTTCAGTCTCCTTGTTCATTGCTCTGTGTTTAAAATTGGATGTTCAACCCTATTATGATTAGGCGCTTTTTTGACTGGAGTGCTTGCTTAGGTCACATCGAACGTTGGCAAAAACTTATGAATGCCATTGTGTTGTCTAGGGTGGTTGCTTGAATAATTTCGTTTGTTAGTCTTTCCAGTATTGGTGCGTGTGAATTACTGAAGACCTTGCCACACAACTAATGTTAGTTTTTAAAGCTTACTTTTGTTGGCAATTCAAGATCTGAGTTTGATTCACGTTATTCACGTTGTCTTCACGTTTCTCTAATTCGAAACGTTTTTTCATAACATAGCATAGCAATATTGTCCAGATTCTGTTTTCACTTCCGATAGTGTATGTTCCTTTTTGTTTTTAGGTTATTCAGTTAATTGTTACACCATTTTAGTTTCACCGGAATTCCTTTGTTTTTCTTATAGAAGCAAAATTTTTAGTATCTTCCAGAGTTGAATTATTAAAGATGTCAAAGGCTAGAGATGGGTTAAGCGAACGCACTTTTTCGCTACTTTTACTCATTTCGTTAATTTGCTCGACTAAGTGTTTTTGGATAAGACTTTGTTTTTGACAAAAGAAGTCCCTGAAAAATGGATGCCGCTCTTTTGAATCGGCATCAAGTGTCCAATTTAGCCCAATGGGATAGTGATCAGTAAATTTTTGATGATGCAGTTCCTCCGTTTTGCGGTTTTTTTTGTTAAAATGATCTGAGGATTACTGTTTGGTCTGGCTTACTCACGTTAGTTCGCAAACTCCCAAAACAAAATTGAGATCACCGCGAACCATCCAGAAAACTCATAGAATCATGTTGAGGTGCGCGTAGCTTGTTATATTTGGCAGCAATGAGAAACTTTGCGCCATAGCCAATCATTGCAGCAAAATTGCTTCTTCAAAACTTTTATAATGTATTCTGATTACATCGCAATCTGATCGGCATTGGTCATAACACAATCCTTTTAGTTCTTCCTTTTAATTTTGCAAACTAGGTTAACTCTTAAAAGCAGACTGCCTGTATCATCACTTGCCTAACAATGTTTTAGACATAAAGCACGCGGATGACCTTGAGCCTTTTTACTAAAGCTTCTGTTTCGTCCGAATATTAAGAAACAAATATCCAGGTGAAAAACTCATGCAAACTTTTTGTTTTTCTAACGTTTCTCGCCATTGAAACAAATTTTTCTGTCTTTTCAGAAACCACTGGTTTCACTCAGAAATGGTTTCTTATCCAGGCCCTTTTCAGGAAACTTATTCTAATTTAGTGGAGCTTGCTTCCTGAAACAAGTCAAAGCATCCAGTAGGCTATAGTCCAGTTGATACCGACTTGGTGGAGATTGTTAATCTTTCAAGTCAAGCTTCGACTTATGAAAATTTCATCATCCCTTTCCATGCTGAATTCATTCTCAAATGCTTTTTTGCTTTTCGCAAAAAAATTTAAACCTGCTTTGGTGATACCATAAAAATTTCGGGCATTATTCTGTTTTTTTTTCTGTTCTGTAGAATTTTTATTCACCGCGTTAATTTTGCAATTACAGCTTCAGATGTCGAACTACTCTTTGATTGCAGCCGATAAACATTTGATATGTAATACTAATCCATCTCCTTCTGACCCCTGTAGTGCTTTCTGGTAGGTTTAAAATTTTGACGTTATCCCCTTTCTAGTAATTTTCAAAGAGTTCTGCGTCAAAGAGCACCATTAATTCAACTCTCTGATTTTCAGAATCAACCTGACAGTCCATATCTTTCTTTAATTTCTCTAATTTCTGGAGTACTATTTCACCTTTCGTTGTTAGCTCAGATTGTACGCTACTTATTGTAGCTGGAATCATGACAGTCAATGCTTTTTGCACTCCTGCCCTCATAGCTTGTGCTAAACCGAAATTGCCTATTGTGTTTTCTACAGGGCTGAGAACATTACCTGCACAGTTGTTGTTGGATTTAGCAACCAGAGTTTGACCCTGATATTTTAAATTTGGGAGCACTTCTTGGTTTTTGTCGCTCTCAATTGTAAACCCTTCCAAACTATTCTGAATTTCTGTTTCTTTTCCACTCACTGCCGAGAAAAGAACGTGCCAAGGATATACATCTGTTGATTAAACAGACGAGATAAATATAGGGTGACAACAAAACAGGGGTATTTACGTTTCTGGTAAGAAATGTCTCTTTAAACTGATAAATTGCTTATTTCTCGGAAACAACGAAGCTCAAAATTGCAGCACAACACAAAAGCCTCACATGCTACGTAATAGAGGGTTTCGCAAAATTCGAAAAACGCACCTACACGTATTGAGGTTGCCCTCCTCTGCCTTCTGTTTTAACTTGATTCTTCTTTAAGCGTTTGGATTTTCTTTTCCTCGTCTTTTTTCGTCAATTTATTCAAGTCGTCTTCGTGTTTTAAGGTAACAGATACAAATTTTATTTGAAAATTGACGTCGGGACGCACCTTCAAGAGTGCGTTCTGATTCCAAGTTGTTTTCTTTTTTCGACTCGAAAGTTTTCACCAAAATTACGTAGCACACTTTTGATTTGAACAGTCTTTCAAAAATATCACGAGTTTCATTTCTCCTTTTGTAATTAATAGCTTTGAAGTGATGTTGAAGTCTTCAACGTTGCAAGGAGATCGTCTTTGCTTTGCAACTGAGGACAGGTCTTGTTTAATGTGTCTTGATTTAAAAAAAAAGAGAAATCACAATCGCTTTATGCAAGCAGCTCGCTCCAACGATAAATTCCATTCAACATAAGCAACATCTTATCGTTCATTGACAACATTTGCAAAAATCAGTTTTCCGCCGGAAACCAGAATCTCCTATAATGGGGCTAACCAATCAAAAATTCAACCTCTGTCACCGTGTAGAAGTTCAAACGAGAGCTGAAATACAATGAAATAGCGTTCCGGGTTGTTGCAATTTGAGACTATTTAAAAAGTTTATCGCAACAATTAGGCTATAGTTTGTAAATTATGTAATTCGCCTAGAGTTGGCTTGCCGGAGACACGAAATAATTGAAATTAAATTTACAGGTTGGAAAATGACAGGAGAGTCTAGATTACATTTGCTGAACAAATTGTCAGGTGTTATAAATTATGACAGCTTATTGAACAACGAATTCCCCGGCTGTCTGAACAGAGAAACTGGCCTGTACATGAAAGCATACGTCGACGGTACCTCTACTGCAAGAAAAAGTCAATTGTTTTTGAACCACTTGATTTCTCGAATAATTTTACCTCCGATGTGTGGCGGTCTTTCAAAACAGGTTCAGCTGTTTCAATTGGGAAATATTTTTCATCGAGAGCGACTTTCTGCGGTAATGATTTGCCAAATTCGGCTGTTTAGTTTTGGTGAAAGTATGTCTAATAGCGAGATGGAAATGTATATTGAACGGGCGTTGAAGAGGCTATCTGTTGTTCATTGCATCTCGTTCCAAGAGAAGTTAGAAGCTTTAGAGGCGTTTGTGGAAAGCATGTCAAAGCTGACTGTAAACAATGTGAACCATATCAGCGTGTTCAGTGGGTTTTCCTGCTTGCATCAAGATGAAAAATTGAAGGTCCTGATTTTCTTTTTTTCAAATGAATAATAAAGTGCTCTCAGTAGCCATTCAGCACCTTGAAAGTCACGTGTAGAAATACATTCTCTAAATTTGACTGGAAGAGCGCTATTGGGCTGATGGTCCGTTCTCAATTGTCTCGCTCAAACTAGGCTGTGGATCAATAAAAGTGAAAAAAAAGTTCTGAATTGTTTGCATTAGTATCTTATAACTAATTGTATAAATTTGATCAGTTGATGATTTTAGATGTCAGTTGTTTAAATGTGTAGAACCTCCTCTCGCTATTATTATTAGCTGGCGCGATGTAAGCATTAAATCGCAGTTAACATGGCAAAAGGCATAAAATGCACAAAAAATCGGTTTTTATAGTAGCTTCGGATTTTTAGATCAAAATTGTTGAAGGTATGAAGGGTAGGCTATACTGTTTATAAGCAATATGAGAAACTAAGAAACCGTTGTTCTTTGTGATTTTTAATTCTTTGTTTTAGTGGCCAACGTATAAAAGCTTGCAGCTGGATTATGAACCGAAGCAGAACAGGCTGTGTCGGCTGCTGCAACAACTCAGACTCTACAGAATCCCTATAGTCTTGACCGATACCTTTCTCAAAGGTAGAGAATATTGATGTGTACATCTATCTTATTGTTCCAACATTTTTTCAAAATGGGGGAATATATATGCGTTTTCTCTTAGTCAAATTTTCACTTTTTTACCCATCGCAGCGAGAAAAACATTTTGTAGACCTTAGAAGCTTCTTTTAATTTTATTTAAAATCTACAAATTTATCGGGTTTTGAGAAAGGGGGCTATTTAAAAAATTGGAAGGAAAACGGGAAATAGAAAAAGGGGGTAGTCAATTGTTCTAATAAATTTGTTTTGATATAATTTTTAATACCCTGTATTAATAAATACACAGTAATCATATTTTTATGTTCAGATAGCGTTTTAATTTTTTTCAAAAAAAAATTCCCCTGTTTTACATTGAGGTTTTTCAGCTAATTGCAGATTTTTAATGTTTTAGCATTTTTTTTTACATATATCCTTGTTTTATCGCATTCATTGAGAATTGAAATGACGCCTTTTGCTGAAAATATTTTTATAGTTACCAAAAATTTACAGTTTCTGTGGTATATACTTTGTTTTAAAGGAGAGCAAAAACGATAAATTTTGTAAATATTTCACTGCCAATTACTTGGAGCTTTTCAATTTTTTCTTCAAAAATAGAAATGTTTGTGAGCCTGGAAAGCTCCCTTATGAGAAAAATGATGGTTCCAATTGCATAGAAAAAAAAAGATTTTTGCTGTTAGGTGAACTTGTATTTTAAAGTAATTAATTAGTTCAGTTGGTTTTTTCATAAGAATTGTTTCTTTTTTGACTCATTTTTTTACAGTTTTCATAGTAACTTTTGCAAGTACCAGTTCGCTGGAAAAATATTGTTTTTGGACTGAGAGCTTCGATTCCTTTCCCGAATTCATTGTTTTTAAATTTGTGTAACCTTTCGGGTCAGGTTTTTCGGTTCACTTAAGTGTCACGACATTCACGTTTTGTTTTCTAACCATAATCACTGTTTCCACTGAAAACAATTTTAGTCCATTAAATTTTTTAATTACACAATATAGTGAATACGGGCAAGGCCAAAGGAGCAAAATTAGAAAAAACGGGACACACTCATAAAGATTGGTCATTAGGTCATCCGCATTAGATGATCATTTTTTTTCTCAAAACTTGCTAATTGTCAGTTTTAAGCTAAATAGCCTTTAGTTTAGCAGTTTAATTTATTATCTGACAAACTGCACACCCAATTGAACACTTAGACTCTTGGGAAGTCTTCTGTCAATTTCTATTTCTTCTTCTGTTTCAATCACGATATGAGCCATGGGGTTAACCGCGGATATTTCTCGATAATTTGTTGGCTATATTGCAATTACATTTAAGAATGAAATTTCTTTATACCTTTATAAAAAATCATTCAAAAGACCAATTTTTCGTTTTTTTTTCTATTGGAAATTTGAAAACTCGAAAACAAATGTAAAAAATTTATTAAAAAGAAAGGACAATTGTTTTCCGTTGAACTCTAAAAGTATTGTTTGAAAAAAGTACCTATAATTGATTTCTGTGGATTTATTTTTCTGAAATTGAGATCAATTGAGCAACTGTAATACTTTTGATGTACGCAAAAAGAATGAAACTATTTTTCTAAAGAACAATAAAAGACTAAACAAAAAAACAAAAAATTAAAAATTAATTCGTTTATCTTTGTGCTGAATTCTCTGGCTTCCTGAACAAATTTTTCTGTTTGCAAAAGAAAGCTTTTTTGTTTTGTGGACTTGATGATTTAACGGAGGCAGTGTTTGAAGATTGCTAAAACCTTTTCTGGTAAATAGAAAAACCAAACAAATTTTAGAAAAAATATTTTTGCCAATTTCTGAGGGAACTTACTCTAAGCCGGAAGACCATACTTCTTTTAAAAATTCACATAATTGAAATTTTGCGGAGTTGCACAAATTTGGGATGCTTCACAGAGGAAAATTGATATTTTTGAGTTAAAAGGAAAATGGTCCTTGCTATTTTCTGTTAAATATTTGTGATGCCTCAAAAGAAATTCTCATTTAAACTCTCATTAACTGGGTTAGAATTGACTGCTATGTTGTTTAAACTGAAAATGTGAAGCACTTGTATATTTTGCGTCCATTAAGAAACAAATACCTCATCGGGAAATTTAGAAAAAAAATCTTTATTCACGCTATGCTTTATAACCCTGCATCTTAATTTTTACGGTTTTTAATTTGGCATTAAAATTAATGCATTTTTTTAGCACCATTCAAAAACTTAAGCTGAGAAAGCTAGCAATTAAAATCTTTATTTAAACTTGTCCATACTTCCTCTTCCAAAAGTTTATTGAAAATCTTGAATCGTTTAATTGCTCTGAATCAAAGTTAGCGTTATTATTTGGGCCATATTCTCTTCTATTATGCAATTTTACAACCTCAGAAACTGGATAATTTGGCGAAGTCTTGGGGCAACAAATTGTTCTGAAGTTCGCTGAGAGCTTTGCTGGACTCCAATTTCACATCCACAAAAATTGCAGTTGCGTCCGATGGTGTAAATACATTGGTTGTTGATTGGTTGTTGTTGCTGATCTTACTTTCGTATCACCCTTACCCAGTGACTTTCAGGGGATCTTGATCGTATAAAATCAGGGTGGTGGAGTTACTGCAAACAGGTCGGCTTCCCTTAGCTTAAGCTTGCTAAAACAAAAATAGGACAATCTTGTTGGAGAACGATTCTTCTGAAGTTAGTCTTTTATGTTTATTAGCATGCGGTCATTTTTTCATTTTTCAGTTTGTTGTATTAATTTTTGTGTCCCTGAAAGAATTGTTTTTTTTTTAAATCCAGAATTGAAATTAGAAATTTTAAAATTTTGTGGCACTTTTTTAAGAATTAGAATTCAATGTCTAGCAATTATTTGGATCCTGTCGGTCTTGGGCCATGCTATGCGTTTTTCCGCTCGATCGATTTTTTGTCATACCTGATTTTTTTTGCGTGACTTTTTCGCTCTTAACTTTGTCTTTTGCGTGATTTGATGTTTTTTGTGCAATCAGAGTTTAAACTGCTAGCTAAATTTGTAGCAGTTTTCAACTTAATGTTAAATCAAAAGTTCGCCGAAACTGGTCGCATTTTTCATTTTTAATCTTTGAAGTGGTCTATATTAAGTTATGTTACCATCATATGAAGCCCTTTAGTGACCTTATACGCCGTCCCCGCCTAAACTAAGGCACAATTGCTCACCCAACCTGCCATTTGAAGTAGTTGGACCGACCGTAGTCGCGTATGTTTTGGCTGTTTTTGACAATCGCTTCTCTTGACATAGTAAAGCGTAATTTCAACAATTTTTAGTTTAGTTTATGTTCATTGATTATCAAGCAGCACTTAACTGATTTTGTCAACTTATCAAGACCTCATTTAAACTTGAGCAGAGCACTCTTCGTGGCTAGAATGGTTAATGTAACTTTCAGGAGATCCTGATGGTGTAAAATCAGGGTGGTGGAGTTACTGCAAACAGTTCTTCTTGCACTTTCCTCTCAATAATTTACACATTACCAGTGCTGACCCAAAAGGAGTGTTCTTTGAACTAAAGTACGAAGGTGCTTGTTCTGGAACAATTGTTTCACGCAATGATATTGGGGGCAGAAAAAGGCTAGGCCAAGAACAGCTGTCTCAAATTATTGGCAAAGATAAAGTAGCTATTATTCGAACGGCAACAATTGGACAGAACTTGGAATTGTCTTTGAAGAAAGGTGTTATCTAAGCTGATTATAATTTTGAGTTTGTTTTTTGAATTGTTATTTGTAGTTTGATAGTTGTATTGTTTGTTGCTCTTAAAGTGTTTGTAGTGACCGAGCGGTACCAAACAGCAAGACATCCATTAATATACTAACACCAAACCAATGCAGAATATACACCCTTCTCAAAAGCGTGGACTTTGACAAAAAGCAAAATCACTATCTTTGTAGAAGCGGGTGTTCTTCGTCTTGAATACTGCCTGTCATATTATGCTGCTTTTGAAGCTTAGATGGTTTTGTTGATATATAGAACAGTGAGTGCCATTATAGACGTTCCACCTGCAACTCGTGCTTTTCTGCTTTTTGTCAAATCTCTAACTATTTGATTTTACAATATCGCTATTGATTGAAAGCAAAAGTGACCTTCCTACACCCACACTAAACTTTAAAAACTATTGAATCTTTCGTTATACGTTAAAATCTAGGTTTTTCAAAGATTGAAAGGCAGTAGCGCTCGCGGAAAAAGCCTTTAAGCAAATAATCGAATTGATACTGGCCCAATTAATTCTTTCTGACAGATTGCGCAAATTTGGGGCCCTTTAAATAAACTTTTTTCAATAAAATCGGAGAAGTCTTGTCAACGAAGCAGGACTAAAAATATTAATTTTTCAGCTATCATGAAAAATATGTAAAAGCCTTTGACTCATTAGATCACCAAATACTAAACATAGCCGGCAGATTGCCGGAATAGCTGCGAAAGACTGGGTAATCGACGCCGCTCAAAAAACTGGGTAAAAAACATTCAGCCATAAATTAATAAAGCTTGTTAAAATTCATTCCGCAGAAGCCTCTTATTAGGGACCTTTACTGCACATATGAGTTGACCTTTGACCTTTAACAAATTCAAATTAAACTTAAGTTTTAAAGTGCAAAAGTCATTTTATTGAGTGAGGTAAGTCACGTATGATCAAAATCTAATCATGCCTGAAAACATGACTAAAGCGAGTGAGAAATGACGTCACGCGCGCAAATGCCGTCAGTGAGAGGAAGAAGTCATTCAGAAAATTTGATTTTTTCAGCTTTGCTGTGTGAACAAATGTAAAACGAGAAAAGAGCGTCAGACGACGAAACAAAAAAAGACCAAGAGCACCGCAATATAGCTACGCTCAGCTTACAGCTTCGCAGCTATAATAAATAAATTGATCAATTTGGGTTCCAGTAATTTGGAAGCAGACGTAAAGGGCAGAGCAGATAAATATTAGTTATTAATTGCTCTTGAACGAAGTTCATATCAATTTTTGTAAACGTGTTGGTCTTTTTTAATGCAAATTTTTCGCTTGACCATTTTGTGCTTTTCTTCTAGAACATTCCTTGACTTCTCAAGTGATTTTTTCACGCTTTCGTTCTTCATTTTTGAGTGATCTCTATTGCTGTCACTCCGAAGTAAAGCTTGTTGCTAAAAGAAAATCGATTGCAGCATAGTCAGAAGAAGGGCCTGATAGCCGAGTGGGCAGTGCTGCTGTTCGGGCGGGAGGTCAATGGCTCGAATCCCGGCGTAGTGAACTATTTTTGCACCCTTAAAGAAAAATGGATCCAGGCAACGTCCCTGAATTAAATTGCCTCGCCTGTCGTTCAACTGCAATTCTTCCGACATCAGTTGTTTTAGGTTTAATATAGAGTCTGATAAGATTCTTTGAATGAGGCGTGCCTCAAGGCACAGTATTTCAAGGAACACTTTTCACCCTGGCATCCGCTTTTCATACTCTTCAAACGAGGTTGATTTCAAGAAATGAGCCAAGTTGCCCGCTAGGTTGTTGATCATATGATTATTGCTTCATCGGAGAATTTGACCCAGAGCAATGAAAATCTTTGAGAAAACAGTCACTTATTAGATACTTCGTCCATCTTTAGTAAGGCCTTATTGTGTCAAAAACTTGTCGCATTATATAATTGAAATCCTGTCTTCAATTCAGTGTTTAAAACCCAAGAATTAACGGCAAAATTAAAGTTAATATTGGTTGCAATCGAGAAAGATTTCGGTAAGAAACAAAGCATCTCTGTTTGTGGAATCAAAACTAATTCGAAAATTGTTTGTGGAAGCAAATGAAAACTATTTTTGGAATCTGGCAACGGTAAACCAACTTCATGGCAACGGTAAAGTTGGTTTACCGTTGCCATATGAACTGGCACTTTTAAGGATATCGCACTCTACTTCACACAGTCTTTTAATTACCCCGTTATTGCTTTAATCCCCGCATCGCTCAAATTTTCCTTTCGTTAAGCATTCATTTAAAAATCTCATTTCTTTGTCTGGTAATAAATGCTCAAAAGCACTTAAAATCGTATACAAAATCAGATTCTGTATTAATTTTAAGTTTAAAACATTTTGCCAACTTTTCAAAGCCAACTTTTTAAAACCAACTTTTTAAAACAATTTGCCTCCTGTTTGCTATGGGGTCTTCTAAATTTAATCAGAGCTTTAACTGTCTGAAGCTAAAAAATTTTCCTTATTTTCCGAAAATTCCTGAACATTTGGCTTTGAAATGAGATTTTGCTGGTGCTTCAAAATATGTTATCCAAAATTAATCTTCGAAAAAATTTTTCGGATTGAGGACGTGGAAAATGCAACGCACAAATTGGAGATGAGTGAATTTAGTCAGATTAATTCGCAAAATCAGTCGGCTTTATAGTCTTAATGGTGTCAGAACAATTTACCCAATTCCATTTTACCCAATGCCATTATACTCAATGCTATTTTACCCAACCTGCCATTTTACCCAATGCCAACTTACCCAATTTACCCTATCGCTAAATTTACCAGAACGGCAATTTAGCCGACTATATAGTTAAATGGCCCGTGGGACTTGATATGAAACTATCACAACCGAACATCATCCTTGTTATAGCGACTGCTAACTTGTAATCGGATAATTGAACAAAAAGATCAAAGAGCATTCTTAATAAGATCAAAGAACGAAAAGATCAAATCTTAATACATAGGTGAGAGCGTGCCAAATCTGATTTTGTATACGATTTTAAGTGCTTTTGAGCCTTTACCAGACAAAAGAAATGAGATTTTTATTCGAATGCTTAACGAAAGGAAATTTTGGGCGATGTGGGGGATTAAGACTGTGTGAAGAAGAGAGTGATATCCTTAAAAGTGCCAGTTCATATGACAACGGTCCCTAATGAGCCTTCGAATACTCTGTGGTATCAAAAGGCTAAACAATATAATTTGTGCTCAAAGGTCATCATTTGTGCTAGGATTTCGAGATCCAACCTCTGGCTCTCGGCGCTAAAACAGAATAAGGCCTTTAATCTAAAAAATAACGTTTTAAGTAGATCAAATTTATGGCATGTTTGAGCATTACTGTTCTGAATGCAATTATTTACATCCTCGGGGTAGAGGAAGAGAGGGGACGAAAAGTAGTCCATGGCATTTCTTAATGTTTCCCAATTGGGAAAGCAATAAGAGTTTCCAAACGCATCAGAGTTTTTAGTAGATGGCATGTTTTGAGTATTACTGTTCTTTTTAACGCAATTAATTACATCCTCAGGGGAGAGGGGACAAAAATAGGTCTTGAGAATTTTTTAATTTTTCCCAATTGCAGATGAGATATGTGCTGAGGTTTGCCCAGAGTTCGGGAGACTTTCTTCAAGGTTTCAACGAAGCCGAATTCCATTCCCTGATAACATTGTTCAGCAAACGTAATGACGCCAAAGCGCGGGATGAACAGTTTTATGATGTCAATGTTGAGCACGTCTATGGAGACATTTGGATAGTAAACAGCAGCCAATCAGAGGCTATCATAGAAAAGATTGCATCGCGTTCTGTTCTGTTGAAATCGATCATGCGATTGTTATGCTATGCGGACAGTAGAGACAGTCTCTTTGAGCAGCTCAGACGTGACAAAGGTTTGAGCTCAAGTATTGTTCAGTGTCTGACATCTGATAAAAGCGGATTCAAAGTGCTAATCTCAACTGTGAACAAAACGCTTACTGCTGAACAAAAGCTGGTTATCATTGAACAACTGCTCGGATGCTTGCCGGAGTTTGAATTAAATGTTAATTTGAACTCTCCTGGTGTCATTTTGCACCTTCTAGAGGCAGGGTTGGCAATCTGGGAATAAATAGGTTAAAATGTAAAGAAATCGCTATCAGATTGCTTGGGAGTTCGTCACATAGCTTAATAGCTGTCCAGGAGGTAATCTGCTGCATTATAATTGCTGATATGAGACATATAGAAAAACTAGTTTTATCTGATATTTCATGTTAGACAGCAAAAGCTGAGTTATTGAGGAAAATAGCGTGGGCAAGTGATCGTTTTTTTTCGATTGTTTTAATGTGAAATTTTTTGACAATATAGGGGGTTTTCAGGAAAATATTTCGCCCAATTAAATATATATGACGTTTTTGGTTAAAAAGCGTGATTGCCGATTCCTAATTAGAATGTGAACTTGATTGCCAACTCTACTGTTTAATAAGGATTGGGATTATGAGACTGGCGTTATTAAAAACTGTTTTCTGGGCGTGTCTCTACCTTGCGATGAGAGGTCAAAGGTCACCACTCAGTTCAGCATCAAGAAGCGGCGCTTCATTGGGAATACTACTATGGACCCAGTTCTGTCAGCATGTATGAGCAACATGGCAGGTGTGAAGAATGGTGACTTAGTTTTGGACCCTTTTGTGGGCACTGGAGGAATAGTTCTTCTGTGCGGTTATCACGGAGGAAACTGTATAGGCTCCGACTTAGATTATAAAACTGTACATGGTACTAGCAAGCCGAGTAGAGCGGGTATGCAAGGTCAACAAAGAGCGAAAGATGAATCTATTCGGACTAACTTTGCCAGTCACGGATTTGAACATCGGTTCATTGATGTGTTTATCAATGATGCAACTGACGTCCCGTGGTGCTATAATGAGATGTTTGATGCGATAGTTACAGATCCGCCCTATGGCATAAGAGAAGGAATAAAAACTATTAACTCAGACGTTAAGCTAAACTCTGTTGAATCGCATGCCAGTATGCAACAACATTCACCAATTGAGATGTTTAAGAAATTGGTGGAGTTCGCTGCCAGGCTTCTCAAAGTCGGTGGTCGTCTAGTGTTTTGGATGCCAACGCTTACGGCTATGTTGGATTTTGAGCCTGAGAAACATGTGCCAAAGCATCCTGCGATGAAATTGATGCACTGTTGCTTTCAGACCATTACGCACACATCTTCACGGAGCCTTCTTTGTATGGAGAAGGTATCGGCATTTCCTAATTCTGATGTGGAAGCAACAGTAGAAGTTGACTACTACGATTTGGGACCTGATATACGCTTCAGAGAGGCTTACCTGAATTCACACTGTTGATTATATCAGGCATTTTCTCTATATTTTGATTTTCATTATCTTCGTTGGTTATTTTATGAATTAATTTTTTACTCTATATGAGTTTTATAAATGGCGCTTAGAGATTATTTGCTGCTCTGTGGCAGCAATAGCAATATAGTTGTAGTTTATCGAACAGGGTACACATATGACGCCAAATAATTTTTTTGTGCAGAGGACCTTGCATTTCTGAATCGACCAACCAGAAAGTTTGAATTTACATTAGAACCTTAGGAGCATTTTTCATACACATTTTACTAAGCACGTTCTTCTTTTATACTAAGCACGTTCTTTTACTATACACCTTTTACTACGCACAAACTTCATTGCGAGCGTCAAAAGATCACTACAGACAGAATTTGATAAATGGGGGTGTCACAACATACAAAACATTGAATTGTTGATTAGGTGATTCTGTAAAAAGCTCAAGTTTTGTGCACTATTTTTTCAAAGAATTTGATATGATAAGTAATATATATGAAAATGGATTCAGAACAGAACTGTCGACCCAGGTTTAAAGTGTTTTTGCAACACGTTCCCCTGAGGGTTTTGTGCAAGGGCCGGATGTAATATGGACCGAAACTGTCGGTATTTGAAATAGCCGAAGGCAGAAATTAACCCTTGATTACCCTTGTTATTTTTTTAGAAAGAAATTGATTGAGGTAAATGTATCCCGTGCTTATTTGTGATAGTAGTTTCATAAATTGTTCTATGCACGCGGAGGCTTGGCCGTTGCGCGCCATAATTGTGCTGCAGTGATTTTTAGAACCCACATTTTCTAGTAAGAAGTTTAATTGACTGTTGTGACGTGACGTTATCTAAAAATTCGAACATTCAAAACAGTATCAGACTTGTTGTTTAATTAGAACTTTCTGTTTGTTTAGAAGCAAGCCTCACCTTTACTTTTTGAATAATCATTAACCACTATTGAACCGCTATTGTAAAGTTATATATCAGATTGAATAGAGAATCAACAAAATACTTACTTAAATCATTGTCACTGAGATACAGCAAGCTGAAACTCGGATCCACTTGCATCCACGATCTAAACCTTCAATATTTTTCAACAACATTCAATAATATACGTGCAATATCATTTACATTTAAATATACCAACCCCGTGTAATATCGGGAAACCCTTGGTATAGCACATGGTGACAGAAACGGAAACCGACAGCTGAGGAGATCCAGCTGAAACAGATCACAGGCAGTATCTTGTGTTACAATGTCAGCATCCTAAGCCTATCCTACTACACAAAGACAGGAAAACTGGATTTTACGTGCTCAAGATCACCGAAGCGGAAGGGTACAACCCCAGACTACATTTTACAAGCTAGAAGCCAACAAGTCTCGTCAAACATGGTTCGTTAACCTTTCCAAACTTTTGCAGTAAATTTATACAATGTCCTATCTAACTTGATGAGCGCTCAGTCATTTTGATAACATGAAATCATTTATCATGAAAACAAATGAGGTGGAAACAGGTATGGAACGACTAGAAATCATCTCATGGTGCTATTGAATTAATTCGTCATAACTTCATCAACTGTGTCATTAGAATTAAAGAAACCTAAGAAAAAGAGCTAAATATTTCAAAGAATTTTGAACACATTTTTGACACAAAAGTTTTAGAATTTAAACAACTTTAAAACAAAGCACTTAATTTTTGACTTTTTCTGTTCCTAGATTTTTCAACCACTAATTTTTGATACCTTTTCTGGAGGTTTTATTGAACAAAAGCTACAAGGATTTTCAATAATACAACATGGCTCAACCACAGATAACGTTGAAACCGTACTCAGGCACAGAAAAAAAAAGTTTTTGGGAATTTGAGAGACTACTCAGAAGCATAATAGGAGTTGCAGCGATAGGAAATGCACAACAGGCCAACTTTATGTCATTGCATCTTAAGGATGCTGCCTTAAGATACTTTCAAACATTAGACGATGCTACAAGAGCAGACTTAAATTTAAGTTTAACAGCACTAAGAAATCACTTCTGTAACCCACAGCTACAGGAACTTCATAGAATCAAGTTGGAAAGTTTAAGATTTGACCAAAAAACAGACACACCTGAAAATTTCCTAGTTACACTTAAAAACAAGGCAGTCAGAGCTTATCCTGACCCCACACCAAACCCGGTAGCAGCAGCTGACCCTGCACTAGATGCAGGAGCAGAAAGAGCAAGAATAACACGTGAAAACGCAGTGAATGCGCAGAATTTACTTTTTGCACAGACTGAACGTGAAAATCAGGTTAAACGACTTTTTGTCAAGGGTATGCCAAGTTGGCTACGAGCTAAGCTACTTGAAAAACCAGATACAGACACAGTGGATGATTTATGTCTTTTTGCTAGAAGAAAACTGACAATCCATAATCTATGTAAAACAGATGAATACGCAGACGGAGCATTTAGTGAAATGAGTAACACAGTATCAGAAAACTTAGTAAATGCACTTTCAAAACTGACACAGACTAGTGAGGCTATGTAAAATAAAGTAAATGAACTTTCGAAGCAGTTTGAAGAGCAGAAGTTGCAACAACAGCAACAAGATCAGGTTTTGGCTCAACAATCGAGCATGAATGCTCAGCAAAATTTTTATCAAGACAGAGGCGATATGAGAGGAAGCTATAGAGGCCGCTTGCGCGGTGGTTATAGAGGAAATCGAGGACGAAATAATTATCGCGGTAATTACAACCGCAGTATATAGAGAGGCCGTGGGATTTTTAACAATAATAACGGTCAAATGTTTCCCGCTATTAACCCTAATCAACCAGCCCAAACTCCAGCCCAACAAATGCCTGAATCATCTCAAAATCAGATTCAACAACCAGCTACAGTTCAAATAACACCCCCAGCTCCACCGGGTCATATTGCTACGACCCAGTATTCTCCAATGACTTGCTATATTTGTGGTTATCCTAACCATCCCGCTAGTCACTGCGCTCTGAATAATAATACAGGCAGACGAGGTGGTGGAAGATTTCCGTTTCGGAGAAACCCAAAAAACTAGACGAGCCACAAGTTCCAGAAAAATCCAATTTTTCTACTTTTTCTAATCATCATCATGATTCTGACGATTTAAATAATGACAGTTTTGAAGCAGAAAATGAATTCTGCGCAGTTATCCCTTTGGAGGGAGAATTTCTTTCTTATGTTAATATTCTTTTTGATAATAAAATGAGACGAAAAGCCTTGATTGACACTGGCTCATGCGCCAATGCAATCCCAAAAAATTTATTAGATAGCTTAGAAAGCGCTAACTTACATTTTAAATTTATGAACCATCTTTCAAAAATGTTAAATTGGCATCAGGATCGCCAATCAAAATTACTCAAGCAGTCGAAATCACTTTTGAGATAACAAATCACAGATTTACTGATACATTCTTGGTTTTACCAACAATGAATTCCGTTATTATCAGAAACCCATTTTTTAAGAAAAATCTCATTTGGATTTGCCCCGCTTTCAACCTTTTACAACTCCCTAACCTTACTGTTCAGTTAAATGAGATCAAACCTCAAGGCAAAAAGCCTTCTTTTGTTAAAAAACTTAAGAAAATTCCAATTTTTATTAGCAAAAAACAAGCCTTAAATCCAAACTCTCACCAAATCTTAGAATGCACACTTAAAGAGAAATCTGAAAATTTCTCTGATTGTAGTGGTGTTGTTATACCTAATGATGAGTTTGAGCAATTCACTGAAGTTGCATTAACTTCATCCCTAAGTAGAGCGGAAAAAGATGGGAAAATTTATCTTTCCGCCATCAATATCTCTGATCATTATGTTCATCTTAAAGCCAACACTCTGGTTGCGTCATATGAAATTTTAAACCAGTCTCAAGCTGAAAAACTGATTAACATCGACCCCCAGCTTATAGCTTTAGCTATACAAAGAGACCCAAATGTTTTGGAAAATGGTTTAAACTAGCCCATTCAAACGGAGTGTTTTGATAAAAGTTCCAAAAAACGCCCTAAACCCGAGTACGAAAAACTCTGGTTTCCAACCCCTGAAACTTGTCCTAATCCTGATTCACTTCCGCCCCTTCAACGTGAAATTTTTGACCAAATTCAACATTTTCAAGATCTTGAGAAAATTGACCCCAAAGCTAATGAAGTTCATAAGCAAACATTTTTGGCAAACTTTAATTGGGATAAATCTGTTTTGTCATCTGACCAAAAGGTCGAGGTCAAAAATTTGTTGACAGTTTTCTGACATTTTCGCCAAACATCGTTTTGATGTCGGTTATAATACCGAGTTGAAAATCAAACTAACACCCGAGCATAACTCGCCTGTTTATGTACAAAGTCCACTTACGCCCATACATTTACGCAATGAGTTAATTGTTGAACTCGCACTCATGCACTATTATGGTTTGATTACCACACTTTCACATTCCAAATACAGTAGTCCAGTGTTTGCGCAGAGAAAAGCATCCGGTAAATTAAGAATTTTAATTGATCTAAGACGAATAAACCACCTGCTAAGGAATGGCTATATAAATACTAACTTTACAATTTCAAACATGAGCGATGCATCAAACCATTTCGCCGGAAAGAAATTAATTACAAAGCTTGATTGTTCACAAGCATACCATTGTGTACAAATGGCAGATGACCTTTCAGTACAACTTTTGGCATTTAATTTCGCCTCATGCATACAATTTCGACTTATGCATACAAATGCCTAGCACAAGGTTTAAGCAAATCTGTCACAGGTTTTAGTTCATTCATCAGGCACTACTTAGATCCATGCTTAGCAGCAAACATATGTACACAGTTCATGGACGATATTGGCAGTGCAGTTAATAATTTCAATGAATTAGTTCCTAACCTTAGAAAATTTTTTGAATGTGTAAGAAAGTCTGGTTTGAAACTTTCCCCAAGCAAATGCGAATTTGGCGTACAGGAAATAACATTCTTAGGCAAAGTTATAACCCCAGCAGGAATTCAGCCCGAAACTCAAAGAATCAATAAATTCCTCAGTAAATTGACGATGCCTGAAACAGTTAAGCAAGTGAAACGACTTGTTGGTTTTTTTTTGCAATTTTGGCGTGATTTTATTCCTAACCTAGGTGAAAAACTTCTACCGTTTTATAAACTTTTGCGGAAAAATGTTGAACAATTTATAACAGATGAACATGAGAAAAATTTGAAAATTTTAAAAGATGACCTACTTAAAGCAACAACACTTACACTTAGAATGGCGAAGCCAGGAATGCAGTATGTTTTATTATGTGACGCCAGCTATCATGGCGCTGGTTTTGTCCTTATGATCGAGGACTATGTACAGGGTAGTAAAAAAGGTGAAAGAAAAACATATGCACCAGTTGCTTTTGGAACAAAGTTGTTTAATGAAGCTCAGCTCAAATTTTCAATATATTACAAGGAGTTTCTAGGTCTCTATTTTGCTCTTGATCATTTCTCTCATTTCATCTGGGGCACTGAAAAACCTGTTATTGTTCTGACGGATAACAAAAGCCTAGTTCAGTTTTTTTCAACCAAAAGAAATTCCTCCATCATTGTGGAATTATCTTGATAGATTGCTATCGTTTAACCTAGTGATTGCCCATATTCCTGGGAGAGCTAATTATGCCGCAGATTTTTTGTCACGCATGCAAACTGATCCTGACCAAACAATCGAATTGAAACTAAAAGATCATGTGCCCATCAGGGAAATTGAAGTTGAAACAGTTGCTAAAACCCCTGATGTACTTTTAAATTCGATCGAAAATTTTGAAAACCTTTTCAACACCAGCTCTGTAAAAATTGATGATAATTTACGTGATCAGCTGATACAAAATGGAATATCAGACGCTATTTTGAGTCAAATTCAAACTAGCCAAAACTATGAAATTGACGAAATTTGTGGTCTTGTCAGACTTTGGACTAAAACAACAGAAATTAACGCAGTTTTGATGCCAGATCCTGGCGACAAACTTAATGATTTACATGACCGTTTAACACCGCTGAACCTTTCTGAAGAACAACAGAAAGATGAAAGACTTCAAGAGGTAAAAAAGTGGATAAAAGACGATAAAAACCTTCACAAAACTTATGCGAACTTCGAATTGACAAAATATGCAAAACAATCTAAGCGACTTATTTTGAAAGATGACGTTATTTACAGGCAATTTTTTGATCATGCAGGAAAAGTTGAATGTCTTCAATACTGTTTACCTAAACATTTGTGGAAAGAAACCTTATATAGGCTGCATAATTCGCCTACAGCAGGCCATATTGGCATAAATAGAACTATAAATGAGTTCGGAAGTAGATTTTACTTCCCAGGTTTCACAGAGTTTTTGATCCGAATGATCTCAAATTGTCTTAAATGTATTCAACAAAAAAGCATTCCAAGTAAGTCTTTGAAACCAGTTTGCAACCAGTTTCGTCTTTACAGTCCTACCCAGGGGATATGATGCAAATTGACGTAGTAGGACCATTCAAGTCACCACTTTATAAATACGTTCTTACCGGAATAGATGTGTTTTCCAAATACCTTTTTGCGGTACCTCTAACAAGTGTTAATGCTCAGCGATTAGCTCATGAACTTTCGTCGATCTTTTTTTACCACAGCTATCTTCCAAAAACCATTGTTTCTGATTTGGGATCAAGTTTGGTTTCTGAATTGATGCATGAATTGACATCTCTTCTAGAGGTGGAACTTAAGCATGCTTCCTTGAAGCACGCTCAAAGTGTTGGAGTAGTTGAAAGATCTCATGGAGCGCTAAAACGTATTCTGAAGCTCAACACCAATGAGCAATGGTCAAATTGGCATAAATACGTTCCATTGGCAGTCTTTATACACAATACTTCGTACTACTCTTCAATTGGTTGTTCACCCACTGCAATTTTTTATGGTCGTGAACCTATAAAACCACTTGATTTGAGATTTGGTAACATTGCAGTGAAAAAACTTGATCCTAAGTCAGATTTCGTGATTGAGTTACAAGACGCCATGCAGCAAAATTTTAAAGAAACTAAATCAAAATTGATTCATAGCTACCATCAATATCGCAATTACTACGATCAAAAAGCTTTAGCAAATCCGTTAAAGTTACACTCATACTGTCTACTCCTTAACCCTAAGTTGACTAACCAAAATGATTTTGGAAGTAAGTCATTAAATGTCTGGTTACCATTTTATAGAGTAGAAAAAGTCCTTACTGATTCCAATTATTTGATTCGCAAAGTCGGAACACACTTTACTCAGTGTATTCATCGTATAAGACTCAGGCCATACAAACCACACGAGCCTCCAGTTGATCTAGATAACATAAATCCAGATAAGTTTGTTCCTGAACCAGTGTTAGGTAAGTATAGGCAAGAACCTGAGCTTTTCGACGACGAAATACCCAAGCTGTTGGAGCATACGTTTCTGAGTGATGTCCCAGAACAAACAGAGCAGGAAAATGAAGATAACATAACAACTTCATTCAATTTTCAAGTTGCCAGATCTCCAGCTCCATCAGTTCCAGCGTTATTACCTCCGCCAGTATTACCGCCAGCTCCATCAGCATTGCCAGCAGCAGCACCGCCAGCACCAGAACACCAAGTTATACCAGATGCTGGCCTAGTTCTTGAATTCCCCGACCCTGTAATTCCAGAACCATTAGATGATGAACCAAATATACAGGATTAAGCAGTTCAAGAAAAACCGGAGCCAATAACAGATGATGAAAACGGTGACGACAATTCTGATCATAATCAGAACGACCAACCTTTTGCTGATTACCCGGAACCATTTGAGACAAGGCAGTCTCAAATTCCTTCAGTCAATGATAGAATTCGACCAATTTTTGAAGTCGATGAAACTCCGGAACAGCGAGAACCGCGTCCTACGAGGATACCCACACCTGATAACCCTGAAACGCCCATATCTGCTCCACGCAAGCGAACAGTAACGTTTAATCCCGAAGTGAAAGATAAATCTACTCTAAATCGGACGAATCCAAAACTTGAATTCAGACATGGTCAACCATACCTTCCATATGTATCCCTTACAGATGCTGAAGAACGTGACTTAATTGTGAAATCAAATCGCGAAAATATTCGACGTACAGCGTATGGACATGGTGCATCCCGAGCAACAAAGTATGATTATAAGCGGAGCGAAGAAGCTCACCAGAAACAGTTAGAGACACCTCAAACTCCGAGCTCTCCATCCACTTCACAAGCTTCATCAAAACATCCTTCACCTTTGCTTGACTTAGTATTAGGTGCAAAAAGACGCACAAGAGAAAACAAAGCAAAGGCAGAAGCAAAGAAGCAGTCAGGAATGAAAGCTATAGTAGACGACAGCTGAAAAATTTTCTTTAATCGAGAAAGTCTGGAAAGCTCAAAGTTTTCAATCGTCGAAACAGTTTCAAAGTCAAACCCGACATCCTTTTGCCGGAAATTCAATTTGCAAATTCCCCAAAGTAGTCTTGAGAATCAAAGCATAGATCTAGGATCCCTCATAACTGTTTCCGACACTACAAATAATAGGTTTATATATAGTCTTGTGACCAAAGAAACAGACGCCCTTAAACCATCATATTTATCATTACAAAGTTGTCTTCAGAACCTTAAAAACCACTGTGAAAACTATAACACTACCGACTTATTAATTGCACAACTAGATTGCAAGCCACAGCAACTTTCATGGCCGGAAGTTCTTAATCTAATCCGAAATGTATTCAACAACTTTAACCTAAATTTATATGTTCATGTTCAAAAAAACCATTTTTGATCCGTTATTTCTCTAATCCAGCCTTTTATACGTTCTACTGCATGTATGTAATCTAATACAAGCTACCTACCTATGTATATTTAATTGTTATGTCTTAAAAACCATTTAAATTCATCAAATTTTTGGAAAACCCGATTTTCAAATCAAGTTTTTTATGTGTTAACTACTCCCCAGACCTCTAATACCCCCCTTTGTTTTTCTAGTGGGACCATACCCTATCCAATGGTACCACTCTGAATCCCCAGTTTTGACCTAAATTTCACATGTTTTTTTTTGACCCATTTTTATCTCATTTCATGTTTTTTTCCCTTAAATTTGACTAATTTTTCCTATGTTCTTCTTCCTTCTACAAAAAATTTCATCACTGCTGTAAGAATAAATTCATATGAATGAGATGTGAATCCATATTGATGGGCATAAACAATGATACAGATTAATTTTGGCATGTTCTTTGAATTTTAGCCAATGTCTCATCATCGGATGATTCCAAACTTTCGCTTTTTTCTCCTCTAAGACACCTCCATGTTCGAGGAGGCGTAGCGCAATGAGCGCCAGAAGGTTTAAAATCACTAGTTCCGCTAAATTGTACATTTTAGTTAGATTATTTACGTATGACCACTTGAACAACCTTGTAGAATTAAAAATTAAGCATAATTGCAGTTTTCTCGAGGTAGTCACACTGGCCGCCTTGATAGGTCCTCCCGGTTGCTGAACATAGCATTGAGGACAAGAGCGAAGGAACCTATTAAAAATTATGAGACCGGAGTGTGAAACACAATTTTATGATGTGATCATGATGATTTGATTATTTTTACACTTACTCTCTAACTACTCTTGACAAGCCACCAGTAAATTCTGGGAGGGCAAAATTTGCTTCTTTCAAAGCCCCCAGTAGCCGTCCCTCATGATAAATATGTTTTTTGGTGTCACCACCAAAGTGAATGTCTGCTAAGACAAGGGCCGCCTCGTCATAAGTAGGAACATGCTTATTTTGTAATAGCAGTTTGCCATCATCTGATAACGTAAATGATTCAAAAAGTTTGTCCAATTTCTCCATGCTATCATACTTAAGAACCTTCTCCCGAGGCCCAAAGTTCCTCCCATTTTTAAGGTACAACTTGATTTTACCGTGCATGGTAACTTCCATGATTTATATCTGAAAAATATGACCTTTTGAATTTGAATATGACCTTTTGAGTTACCGTGCATGGTAACTTCCATGATTTATATCTGAAAAATATGACCTTTTGAATTTGTGAGTGCTCACCAATTGTGAGTGTTAAAAAGTGTTCATTAAAAAAAAGAGTCAAATTAGTCAAAGTTTATCTAAAACAGAAGGCCTACGACTAAATTCTAACACAAAGTAGCTAAAACAAAGTCTAGTTTAGTCGTCTGCAAAGTTCAGTCCAGAAGTCTTTTCTAAAGAACTAAGTTCGCAATATTGTCAATTATTCGACGAAACTTGAGGGCACACAGAGGGGCCTTGCTCCAAACTTTGCTGCCGCCCACCACCACATAACTTCCATTCTTGCAGCAGTGTAAACTATAGCCCCGAAAAGCTACTTCGTCACAGGACGAAGCGAACGCAAAAGCAAGGGCAAACAAAGTTACAACAGTAACAAATTTCATTTCAGAGAACTGAAAAAGATTAGTCACTTACCAAGGAACAGATTTTTATATCTTGTTTTACCTGATTTCACTCAACTCAAAAGAGGAATGAAAAACTTTAAATCTAAAACACAACAAAACTGGTTAATAACACACATAAAACCTAGCTTATGTTTAGATGAGGCTTGCCATCTCCCTAACCCTTTTATTCCTAACAAAAACCTATTGCTCGACAGACTATGACATTGATTATGACGATGTTTTGAAAAAAGGAATATTATTCACGGAGGAATCTAAAATTGTAATTGCCGAAAAATTCATCCCAGTATAATTCTTAGTGCCATCTCCATCATACAATTTCACTCTGAAAACTGAAATCAAAGATATGCTTGCGCAACTGAATGAAATGTGGAAATTACCATCAGTCCATTGCCCTCTCGATTTCTCATCGCCATTTCATACAAATGATTCATATTTTAACGTTGATTGGATGTTCCAAAAAATTCAAAATGAATTGAATCAATCGAAAGTAGATATCGAGCGGTTACGAAACGAAACGGCTACATTTCTTGGAACAAAATCACAACGTAAAGTAACGAAGGAGGAGAATCTTTCTCGAGGAAAGAGAGGTGCACACATTGGAGCTTTAGCAGCAGCAGGAAGTGGCCAATTTGGATCAGGACTCATTGCAGGAAGATCTGCAGAATGCGGACTTACGGGCATATTTGGAACTTGCCAAGACCAGTCTCAAACTAATGCAGCCAACATTGAAAATCTTGGTACACTAACTTCAGTTCTGACAACTTACGTTAGTCAACTGCGAACGAATGTCGATGAAAAATTTTTCATGGTAAGCAACAAGCTCAAGGAAATCGAAGAAGCCCAATAGCAAATGACTGAAACACAAAACAAAAGTTGGCAAGTAATCCAAGAACAATTTAATGTTATCGAAACAAACTTTAACATTCTCCCTGATTGCAACCAGATGCGTTTTTCCAACCAACAGTTGAATTTTAACTTTGATACAATGTCTTCCCTACTGTCTCTACTATATTCAGATGTCAAAAGCTACAGGGCATCAGTTTACACTTACCGAATTAACATCTTAAACGCGATTCCGATCTTGATGCAAAAATTGTTGCCAATCTC
Organism: Convolutriloba macropyga; assembly: GCF_964194025.1. NCBI lineage: Eukaryota > Metazoa > Xenacoelomorpha > Acoela > Convolutidae > Convolutriloba > Convolutriloba macropyga. The sequence goes on from NC_134472.1 coordinate 37,168,251, forward strand.
TATTGTTCCAAAAGAATCTTTACAAGCTATCCTAAAAGCTGTTGGAGAAGACTTGACTTTGTCTGGCAGCAGATTATCGCTAGCTATTCCGTACAATACGGATCTGCTTTCGTATTACGAAGCAAAATTACTACGTGATGTAGTGACAGTCGAAAAAGGGTTGATTTTGACCCTTACGATTCCGTTAGCATCACGAACAACTGCATTCTCTACATATAGAGCAAGAGTGGTACCTATGCCACAACCTGAACCCCGTATGGCAATCAGATGGGTGATTGAGAACCCATACCTTGCCGTGTCTGAGGAACAAGATGAAACTGTTACATTGTCTCAACAACAATTCGATAGTTGTATAGGATCATCGAAGTACAGAATTTGTCACGAGCAATTTCCATCTCAGTCAAATCAGCCTTCATGCCTTGCAACGTTGTTTTTGGGATCGATTCTCAAGGCAGCAGAAACATGCGACACGGAAGTGTTTTATCTTCCGACGAATGTTCAAGCTGATAACTTGGGATTTGGAATATGGTTGCTAACGTCAGCAACAGATGGATTCAACATTAGGACTTACAGCCTGGAGAAGAGCATCGGTAACCTTGGCTCAACGAAAGACGGATGCAAAATTTGTATTCTTACTGTTGAATGTGGTTACCAGGTGAAAGTTGGTGACAACATTAAATTGTGTCCTGATCTGGAAGTTTGCGACAGAATCACACCTAAATTTGTAGACGTCAAATTGCCAGATCCGCTAGAACATCTAATGGGAATCGTACCCAGCTTGGAAAATCTTCCCTACTTTGAATCTAGGACTGTAGCAGGAGTTGACTTGATGAAAAAAGTTAGAGCAAAACTCATCCACAGCCCGAAAGTGGAATCCAGTGAAGACCTCGAAAGATCGCTATGCCTATTACAATGGAGATGAGCAGTCTTAAACCATCATTTAAAGCTAGCCTGAAAGAATAAGTTCCTATTCAAATGTCTCTCTCATTAACCGTAATTGTTTTTATTGGAAATTTATTGCTTCATCTGTTATTCATGTGGGCCTACCATAAGTTTAAAATCATTCGTGATATTCTGCCATCTTTCAAATCACCAAATCCAGATATGAAGCCTTGTTATATCATAACACTCGATTGGAATAAACCTGATGAGGTAGAGCAAAAGATTAAATTGAGCAAAAATCTCGAAAATTGACCAAATTTACCATCAAATGGGCAACCAACTGATATCATTTAAAGAAGCGCTTAGAATTATGTGAAAAGCAACGCCCAGTCAATATCAATCGTCACATTCAATTCATTCGCCCCAACATACAACTGATGTTCATGCTTCTTCACAAAATCTCACCAATCAAGCAGAAACAACTGTATAATTGGTGCAGTGAATTTGTAAATATTAAATGTATGTCGTCTTGAACCCGATTCTTCAACTGGGACCCAGAATGCGATGACAGTATTCCTTTTTACTTTTATACGACATGTAATATTGGACTGGAACGATCATATTGTAGCAAAACTTCAACCTGTATCTCTTATATATCCAATTTTTTTCTACAACAGAGATGTCTGCGAATTTCCTTTTTTAACTTCAAAGAATGATGGACTTCACAATTTTTTTTGGAGTCCGGAAGTAATTGAAAGGAGGGGAGTGTGACGTGACGTTATCTAAAAATTCGAACATTCAAAACAGTATCAGGCATTAGTTTAATTGTTTAATTAGTACATTTGCAGTACATTGTTTAATTAGAACTTTCTGTTTGTTTAGAAGCAAGCCTCACCTTTACTTATTTGAATAATCATTAACCACTATTGAACCGCTATTTTAAAGTTATATATCAGATTGAATACAGAATCAACAAAATACTTACTTAAATCATTGTCACTGAGATACAGCAAGCTGTAACTCGGATCCACTTGCATGCACGATCTAAACCTTCAATATTTTTCAACAACATTCAATAATATACGTGCAATATCATTTACATTTAAATATACCAACCCCGTGTAATATCGGGAAACCCTTGGTATAGCACAACTGTAATTTTATTCTTATCCCTTATTATTATCTGACACTCTATGGTTTGCTCCTTTTTACTTCTGTTCTTTTAGAGATTGCCACCTGAGACACCTTTGATGAACAGCAAATTTGCTTTACTGTAGAAGGAAAATTGGACATTATCACAAAGTGTCGCAATTGGAAACGGAAACTTCAATTTTGAAAATTGGTTACCAACAACTTCTCAGTAAGACCAATTGATGGCTTGCGATTCAGCGGCATTTGGCGAATCAAATTTATATGGAATAACTTGGAGTGCTCCAGAAAATGAGCGGGTGGATTTTTTTTCTGGGGAGGACCAAGTTTATAAAATGTTATCAGGTATTTACGTCAGCATGATCAAACTTATAGGGTGATAGTACATACCACGGGGCAAGTTTCTTCGTTGTCACTTTTGGGAAATTTGTTTTGTGGATACGCGGGGGGCATAAAGCTTCGAAAAAGGCTAATTTCTTGTTAGGAGTTTGATTGGTAGCGTCCGAAGCCTGATACTGCTTTTGTTTTAGTTTGAATAGCTTTAATCGAAGCTAGCGCTGTATGGAGAAGGCGTTTAGATCATTCGATCGTTCTTTTTGAAATCATCATAAAACAATAAATAAGAAAGGTACATTTGCCGTACTGCTTAGCAGTGGTTTGAACAAATTCTTTATACATTCGCTTTATTACGTTGTGATTTGAGAAGTTGCTAAGGAGTAGATCACTGCTGATATGGTAGAGATCACTGCTGAACATATGGTTGTCCATTTTTAGAGAGTCCATAGTAATTCTGATATCGTAGATGGGTTCAACCTTCAGTAATAAAAAAAGCAGAGAGAGCTGAACTTGTTGTGAAGTGAAGTTGGTCTTTCTTGAGAGAAGGATAGAACATGGAATATCGAGAACTAGGAACGAGAGATTCGTGGGACTGATATTAGAAATATTGTTTGTACTAAATTAAAATTTAGGTGCTTAAAATCTGGTTGATTCATTCCTCTTTATATATAGTTATTTCAGTTAGTTACGTCTTTTTACGTTTTCGTCCGTTTATGATTTCTTAAATACGAAATTCTTTATTTACATTCTTCGTAGCAGTTTATGCTTTGTTCTATGCAATTTTCTATGCCTGTCTTTGTAAAGCTGAATTTGCCTGACCATTTGACTTTTCGTTCTCAAAAACAGGATAAGAAGGTAAAGCGTGGAAGTCATTAGGTCTGAATGCGGCTCTATTAGAGCTTGGCTTGTCGCTAAGTGTATTATAGTTCACTGAAGCTGTGAAGACATAAAATATGCTGTCCTGACTCCTACCTCCTTTTCAACGCACCCAATTTAGCTCCCCCTCATGCAACCCACTTTCATCCCCCCTTTTTCCTTAAGCTCTCCTCTCTGAGCCCCAGCTAGCTGTTACCAGAGCAAACCATTGAAAGCAATTCTACCAACTTTATTCGTTAATGCTGAAAATGACGTTTTAAGGTTATGTTTGTCGATGTTGAAAATATGGGAATAAATTGTCAATTGTACACCTTTGAAAAGTTCGTGAGAATACTTATAACTTAACCTGCTTGAAACGTTAAAGCGACATTGCCTTCTATGACTTTTTCATAAATTACAGATTCTTAAATTAAAAACATTTACTTGAAGTTTACTGTAAAATAGTTTACTTGAAGTTATTTTTTAAGCCGATTTTATTACCAGGACATTTGAGGGTTAAGATATATGAAAAACTAATAACCTAAATTTACTAAAAATACAGTTAATGCGGAGTTGCCAAAACTAATATACTTTACTTTGAGATGTAAATTTAAAGTAAAATTTGTATTAATTAATTTAATGTCTAGCTAAATTTAAACTGCATCAAGGACGTTAAATTAAGTTAAAATTGACTTGAACGATATCAATGAAATCTGTCATGTAAATACTTTAAATTAAAGGTAAAAGATCAGTTCAAAGATTTTCAAGTACAAAATTTGATTAATTGAAATGAAAAAGGGCATCGTTTGTTTTATATTTCTCCCTATAAATCAACCTTGAAAAATTGTGTCCTTTGCTTTGAAGTTTTGAATTGAATTGAGGTTCATTCGGTGGTCAGTAGTTCTCGGCTTATACAGGACCACCACCAGGCCCAAAATTATTGGAAAGCGCCTTAAAGATGCATGGGAAAATGGATTCCTTGGAGGATCTGTGCAAGAAGCAGACAAAAAACAAGCAAATCTTCATTTGGAAACTCAATATGATGGTTCGTTTAGAAATGCTCTCAAATTTTTTGGCTTTACCTTTATGATCCATTCACAGTATCGTTACTAAGTTTTAGGAAAACATATTATTTTTCGAATTGAGGATACCTTATTATGATACCTTAACTTGAGGGAAGGTATCATAAAGCTGAGATATTTTTTTCAACGGAACATTGACCTCAACTCAAGTTTAACTGGATTATGGTATAATTAAGGTAAAATTTTGTGTTTTCTAACTGGCTCATGAAGAAGTTCATTTGAGCAATATTTTCATTTTGAAACTTGGTAATCAGATTTAATGAAATATGTTGATTAAACAATTTTAACCGCAATTTTTGGAGTTTAATTTCATAATAACTAGAATCATTTGAATGATTGGACCATTAACATCACGTGTGGCTGCAACGTCAGATGCTAAAGCTCGGGATTGATGTCCTGCCGATTGGAGAGATTTGTCAGTTGATCTAATGAAGTGAATGACTTTGTGTACTGTGATATCCACATAGGTGCCTGGATACACACCACACTCAGGAGGGGCTGGGCCAGATGAGACAACACCGCACAAGAACATACCTAAAGTGAGTAACAAAAGCAACTCTCCAAAGTCTCGAGGAAACTATGTGATTGCAGAAGTGAACCATTCGATAGAAGTTAAAATAAGTGGTGTTGTTATAAATGGCAACATCACATGCGAAGTACGATCGTATAATTAATAGCCGCACAGCGATAGCTGGGGCTATTATTGTCCTTCTCTTGGTTTTTTTTACTTCAAAGAATTTGAATTGTATTGGGGCGCTGTCTTTTTACGACTCGAAGAGGAGTATTGGTTTTCTTAAGGTTTTTTTTTACAGGAAGTACTACTCGTTCAGACGACGTTTTAACCTAAAAGCGAAAGTGCGTTAAATTGCCGTGTAAACTAATTTGATAATGCGCTGCGTTTAGTGAATGACTTTTTGACTTTGAAAAGTAATTTTTGACTGAATAGCACATATAGATAACCGTTTTTAGCCGTTTTTTTTTTCGTCTAAGTGTCCCAGTTTTTTGCTTGTAATTTGGCTTTTTGCAGAAATACTTTTTAGTCAATGCATGCTATATTGAAATGTAAACCTCGGCAGAGCCTGAATATGCGTTTGAAGGTCAAAATTGGCACATATTTCTTGATTTTTTAGTTAATTTTTTGGCTTTAAATTAATTTCTTCATTTTTGCATCTTAAAGCGGATTTTTTATTCAAAATTTTAAAAAAATCAGTATATATGGCAATTTACTTTTGATGTTTCTTGCATTAAATGCCTCTTTATAACGTGAGGTTCGTTTGTTTTATAGAATTATACACATGCTTGCCCGATTTTTGCAGTTTTTTCCTCATTTTCTCAGTTTTGTTGGTTTTTTTGGATTTCAAAACAAGAAAATCTTTTTGTGCACTGTCAGGGGTATGGTTTTCTTTTACTATTAATCGAATGATTTTCAAATTTTTTTGAAAAGTGCAATTTCGAATTTTTTTGACAATTTCAATGCAAAATCTCGTTTTGTCTTTAATCTGTTAAAATCTTTGCATTTTGCTGAAATGTTTTTAACTTCTTTTTTTTAATTTTAATTTTTGAATTTCAAAAATCGATTCTTTGTCTTTTCTTCTTTTGGCTTTTTGGCTTTTTTCCTTTTAATTTCTTCATTTTCGGATCTTCCGGCCGTCTTTATGTCAATCATCAGTCAGTAACTATGGCAACTTCGCTTTGATAATTTATATACTCCACGCCTCTTTCTACATCGATGTAATTTTGTTTTAAAAATTGTACATATGCTAATCCCATTTTGGTAGTTTTTTTCCAATTTCTCTGTTTTTTTGTTTGTATTTTGGTTTTAATTACTAGAAAAGGTCTTTTTGTTCAACATGAGGGACTTTAACTTCGTTCCAATAAAAGTTCAATCATGTTTAGGTGTTAAGTTTATGAAAAACAGTTAAAATTGTCATAAATGTAGTCTCAAAGATTTTGTGACAATTTTCTTTGCAAAAAGTTTCAATGTTTCGTATGTTTGAATTCTGCTTTTTCTCTTTTGTTCTGTTCAGGAGGATGGATCTTTGTCTTGGATGACTCGTTGCTTTTTCTATGTCTCGAATGCTGAAGACAAATGTCTTTCGTTTTTCTTGATTTTTTTTTAACTTTCAAAAATCAAGAATTGGTCTTTTTGTTACGGTGTTCCTTACATTGTGTCCATATCCTCTACATTCTAGTTTGTACCATTCTAGCATTGCCCTGGCACCTACGTTTCGTTATTCATTTCTTCAGTTGTTAAAAGTTTGAATGAATTCAACTTTTTCTTAGCTTTTCGTCATTTGCAATTGATTTCATCATAAGGCAGCACTGAGAGTTTTCTGCAAAGATTTTCCCAAAACTTCCGCTTATTTCTATTTATTATTATGAAATCATATCTAGAATATATACAACAATGAAGAAGTGTGTGTTGTTTTTGTCTTAGTTGCAGTGATTTGAAATCTAAATGTAGTGGTTTTCTGATTCTTGAATTTGAGCTTTTTTTTTGAAAAATTTAACTTAGTTTCTAAGATGGTTATCTGCCGTTTGCTTTGGCGATCTTTGATATTAGAATCAAGAATTATTTGAGGGAAATTGTTATTCCTGTCAGCTTTTGTAGCCTCTCAGTTCGTTATCCTAATTTTTTGGAATTTTTTAACGTTACAAAACATTTTTAATAATATAAAGTTTTGCGGCATTTTGTTTCTCTTGGTGACATTATTTTAAATTTCTCCAAATTGTAGATCAGACCTGGAGAAATAATGAGTTAATTGTTTAATACAAAAGGTAATAATAACTTCAGCTGCAATTACGGTTTTTTGAGATCTGTTCACACCTTTCCATGATCTTTGAAGTCAAATTGGAGTAGTGATTTTGGTCACGCCTAAACAGGAAATTGAGCGAAAAAGCGAGTGGATTTGCGGCGTGAAATTTTTTCGCTTTAACTTTAAAGTAGAGTGAGAAAACGGTGTTTGAACAAAAATTCGCTTTCTCGATAGTGGTTTTTGTTCACATGCGGCATTTTCACTCTGATTTTTACTGTTTTGTTTCGATTTTTTGGATTGCATTTTTTTCTTAATGGTTTTCCCAATCCATTCACAGCTCATTCTAGGAGTTTTTTGATTGAATTAAATTTTCGTTTCTCGCTAGTGGATTTTTTGTTCATGCGGCATTTTTACATTGATTATCTGCTTTTTCTTATTTTTTTATCTGATTTTTTAAAAATGTTTTTCTCAATTCACTCATAGTCCATTTTAGGTCTATTGTTTCTGTTTAGTCAATGAAAATTTCTTCGAATTGTACGTCAGGACTTGTCCTGCTATGTCTTTTTGTTTCGTCGTCGCGATTTTTGTTACGACCATATGACGTCACAACCACTTCAAATCTGCTTTTTCTTCATTCGTTCATGCAATTTCAACTGAATTGCATGCGTGACGTCATTTTTCGCTGTTAGTGGAGCGAGTTTTTTGTTCATTCGCGTGATTAAGTTTTTGGTCACATTTGACTTACTTCACTCTCAAAAATGACTTCCTCACTTTGAAATTGACTTTTTTTGCTTAAGTTCAAAGAGATAAGGTCAAATGGGTGTGTGTCACTCTAAATAAAGGTTATTAGAGAGCAGCTAATAGAGGCAGTAGAAACTTATACAGATTTTTATCAAAATATAACATATCAGCCTTCAATGAAAAGACGAGTTTTTTTGGTCTGTCTTTTTTTACTGTTTTTTTGAGACTGCAGATCTACGAAGCTATTGCGGCTATTTTCTGGCAATCTGCCAGCTATGTTTTTTTAAATTGTTATTTATGGTATAATTTAATAGTTATTGCCCGTTTATGTAGATTCTTTGGGCACCTCCTGAAGATTCATCTGACTCGTATGGTGTCCTAGTTGGTGAATTGAATTAGTGCTTCATAATAATTGTTTGTATCTGCTGCAATCTGACTTCAAATTTAATCTGAAAGTGCGCATGCTTTCGATTCTCCGGTTTATGGCGCAAAATACAGTTAAATGGCAATTACACTTTATGCGACAATTTTTCATTTGGAGTGCTCGGACTTTTATCTGAGAAAACAAGAATATCTTAATTGAACGTATCACAAACAAGAAGGCTCGCATAGGAGGATATGTTATCACGATCAGCCGGCGAGAAGGTTATAAAAAATTGAAATATAAGATCGGTTTTTGGAAATAGCGGGCTTCTGATTTCTAATGCAATGACGACTAAAAAATAGACAAAGAAGAAACCTCAAATGTTTTGCTTCTTTTCTCTAGATTTCCGAACAAATTAACATGGAGAAAGTAAATAATCATTGAATACAGTTGAAAAACCATGATTTTTTAGATTCAGAAAATCAGAAACGGCATTTTGCAACGACGCTTTATAACTTTTTATTAGCCCACACAAAGATCAAAAGATAAGTTTTTGATTTCATACTCAATTATCCCAAAAAATCCGAAAACAACGTCCTTACAAGGTGAAAAAGCTGCTCTTTTGTTCAACCTTCTTTCGGCTTGATCTTTGCTACATTAGTTCTGCCTATTAATCCGATTTTATCAATTTTCAAATTTTTTTCTTTTCGAAATTCAATATTTAGGTTAAGGACAACTCAGGCATTGAGGGAGCCTGATAACATCTTTGAAGAAATTTAGCGAAACATTTTGAAAAGCGGTACATTTTTTGAAGACGTCTGTTTTTTTAGAGCTCATAACCAAATGAAATCTCAATGTAGCGCTGATTTTAAAAATAAGTGCTAGGTAGTGTTTAAGATGACTTTACAAAATTGTTTGGCAGAAAAATTGTACAGTAATCCGATTTTGGCCCTTTCTGTCCAAATCTTCCAATTTTTTCATTGGATATCGATTTGGTCACGCAACTCAACTTATTTAAAATTCATTTTACTGCAACTTTTTTGTCATCTGGTAGGGATATTTGAAGTTCAATGAAAACGATGTTTTGCTTTTTTTTTACAAATTTCAACAGTTTTTGAAGATTTCGTTTTTGATGAAATTTGGCTCAATTGCTTTGATGACCCGTTAATTGTAACTTGTGAAATTTGCCTGTTGTTTTAATTTATTGTCCATCTGTTTTTTACTTAATTTTATGTTATATTGTCATAAAGTGGTCTTTCTCCTATTTTTCTCCTAAGTAGTCATAAAGTGGTCTTTCTCCTATTTTTTAACATTGTGATTATAGCCGTAGCAGGTGATACTATTACAAATTGATTTATGTTGGTGTTCTGAAACGTTTATTGGAGCCAGTCTCTGTTGCTAAACCATTTTTTGTTTTTGGTTTTCATTTTGTCTTTATCTTCTTTTTGATAAATTTAGTTTTTGCAATAAGTTGAAATCGTTTAATCAAAGATCTCCGCCCAGAAGTAAAATACTTTAATGCTTTGATTTTGAAAGTGAGCATTTTTTTCACTCCTGATATATGTGTTGGAGTATTTGCAATTTGTCACCCAAGATTTTATTTTCAACTTCTCAATTCGACTTCTAAGATTGCTTTACGCTTTATTCTTTTTTAAAAAGTGTTTTGGGGCTGCAGTTCTGATTGCGATCATTTAAATTTCTGAGGCCTCTTCTATGGAGAACTTAGTCAATTCGATTTCATTTTTCGAGCTTTGATCTTTGCAGTTTTAGCTTTACCAGAAAATATAAAACAACCGTCTAACTTTAGAAGGATTGCTCTCGAATGACTAGTGAGAGCTCAAATCTATTACAGCCTGAATCAGTTTAGGGGGGGGGGGGTGGTCAGTAAGTTCACTAAGGGGATTGAATAACGTCATTAGAGGTTATTATATACCGATATAGCCACTATTTTAGAGGTTGTTATATAGCAATATATTTACTATTAAAATTAAAAGTACGGCGTACTCTTCGTTTGACTTTTTAGTAGTGTACTGCCGCCTATTGAGTTTTGCTGCTGACGCTTGTGAATGGAAAAGGAATTTATATCAAGAAAAATTTTTAAAAAGCCACACGCGCAAAAGTCACTCGAAAAGTTAAAACGGTCAAGCAAAAATTCTGCATGAAAAAGACCAACACGTTTACAGTAACTGCTTCAAACTTCGTTCAAAATCAATCAAAAAATTTTTTTGAACGTTATGAATTACTGTGAATCGAATAATATTTTGGCTGGTTTCAAATGTTCACATTAAGTCTTCCTGTCAATTATTGGGGATCTTCTCCAATTATTTAGTTCTTTTCACGTTATTTCTCAATTTCAAATGCATAGTCTTGTACATTGTTCTGAAAATTGCTCTAATCAATAATGTCAATTCCGATTTTTTTAACATCCACGGTTTTATGAAAGATTAATGCAGTTAAATATGGCATGCTAGAGAACGATTAGATTCCTATGTCAGTTGTGTTTGTTTGAAATTCTCCAGAAAAACTCTTTTTGCTTATAAATTACTAGTTTGTTCAACAAAATTTATTATAAAATTTTTTTTCCGATTACTCGAGTGTAGTCCGTCAAGTTCGATTGTTTCGCAAGTTTTTTGGTATTTTACAGGAAGAGTTTTTCTTCATGCGGCTTGTTAACCTAAAAGCAAAATTGTGTAAAATGCTGATGTGAATAAATTTTTGCTGTGCGAGAAAACTTTTTGCTAATGCAATTAATGATTGACCTTTCGACTTTAACAAGTTTTTGTTAACGTAGTGCGTATAGTTAGCTGATTTTCGCCGTTTTTTGCCAAGTTGACCCATTTTTGCTTGTTTTTAGGCCTTTTTTATTGAAAACAATTTTCTATCTTTGGATGAGCAAAACTCTCTGGCCTTGATCATTTGGTAAGAGTGTAATAAAGAACCCAATAAAGTTTTTTTAGGGAAGAGTTTGGCATTGAAATCTAGAGTTTTGTAATGTTTTTTTACTTTTTTGCAAAATTGTTTTGTATTTGAACAAATTTTTCCTCATCAATCAAAGTGAAGTTCCATTTACGGTTTCTGTGCTTGTTTTTGGCCTGTTTGACAAAAATTTGGTCTAATTTGCTGAAAAACTGGTGAACTAAAATAAGCTGACCGGTTCTGATCAATTTTTGTCAATTTTTTCAAATTTTTAGTTGAATGTTATTGTTATCGATGCATCTTTCTTAAGAAGCTCTGGAAACAATAACTATTATCTTTGTTAAATTTGAAGGAATATAACAGAAGAATATTGAATTTTTACTAATTTTTTGCAGCTAGTTTTTAAAGCATTTTGGTTTGAATATTATAGTTCGAACTGCTTAAATTAAATTAGTACTTATTGTAATTGTAAAATGTCAATTTACGATTAGACTGTGAATCCTTCAAAGCTGACTGGACCTTTTGTTTCTTTTTTTGGAAACATCAATTTTTTGGTACTTATCTTAAAACTTTTGCAAAAATTTTTTTTCGTGCGGTTATTACGTTCGTTCGTGTAGCCTTTGTTTCCGTGCTGTTTTTATTATTCGAATGGTTTACCAACGAATTTGGGGTTTTAGCAAATTTACAAAATTTTAACGAATTTTTTAAAAAAATTTTTATATGGTTTAATTGTTTCGTGAATATTGTAATCCAAAAGGGTTAGATTTAATTTTTCTTCTTGTCAGAAAATTTTTTTTTTTGATTGATTTCTGTTTAAGTTTTCGTTAAATTTAGTTGATGTAAAAACCGGAAGTTCGAATCGTTTCCCGAAGTTTTCCGGCTATTTTTTCATTTCCTTACGATGTTTCTTTGGTTGTTTTTTAATTCTTGGTCAAGATTTTTGTTACCGTCATCTGACGTCACGCTCACTTCAAATGACCTTTTCGTTAATTTTCTTGCATTTTTTTTAATTGCATTGCGGGCTTGTATTGGAGCTATTTTCTGGCAATTTGTCAGCTATGTCAATTATTTGTTTCGCGTGCATCAAAAGGCATATTTGATGGAAATGTGAAGCTTGAAAAGTTAATAAAAGTTTGCAAAAATTAAGTTTCCTTGTCTTCCATTGCATCGATTATTTTTTTTCTTTCAAAATGTGAAAAGCAATTACAAAAGCCTCAAAATTACAAAAAAAAAAATTATCTAAATTTAGATTTCATTTAAGATTGTAATTTTCGGAAAAGGGTTCCTTTTTCATAGTTTTGGAGATGATAATTGATGTATAAATTCAAATTATTAAGGAGCAGTAATTTCAGATGAATGGTGACTACTTGTCTTCAACTAGGCTCCCAAATAGAAACTTTGATAGTTGTAGGGCATTTTTATGGCCCCACTGAGTGAAAAAAAAACCATCAGATTGTTTATAAACAGCCGCAATTGAATTGCATCACCTCGATTGAAAAAAAAACAAAAATTTAAGTACAATTTGGTGATTTCTGGCAAAAAACCAAAGATAATTTTATTGTATTTGGTTGTTAGGCTCTCTCCGTTATTAATTATAGTATAGAGGGTACAAATAAGTATGTTGTCTAGATTTGAAATCAACTGTTATTTAGAATTTAGAATCGCTTTAAGCAGAATGAGTCAACAATAAAACTAGCCTAGAGAAGTAAAAATTATTTTATTCAAAAGCGGCAAAATCAGGTAAGGCGAAACAAATTTTGCTTGACGAAACAAAATAAATAGAGCGCACTATTATCTCACTGATGAAATGATGCGGCTGAACAATTATGAGCAAATAATAAAGATAAAATACAGGCAAATTATTTTTGCGAAAGAATTTCTAAATGATATCATCAATTCGAGTTCTCTAGGAACCTAGCAGTCCCAATAGAAGTACTTTAAATTATTCTCAACTCTTTTTGAAAATGGTGCATTGCGTTGATGAAAGCTGATACATACTGCTTCTAAGAGATCAATAAGTACAAGGAAATTGAATTTAATTCTTTTTGATGAAGTCTATTTTTTCTAGATTTAATTTGTACAAAAATTGACCAATCAGATCTCTTTTAGTGGAATAACCCATTTGCTATAGTTCTTCCGGTCCCCACTTTAGTGGGGAGGGAGGAACTATATACTCAACTGGGTTGTTTTTATTCAACCAATTTTGGCCGACCGATAGAGAATTGTGAGTGGCATTATTAAAAAGCTCGTCCAGCGTAGAATACGGAATCAAAAAGATTTTTTCGATTTTCGTGTTTTACAGGGAGTTATCGAGGTTTAAAGTTTTGTGAACATTCGACTGTTTTTGTTCGCATTTTCAGTAATTTTTGCTAAAATTTGGCACAATTTCGCTAATATAATTCAAAATAAGTTAAAATTTTTAACGGCAGAGTGTTGTTGTTACCGTTAGAGATAGAAGAGCGTTGCTGAATTGTTTGATTGAAGTTTTTTTTGGCTAAATTTTTTGATAAAATTTTCAAAATTCAAACTTTTATCAAAAATGGCACAAAATATGCTTTTTTGGTCCACTTTGTTAAAGTTTGACAGACTTAGGGACCTATAAACCTTAACACAGACTCTAATCTCAAAGAGAGTGCTAGTTGCAGTTAGATGCCGTATGAAAGTCTTCTAGAATTAAAACTTTGCCGTTTTTTGCAGATTTATCTCGATAATTATACAAAATGCATCTTTTGTTTTCAATATTTGAAGAATTTCACTCAATAATTGGCTAATTCGCAAATACTTGGAACACTTGGTCGGTTTACTGGGCGCTTGAGAAAATCAGGGAGAGGTTTGATAATATCAATGACTCTTAGAATCAGAGACTTTTCGGTTTTTATTTTGATGCTGCCTTTTAAAATATTTTGCTTTTGTTGTTTTAATGTTAATTACTGACAATTTTTTTCCACGACTCCGTTAATGACAGCTCCAATTTACTTAAATTTGAGGCCGAATGTACATACAGTTTGTTTTCAGAGAACCAAAGTTTTTTTTATGGCTTTGAGGAAGGGTTTTAGTAAAATTTAACTGAATTCTTGTCTTTTGTCTTCGATTGTTATTCTTTTGGCAGTCTGATTTTAAATTTGATCACTCAAAGATCTAAATTTCTTCCTCAAGAGGTGCAAGTGATCCTTTTTTATTCGGTTGTTACCTAATGTCTCTAATGTTTTATTTTTTTCATTCTCTTGTTTTTTTTATTATTTCAGTCAACATTTTGCTTATTCTCAGTAAGTACAGGTCAACCTTTCCTCCCTATAGAACAAAAACTAATTTTGTGGCCGATTGTTTTAACAGAAGGTTTTCTTGCTTTTGGTACTACGAGTTTTTATACAAAATTTTGTGCATAATTGCCCATTTTTGCTGTTGTTTTTGTTTCTTTTGTAAAATGTCACATTTAACAATCTAACTGAAAAAAGCTTTACAACATTTGAAACTGAATATAATTTTTGTTTTTATAACACATAGATTGATGGGCTGCGACACCGTTCTCTTGCAGAAATTGGTAATGTATTTTATTTTTGCCCTTTATTTGTTGTTAATTTTTGTTGTCATATGCCAAATATTGTGTAATTAAAGGTCTCAGTGGTCAACTATAGATAAACAATTGAACTTTAATAACTGTTATCGGTAAATAACTAATGGCTGTTTTGATTTTAGAATTAAATTTCTGAAAAACAGAGTAATAGTATTCTTCAACTTATCCCTTTTTGTTCTGGTTTGCGTTTTTTTCGTATTTTGCAATGTTGTATCATTTTTGTAAATTAGCTTCATTATTTAGAGCTCTTTTTATTGTTTTGTTGAATCAATTAATAGTTATTCTGTTGTTTAAACTTTTTAAATGATGGCTTCAGGGCTTAGACAATTTGTTTCAGAAGAATTTTGTGAAGTTAGATACTTTTCAGTTTTTGTGGTTCTTTTTGTTGTCATTTTGTGATACTAGTTTTACAAAAAGATGACTAAGGAGACGCAACTGAAGATGTTATATTCTCGCGGTTATTATCTTATAAACTTAATGGCTTCAAAACTGTGGTTTCGTAAAGTTGTTTTTGAAACTTATTATTTCAGCTTGTATTTAATGTTATTTTATAGTCTTATGATTTAGTCTCATTAATAACAGTCGCAATTATTTTCCGAGTAGTTATAAGTCAAACTGTCTACTCTTTTAGTCGAAAGCTTTTGTTGGCAATGAATTTTGAAAAAATTTGTTTTTAATAAAAAAGTGATAGATCTTTGAGATCTGCCAATTTTATTTCTGTTAAATTGTAGCTAAGCATCTCTATATACAATTTACATCAATTATCTTTTTAAATTTAATTTGGTTTTCATAACGGTTTTATTTTCCTCAAATAGTATTTCTTCTTGGAACAACCAGTTTTCATAAAACCAATTTTCGTGATTTTTGCAAATTTGCCCCTTTTTTGTAGGTTTTTGTTTTTTCACAGTATCACAATAATGGGCGTCATTTTACTTACAAATGTTGTCACCTGCAAAAAATGCCAACGAAGATCTTTATTGATTTTAGTGATCACCTAAATATTTAATTGATTGGGGGGACATCGTTTTCGTGCATCATTTTCGTGAAAATTTTGCCTGTATTTCGTTCATTTTGTCGTATGACATATCCTGGATAATGAGAGGCCTCAGTTGCTCTCTATTGAGGTATAAAAGACTCTTTCAATGATTTCATTTCATGCGTAATGTTTCTAATCAGTTCGAATTTAATACTTTTTTAAAATAGAAGCAATGTTTTAATAAACTTTTGCCGCTTTTTGCTCATTTCTAGTCGACTCGTTGCCAAGTCGCATTGAGGAAAAGTCCCATATTTTGTTCAAAATGTACCGGTTAATCATCTTAGTATCAATTTCGTCTGATGCCCTTTTGATTTGGTAATTTGTGGTTTTCAAATATGGACAAGGAGTTTTGGCCGTAATTAATATTTGTAACTATTTGATTTTTATTGCCGTCTTTTCTGTTAGTCATATTATGGTAGCCTCAGGTCTCATAGACATTCTGGAGTAGATTGTTTTATTCTTTCAGTAGTTTGTTGAACGATATGTTGATATGTTAATTTTTTAATCTCTTCCTCATGTGGTAGACAATTAAGTGAAAAATGTAGATGAGCGGGGCCGGAACTTAATGTGCGAACGCACATTACCGAGCCTCCTTGTTTACATTTGCTGTCGCCTTTGCAATATGCATAGTTACAAATGCATAGAGTTACAAATGCATTAAATTAGGTGACATAACTTCCAGTGAAAGAAATTTGACCACAATAAAACCATTTTAGTTTGCAATGTTGAAATGTGTATTAGCTCCATCAGAGTAAAACTGTACATAATCGTGTTCGTGAAAACGTTCGTTTTATAATTTTTCCGAAATTATGTTGATGCAATGGGACCATCTATAGAGAATACAATAAATACAATAAAATAATAACAATAAAAAAACGATGACTGCCGGTCCTTTCAATTTTTTTGTTATTTTTTTAGTTATAGTGAATTGAATGTCTCTTCTTGCCAAAAAGATATTTTATACCCCCGTTTTTCATTTATGGTCTCAACGAATGAGAGAGAAAATCAGTAGACATTTTCAACTGGACGATTGTGTTGGTTTTCTTTGTCAAAACATCTTTGATCCTAATGAAGACAAAAATGCGAGAGGTGAGACAATTTGGACGAGTGAATGATAAAAGTGTTATTTGAAATCAGAACTAATGATTGTGCAAGATTAAGTAAGTTATTTTCTGCTGACCAGGGAAACTAATTTTCAATTTCCTTTTAATAGCGCAGAAGCATGAAATGTTCGACAAGAAAACTAAATAATTCAAATTATACTTTAAGTTATATTCGATAAGGTGTTAGGATTTAGACATTGCAGTTAAACATCCTCAACTCAAAAATTAGATTTAAAAACGGAATAAAAAATTTTAGGTCAGTAAGCATAGCTTCTGCACATTCAATTGTTAGTCGAAAACATGCTCTAAAATCATCAGCAGCTAAACCCCTTTTTGTTTATCGCTTTGAGATTATAAGCAGCTTAAGTCGATTAATCAAATAGACTAGCAGAAAATTCTGTAAGGAATGAAGTACGTGCTTCCGAATTCAACCTCCAACATAGATTGAAAAGCTGACTCTCGTAACTGGTATTTCATAAATTACTGCGAGTTACCATACAACTGTTAACTTTGCAGATAGCCAGTATACACTTCGAGAGTCAAGAAACTCTTGTGGGAGTTGCCAAAAACTCCAAGTTCTGTACTACAATAAATTTTATCATTTGTAAATATTAGAGCGGTTTGAAGCTCTGTTGAAATAAATCGACACTCACTATTTCCCAATCGACAAACAGTGGGTGATCCCGAGTCACCTGAACATGCATCCTGCGGGTTGCCGTTATTCATTCCTCCGGCACAGAAAGTGAAAGCTGCTTTCGGGTCGCCTTTCGGTTGACACTCAGACCCGTCCTTCACTGGGACATCAACGGCCTGGTTACAAAGGCAAAAGATGTACTTTTAAAATGCATTTTTAGGTGCCCGGGTCGAGAAATTTTCCGAAAATTATGTAAGAAATGCGCTGAAATGCGCTCATTTTTCCAAAAATTCAGCGCAAAAACCTTACATAATAATGCGCTGAAATGTGCTGAAATGCGCTGAAACTTTGCAAGAAATGCGCTGAAAACTCAGCGCATTTCTTGCGAAATTTCAGCGCATTTCAGCACATTTCAGCGCATTATTATGTAAGGTTTTTGCGCTGAATTTTTGGAAAAATCAGCGCATTTCAGCGCATTTCTTACAAAGTTTCAGCGCACTTCAGCACATTTCAGCGCATTATTATGTAAGGTTTTTGCGCTGAATTTTTGGAAAAATCAGCGCATTTCAGCGCATTTCTTGCAGTGTTTCAGCGCATTTCAGCACATTTCAGCGCATTATTATGTAAGGTTTTTGCGCTGAATTTTTGGGAAAATCAGCGCATTTCAGCGCATTTCTTGCAATGTTTCAGCGCATTTCAGCACATTTCAGCGCATTATTATGTAAGGTTTTTGCGCTGAATTTTTAGCAAAATCAGCGCATTTCAGCGCATTTCTTAAAAAATCCAGCGCGTTTCAGCACATGAGTCAAACGAAATCGAATGGTACGTGCATTATCCCAGCGAGAAACTGCGTCTCAGCTTGCTCGTGAGCCACATTAGCTTCTTTGACGACCGGAGCCGGTGCATTGCTGAGCTCCAAAAGGAGACACCTAAACCCGAAGGGACTCCAGCCGCCAAAGAAAAAAATGAGACCCAAAAAGCTAAGACGCAGTGACGGCGCGCAAATCGTAAACTCGAACGGCGGCGCAGAAAAAAAGGAGAAAAGCAGACCAAGCAAAAGGAGCGCGAAGAGAAAAACAAACAACAAGGACAAAACAAAAAGGACAAAAAACGAGAACCAGGAAGAACGAAAACCTGAACAACGACGACGGTATCGATCCATTGCGACCGGTGAGTCGAACGAAAACGAATCGTACGTGCTTTATCGAAGCGAAAAACTGCGTCTCAGCTTGCTCGTGAGCCACATTAGCTTCTTTGACGACCGGAGCCGGTGCATTGCTGAGCTCCAAAAGGAGACACCTAAACCCGAAGGGACTCCAGCCGCCAAAGAAAAAAATGAGACCCAAAAAGCTAAGACGCAGTGACGGCGCGCAAATCGTAAACTCGAACGGCGGCGCAGAAAAAAAGGAGAAAAGCAGACCAAGCAAAAGGAGCGCGAAGAGAAAAACAAACAACAAGGACAAAACAAAAAGGACAAAACACGAGAACCAGGAAAAACGAAAACCTAAACAACGACGACGCTATCGATCCATTGCGACCGGTGAGTCGAACGAAAACGAATCGTACGTGCGTTATCGAAGCGAGAAACTGCGTCTCAGCTTGCTCGTGAGCCACATTGACTTCTTTGACGACCGGAGCCGGTGAATTGCTGAGCTCCAAAAGGAGACAACTAAACCCGAAGGGACTCCAGCCGCCAAAGAAAAAAATGAGACCCAAAAAGCTAAGACGCAGTGACGGCGCGCAAATCGTAAACTCGAACGGCGGCGCAGAAAAAAAGGAGAAAAGCAGACCAAGCAAAAGGAGCGCGAAGAGAAAAACAAACAACAAGGACAAAACAAAAAGGACAAAACACGAGAACCAGGAAAAACGAAAACCTAAACAACGACGACGCTATCGATCCATTGCGACCGGTGAGTCGAACGAAAACGAATCGTACGTGCGTTATCGAAGCGAGAAACTGCGTCTCAGCTTGCTCGTGAGCCACATTAGCTTCTTTGACGACCGGAGCCGGTGCATTGCTGAGCTCCAAAAGGAGACACCTAAACCCGAAGGGACCACAGCCGCCAAAGAAAAAAATGAGACCCAAAAAGCCAAGACGCAGTGACGGCGCGCAAATCGTAAACTCGAACGGCGGCGCAGAAGAAAAAAGGAGAAAAGCAGACCAAGCAAAAGGAGCGCGAAGAGAAAAACAAACAACAAGGACGAAACAAAAAGGACAAAACACGAGAACCAGGAAAAACGAAAACCTAAACAACGACGACGCTATCGATCCATTGCGACCGGTGAGTCGAACGAAAACGAATCGTACGTGCGTTATCGAAGTGAGAAACTGCGTCTCAGCTTGTTCGTGAGCCACATTAGCTTCTTTGACGACCGGAGCCGGTGCATTGCTGAGCTCCAAAAGGAGACACCTAAACCCGAAGGGACCCCAGCCGCCAAAGAAAAAAATGAGACCCAAAAAGCTAAGACGCAGTGACGGCGCGCACAACGTAAACTCGAACGGCAGCGCAGAAGAGAAAATGAGAAAAGCAGTTCAAGCAAAAGGAACGCGAAGAGAAAAACAAAAACAAGGACAAAACAAAAAGGACAAAAAACGAGAACCAGGAAAAACGAAAACCTAAACAACGACGACGGTATGTTTTTTCTCAGACCACCTGGAACAAAACTCCTTTTCCATTAGAATTTAATTGCACTTTCCCACTCCTACGTAGGAAGTCACATGATTTGAATGAGTCCTTCACTATATTGAAAAACACTTTTTGATAAACTGTATAAAGATAGTAATTTGAGCGCAAAATCTGACAACGTGCTAAGTACTTTTTTCTCAGACCACCTGGAAAAAAATTTTTTCCCGTTAGAAACTTATTGGACTTTCCCACTCCTACGTAGGACGTCACATGATTTGAATGAGTCCTTCACTATATTGAAAAACACTTTTTGATAAACTTTATAAAGATAGTAATTTGAGCGCAAAATCTGACAACGTGCTAAGTAATTTTTTCTCAGACCACCTCGAACAAAATTTTTTTTTCCGTTAGAACTTGATTGGACTTTCCCACTCCTACGTAGGACGTCACATGATTTGAATGAGTCCTTCACTATATTGAAAACCAATTTTTGATAAACTGTACAAAGATAGTATTTTGAGCGCAAAATCTGACAACGTTCTGAGTACTTTTTTCTCAGACCACCTGGAACAAAAAATCTTTTTCCATTAGAACTTAATTGGACTTTCCCACTTCTACGTAGGACGTCATATGATTTGAATAAGTCCTTCACTATATTGAAAAACACTTTTTGATAAACTGTATAAAGATAATATTTTGAGCTCGAAATCTGACAACGTTCTGATTATTTTTTTCTCAGACCACCTGGAAAAAAAATTCTTTTTCCGTTAGAACTTTTTCGGACTTTCCCACTCCTACGTAGGACGTCACATGATTTGAATGAGTCCTTCACTATTTTGAAAAACACTTTTTGATAAACTGTATAAAGATAGTATTTTGAGCGCAAAATCTGACAACGTGCTAAGTACTTTTTTCTCATACCACCTGGAACAAAAATTCTTTTTCTGCTAGAACTTAATTGGACTTTCCCACTCCTACGTAGGACGTCATATGATTTGAATAAGTCCTTCACTATATTGAAAAACACTTTTTGTTAAACTGTATAAAGATAGTATTTTGAGCACGAAATCTGACAACGTGCTAAGTACTTTTTTCTCAGACCACCTGGAACAAAAATTCTTTTTCCGTTAGAACTTAATTGGACTTTCCCACTCCTACGTAGGCCGTCATATGATTTGAATAAGTCCTTCACTATATTGAAAAAAAAATTTTGTTAAACTGTATAAAGATAGTATTTTGAGCGCAAAATCTGATAACGTGCTGAGTACTTTTTTCTCATACCACCTGGAACAAAAATTCTTTTTCTGCTAGAACTTAATTGGACTTTCCCACTCCTACTTAGGACGTCATATGATTTGAATAAGTCCTTCACTATATTGAAAAACACTTTTTGTTAAACTGTATAAAGATAGTATTTTGAGCACGAAATCTGACAACGTGCTAAGTACTTTTTTCTCAGACCACCTGGAACAAAAATTCTTTTTCCGTTAGAACTTAATTGGACTTTCCCACTCCTACGTAGGCCGTCATATGATTTGAATAAGTCCTTCACTATATTGAAAAAAAAATTTTGTTAAACTGTATAAAGATAGTATTTTGAGCGCAAAATCTGACAACGTGCTAAGTACTTTTTTCTCAGACCACTTGGAACAAAAATTCTTTTTCCGTTAGAACTTAATTGGACTTTCCCACTCCTACGTAGGACGTCACATGATTTGAATGAGTCCTTCACTATATTGAAAAACACTTTTTGATAAACTGTATAAAGATAGTATTTTGAGCGCAAAATCTGACAACGTGCTAAGTACTTTTTTCTCAGACCACCTGGAACAAAAATTCTTCCGTTAGAACTTAATTGGACTTTCCCACTCCTACGTAGGACGTCATATGACTTGAATAAGTCCTTCACTATATTGAAAAAAAATTTTGTTAAACTGTATAAAGATAGTATTTTGAGCGCAAAATCTGACAACGTGCTAAGTACTTTTTTCTCAGACCACCTGGAACAAAAATTTTTTTCCGTTAGAACGTAATTGGACTTTCCCACTCCTACGTAGGACGTCATATGATTTGAATAAGTCCTTCACTATATTGAAAAACACTTTTTGTTAAACTGCATAAAGATAGTATTTTGAGCACGAAATCTGACAACGTGCTAAGTACTTTTTTCTCAGACCACCAGGAACAAAAATTCTTTTTCCGTTAGAACTTAATTGGACTTTCCCACTCCTACGTAGGACGTCATATGATTTGAATAAGTCCTTCACTATATTGAAAAACACTTTTTGTTAAACTGTATAAAGATAGTATTTTGAGCGCAAAATCTGACAACGTGCTAAGTACTTTTTTCTCAGACCACCTGGAACAAAAATTCTTTTTCCGTTAGAACTTAATTGGACTTTCCCACTCCTACGTAGGACGTCAAATGATTTGAATGAGTCCTTCACTATATTGAAAAACACTTTTTGTTAAACTGTATAAAGATAGTATTTTGAGCACGAAATCTGACAACGTGCTAAGTACTTTTTTCTCAGACCACCTGGAACAAAAATTCTTTTTACGTTAGAACTTAATTGGACTTTCCCACTCCTAGGTAGGACGTCACATGATTTGAATGAGTCCTTCACTATATTGAAAAACACTTTTTGATAAACTGTATAAAGATAGTATTTTGAGCGCAAAATCTGACAACGTGCTAAGTACTTTTTTCTCAGACCACCTGGAACAAAAATTCTTTTTCCGTTAGAACTTAATTGGACTTTCCCACTCCTACGTAGGACGTCATATGATTTGAATAAGTCCTTCACTATATTGAAAAACACTTTTTGATAAACTGTATAAAGATAGTATTTTGAGCACGAAATCTGACAACGTGCTAAGTAATTTTTTCTCAGACCACCTCGAACAAAATTTTTTTTTCCGTTAGAACTTGATTGGACTTTCCCACTCCTACGTAGGACGTCACATGATTTGAATGAGTCCTTCACTATATTGAAAACCAATTTTTGATAAACTGTACAAAGATAGTATTTTGAGCGCAAAATCTGACAACGTTCTGAGTACTTTTTTCTCAGACCACCTGGAACAAAAATTCTTTTTCCGTTAGAACTTAATTGGACTTTCCCACTCCTACGTAGGACGTCACATGATTTGAATGAGTCCTTCACTATATTGAAAAACACTTTTTGATAAACTGTATAAAGATAGTATTTTGAGCGCAAAATCTGACAACGTGCTAAGTACTTTTTTCTCAGACCACCTGGAACAAAAATTCTTTTTCCGTTAGAACTTAATTGGACTTTCCCACTCCTACGTAGGACGTCATATGATTTGAATAAGTCCTTCACTATATTGAAAAACACTTTTTGATAAACTGTATAAAGATAGTATTTTGAGCGCAAAATCTGACAACGTGTTAAGTACTTTTTTTTCAGACCACCTAGAACAAAAATTCTTTTTCCGTAAGAACATAATTGGACTTTCCCACTCCTACGTAGGACGTCACATGATTTGAATGAGTCCTTCACTATATTGAAATACACTTTTTGATAAACTGTATAAAGATAGTATTTTGAGCGCAAAATCTGACAACGTGCTAAGTACTTTTTTCTCAGACCACCTGGAACAAAAATTCTTTTTCCGTTAGAACTTAATTGGACTTTCCCACTCCTACGTAGGACGTCACATGATTTGAATGAGTCCTTCACTATATTGAAAAACACTTTTTGATAAACTGTATAAAGATAGTATTTTGAGCACGATATCTGACAACGTGCTAAGTACTTTTTTCTCAGACCACCTGGAACAAAAATTCTTTTTCCGTTAGAACTTAATTGGACTTTCCCACTCCTACGTAGGACGTCATATGACTTGAATTAGTCCTTCACTATATTGAAAAAAAAATTTGTTAAACTGTATAAAGATAGTATTTTGAGCGCAAAATCTGACAACGTGCTAAGTACTTTTTTCTCAGACCACCTGGAACAAAATTTCTTTTTCCGTTAGAACTTAATTGGACTTTCCCACTCCTACGTAGGACGTCACATGATTTGAATGAGTCCTTCACTATATTGAAAAACACTTTTTGATAAACTGTATAAAGATAGTATTATGAGCGCAAAATCTGACAACGTGCTAAGTACTTTTTCTCAGACCACCTGGAACAAAAATTCTTTTTCCATAAGAACTTAATTGGACTTTCCCACTCCTACGTAGGACGTCATATGACTTGAATAAGTCCTTCACTATATTGAAAAAAATTTTGTTAAACTGTATAAAGATAGTATTTTGAGCGCAAAATCTGACAACGTGCTAAGTACTTCTATCTCAGACCACCTGGAACAAAAATTTTTTTCCGTTAGAACGTAATTGGACTTTCCCACTCCTACGTAGGACGTCATATGATTTGAATAAGACCTTCACTATATTGAAAAACACTTTTTGATGAACTGTATAAAGATAATATTTTGAGCTCGAAATCTGACAACGTTCTGATTACTTTTTTCTCAGACCACCTGGAACAAAAATTTTTTTCCGTTAGAACTTTATTGGACTTTCCCACTCCTACGTAGGACGTCACATGATTTGAATGAGTCCTTCACTATATTGAAAAACACTTTTTGATAAACTGTATAAAGATAGTATTTTGAGCGCAAAATCTGACAACGTGCTAAGTACTTTTTTCTCATACCACCTGGAACAAAAATTCTTTTTCCGCTAGAACTTAACTGGACTTTCCCACTCCTACGTAGGACGTCATATGATTTGAATAAGTCCTTCACTATATTGAAAAACACTTTTTGTTAAACTGTATAAAGATAGTATTTTGAGCACGAAATCTGACAACGTGCTAAGTACTTTTTTCTCAGACCACCTGGAACAAAAATTCTTTTTCCGTTAGAACTTAATTGGACTTTCCCACTCCTACGTAGGACGTCACATGATTTGAATGAGTCCTTCACTATATTGAAAAACACTTTTTGATAAACTGTATAAAGATAGTATTTTGAGCGCAAAATCTGACAACGTGCTAAGTACTTCTATCTCAGACCACCTGGAACAAAAATTTTTTTCCGTTAGAACGTAATTGGACTTTCCCACTCCTACGTAGGACGTCATATGATTTGAATAAGACCTTCACTATATTGAAAAACACTTTTTGATGAACTGTATAAAGATAATATTTTGAGCTCGAAATCTGACAACGTTCTGATTACTTTTTTCTCAGACCACCTGGAACAAAAATTTTTTTCCGTTAGAACTTTATTGGACTTTCCCACTCCTACGTAGGACGTCACATGATTTGAATGAGTCCTTCACTATATTGAAAAACACTTTTTGATAAACTGTATAAAGATAGTATTTTGAGCGCAAAATCTGACAACGTGCTAAGTACTTTTTTCTCATACCACCTGGAACAAAAATTCTTTTTCCGCTAGAACTTAACTGGACTTTCCCACTCCTACGTAGGACGTCATATGATTTGAATAAGTCCTTCACTATATTGAAAAACACTTTTTGTTAAACTGTATAAAGATAGTATTTTGAGCACGAAATCTGACAACGTGCTAAGTACTTTTTTCTCAGACCACCTGGAACAAAAATTCTTTTTCCGTTAGAACTTAATTGGACTTTCCCACTCCTACGTAGGACGTCATATGATTTGAATAAGTCCTTCACTATATTGAAAAACACTTTTTGTTAAACTGTATAAAGATAGTATTTTGAGCACGAAATCTGACAACGTGCTAAGTACTTTTTTCTCAGACCACCTGGAACAAAAATTCTTTTTCCGTTAGAACCTAATTGGACTTTCCCACTCCTACGTAGGACGTCACATGATTTGAATGAGTCCTTCACTATATTGAAAAACACTTTTTGATGAACTGTATAAAGATAATATTTTGAGCTCGAAATCTGACAACGTTCTGATTACTTTTTTCTCAGACCACCTGGAACAAAAATTTTTTTCCGTTAGAACTTTATTGGACTTTCCCACTCCTACGTAGGACGTCACATGATTTGAATGAGTCCTTCACTATATTGAAAAACACTTTTTGATAAACTGTATAAAGATAGTATTTTGAGCGCAAAATCTGACAACGTGCTAAGTACTTTTTTCTCATACCACCTGGAACAAAAATTCTTTTTCCGCTAGAACTTAACTGGACTTTCCCACTCCTACGTAGGACGTCATATGATTTGAATAAGTCCTTCACTATATTGAAAAACACTTTTTGTTAAACTGTATAAAGATAGTATTTTGAGCACGAAATCTGACAACGTGCTAAGTACTTTTTTCTCAGACCACCTGGAACAAAAATTCTTTTTCCGTTAGAACTTAATTGGACTTTCCCACTCCTACGTAGGACGTCATATGATTTGAATAAGTCCTTCACTATATTGAAAAACACTTTTTGTTAAACTGTATAAAGATAGTATTTTGAGCACGAAATCTGACAACGTGCTAAGTACTTTTTTCTCAGACCACCTGGAACAAAAATTCTTTTTCCGTTAGAACTTAATTGGACTTTCCCACTCCTACGTAGGACGTCAAATGATTTGAATGAGTCCTTCACTATATTGAAAAACACTTTTTGTTAAACTGTATAAAGATAGTATTTTGAGCACGAAATCTGACAACGTGCTAAGTACTTTTTTCTCAGACCACCTGTAACAAAAATTCTTTTTCCGTTAGAACTTAATTGGACTTTCCCACTCCTACGTAGGACGTCACATGATTTGAATGAGTCCTTCACTATATTGAAAAACATTTTTTGATAAACTGTATAAAGATAATATTTTGAGCGCAAAATCTGACAACGTGCTAAGTACTTTTTTCTCAGACCACCTGGAACAAAAATTCTTTTTCCGTTAGAACTTAATTGGACTTTCCCACTCCTACGTAGGACGTCATATGATTTGAATAAGTCCTTCACTATATTGAAAAACACTTTTTGATAAACTGTATAAAGATAGTATTTTGAGCGCAAAATCTGACAACGTGTTAAGTACTTTTTTCTCAGACCACCTAGAACAAAAATTCTTTTTCCGTTAGAACTTAATTGGACTTTCCCACTCCTACGTAGGACGTCACATGATTTGAATGAGTCCTTCACTATATTGAAAAACACTTTTTGATAAACTGTATAAAGATAGTATTTTGAGCACAATATCTGACAACGTGCTAAGTACTTTTTTCTCAGACCACCTGGAACAAAAATTCTTTTTCCGTTAGAACTTAATTGGACTTTCCCACTCCTACGTAGGACGTCACATGATTTGAATGAGTCCTTCACTATATTGAAAAACACTTTTTGTTAAACTGTATAAAGATAGTATTTTGAGCACGAAATCTGACAACGTGCTAAGTACTTTTTTCTCAGACCACCTGTAACAAAAATTCTTTTTCCGTTAGAACTTAATTGGACTTTCCCACTCCTACGTAGGACGTCACATGATTTGAATGAGTCCTTCACTATATTGAAAAACATTTTTTGATAAACTGTATAAAGATAATATTTTGAGCGCAAAATCTGACAACGTGCTAAGTACTTTTTTCTCAGACCACCTGGAACAAAAATTCTTTTTCCGTTAGAACTTAATTGGACTTTCCCACTCCTACGTAGGACGTCATATGATTTGAATAAGTCCTTCACTATATTGAAAAACACTTTTTGATAAACTGTATAAAGATAGTATTTTGAGCGCAAAATCTGACAACGTGTTAAGTACTTTTTTCTCAGACCACCTAGAACAAAAATTCTTTTTCCGTTAGAACTTAATTGGACTTTCCCACTCCTACGTAGGACGTCATATGATTTGAATAAGTCCTTCACTATATTGAAAAAAAAATTTTGTTAAACTGTATAAAGATAGTATTTTGAGCGCAAAATCTGACAACGTGCTAAGTACTTTTTTCTCATACCACCTGGAACAAAAATTCTTTTTCTGCTAGAACTTAATTGGACTTTCCCACTCCTACGTAGGACGTCATATGATTTGAATAAGTCCTTCACTATATTGAAAAACACTTTTTGTTAAACTGTATAAAGATAGTATTTTGAGCACGAAATCTGACAACGTGCTAAGTACTTTTTTCTCAGACCACCTGGAACAAAAATTCTTTTTCCGTTAGAACTTAATTGGACTTTCCCACTCCTACGTAGGACGTCACATGATTTGAATGAGTCCTTCACTATATTGAAAAACACTTTTTGATAAACTGTATAAAGATAGTATTTTGAGCGCAAAATCTGACAACGTGCTAAGTACTTTTTTCTCAGACCACCTGGAACAAAAATTCTTTTTCCGTTAGAACTTAATTGGACATTCCCATTCCTACGTAGGACGTCATATGATTTGAATAAGTCCTTCACTATATTGAAAAACACTTTTTGTTAAACTGTATAAAGATAGTATATTGAGCACGAAATCTGACAACGTGCTAAGTACTTTTTTCTCAGACCACCTGGAACCAAAACTCTTTTCCCATTACAACCTAATTGCACTTTCCCACCCCTACGTAGGACGTCACATGATTTGAATAAGTCCTTCACAATATTGAGTTTCACTATGTTCAGTTTTAAAGAACCTCGCTCATTGAGTGTCCTTTTATATAAGGTAAACAATTAAAGTGATCTTAGAATTTCTTTCAATTAATAAACGTGAAGAAACGGGCACTAAAAATCCTTCTAAATACATAAGAAATCAGTCTCAACAAAATTTCTAAATCTAGATCAGTCAAACTTCTAAAACTGCATCAGTCATAAAATAAACCTAAGTAGGTGCTCACGAGAGTTAGCTTAAGTTTAAAAATTGGACGTTTCTTGATTTACAGCATTAGAATCCATTCATTTCGACATCACTAATATCTTCTGAATGAACAGAAACTGTGGTTGAAAAACTTGACTCCAGTGGCTCATTTTCATCGGAAACGCCCTCAAGTTCGTTAACTCTTTTCTCGAGCTCCTCAATTTTCATCTCCATCTGACTGATCCTATTCTTAAGAAAAGCTACTGCATTGTCGTCAACATGAACAGTCTCTTCAAGATACCTTGATTCTTCCAATTCAATCTTGCCATTAACAATTGTTATCAAAGTTTGACGCAACATTGCACCTCTAAAATTTTCAGTTGCTTTTCTTATGCACAGAATAACACCAAAAACGCTTTAAAGGTTATTGCCGCAGTATTTCGATTGCAAAAATTGAACAAAAATCAGGGAAGTTCCCAAAAACTGGAAAATTACGGTAAGTTAGAGCCAACTCCAAGTTCAGAAAACAGAAAACCGGTTAAAGAAAAAAGACCAATTGCATAATTTAAATTTCACCTTCTCCGCATTTGGAAATTTTTGATACAGAAATAAAACAAAAAAGCGCAGTTAGATATTTATTTAGCAAGGTACGTGATGGCTCGAAGAAAAATGACTGCAACATTATAAGTAATAAGTACAATTCAAAATGACAAAAAAGTGTTTCAATAAAATTTTCCAAGGGAATCAAAGCTATTAGTCATGTTCAAAATGCTTAAGAAGCCTTATCAAATACAGCTTATCATAGCTCCACATGAACAACTTTGTCTTCACATCTGACAATTTGCAGTGATGCAGATTTGGAGTTTCTGACACAACGTATGCAAGGGGTTCAAATAATTGTTGTTCGGTAGCAAAGTCTGTATCTTCAAGGTAAACCTCTACTTTATCAATGACGTTAAATAGCTTAACCAAACAACTGATTTCCTCATCAACTTTGTAGAAGACAATTATTTGACCAACTTTTTCTTCAGAGTTGCCAAGTGTAATATAACTGTTGTTGGATCCTCTTCCATATGATTGCGAATCGAGGTAAAAATCTCCTTTGTATCGACAAAAAAGTTTACATGAAGGATACTGCTCTCTCAAGTTGTCAATGTAACTATTTGAAATCAAACAATAATCATCATTAAGCACAGGGTCTTGCCTCAATAATTTGTTAATAAAGGGTGCTAAGGAATCGTTGGTCAACTCACTTTTAAGAAGCTGTCGGTTCCGAATATATCGCTGAACAAGAAGTTTGCAAATGTTTACAGTACCAGTAACAGGTCTGACTAAAAAATGGTTAGCAGACTCAAACATTGAGGCAGAAGTAGTCCAGAGTGGTCCAAAAATCTTACATTGCCATGAGAGGTGTCTCAGCAAGTGGAAATTAATTGTATCAAAATTCCTCCCAGGATATTTGAACTGCATGTTCTTGCAGAAAGCTTCAAGAAGAGAACCACAAGTTTCTGCGTTTTCATTAGTTTCATACAACGATCGCAGCGCAAACACAAGGTAACATAAATCGCGGTAGTTTGAGTCGTCTTCCAGAAAAGGCTTGAAAAGAATCGGTGCCAGGTAAAGAAGAAACATCTTTAACTCATTTGCTTTAAAAAATTTTAGTTCACGAAGTGATCGCACTTTCCGCTTGAACTCAATAGGCAATTGAATATTTTCTGTTGCCTCTTGAAGATCTTTGGTGAATTCACAACTTTCAAAGAAAAACTCTAAAACATCTTTAGCGACACCTTTTAATAGTTGATGCATCGTATCGATGGGGCTTGTGAGTGGCAAATTAGGGATGAGTGAAAAGATTTTTGGATATCCCTGAACACCTTTTGTTAAAATTTCCGGATCCACTTCTTTGTTAGCTTTTCGTCGAGACACATCACCTGATTCAAATGCTGCTGCTCGGGCAAAATGTTCTTCCGGTAGCCTCATTACAATTTCTTCATTATGTGGATAATGGTGCGACTGAAAGCGATGTCTGCCACGGGAATCACACAAAGTGCAGCCGTAAAAGCCGTTGAATCTTTTCATTTTCAAAACGCTGTGCTTGCAAACTAGATCAGCTATCAACAGAATTGTCTCAAAGTTTACAGAATAACTTTGACCCAAATAATAAACTTTGAACTGCTGAGCAATTTCTAATTTATACTGTTCGAAAATGCCTTCCCAGGGTACATCACTCGTTCCATACCAAACACTACAGAGCAAAATGTTTTCGAACTTGGCGCGCAAAATTGGCGGCAGGTCAGCAATTGAAAGCCAGACTGGGTAAGCTGAAAGACGCAGACTTTTGCACTACAGCTCCATCGGTGTTGAGAATAACTCGTACTGTAATATTCTGACCAGTATTGATCAGTCTGCCTAAATTTAGGTCTTTTTTCTCATCTTTTGTCTGATTATATCTAATCATAACAGGCAAATGTTTTTCTGTTAACTCCTTGAGGTGATGAAAAAACTTTACGAAAACAACTTCACCATTCGAATGAAATACTGAATCTTTAATATAATTTTGCGTTAAATCTGGAATCATTGATTTAATTTGCGAGGTGCTGGGGAAACCTGGTGTTTTATGAATTAACTTTTCTCTTTTCATTAGGTCAAACAAAACTTCGTCGGAGCAACCATGTTTCGAAACAATGCTGAGAAGTGAGATCATGGAGTTGTGAATACTCACGTCAGAATGGTCAACAATTCGATCAGTTGAAAACTTAAGTAACTTGTTGGGTGGATTCGATGAGTGTTCTTTGTCGTCCCCTGAGCTGTCAATGTCACTTAATTCATCCGATTCCGAATTTTCTACATTTTCCAAGACTCTCTCAGGTTCTTTGTCGCTTATAGGGTCATCAAGTTCATTTGCATGACAATCACCAATTTCATTTTCGCTAGCTTCACTGCCGCCAATGTCTATGCCACCTGCACAACCAAATCGCATTTTGCTAGAAACTTGATGAATGAAACTGTCCAAAAGATGAGACGTTTCGTTTTCTAATGAGGTAACCTGCGTGTATCTCCTCTTTTGACGAAATTTTTGCGATGAATGCTCACGCTCCGGAAAACTTGAACGCAATCCTTTGCTTGAACTCGCAACCAACTCAGGTGCTTGATCTGATTGGTCCGCGTCTATTGACCGCTCTTGTTTAGTTTCGCTAGCTGAAACTATCTGCAAAAGTTCTTCTGGCTCTGTCGAATTCTGGCTTTCAGTCAGCAGTGGCTCAGCGTTTGACGCAGAGGGCTCAAGACTAACAGTTAAACATTTTTCACACATGCATTCTTTCATTCCAGTAAAATAAGAGTCACCATAGTCAACTGTGATTTCTTCGTTCACTTTAATTGGACGGATAACTTGAAGTCGGACAGTGCGATATTTTAAACCCTCAAAGCTGTAGCCCTGGAAGAACCGCGTATTTGGTCTACACGAGTGATTGACAAAACGGACCACACCAAGCAAAACAACATCCTTATTTGTAAAACTGCTTTTCATAATTGATAGGGCTTTCAATTTGCATCTTAGTTTATCGGGTATATTTTCTAAAACGCCTACGACATTCGGAAGTGGATCGATTTTCGGCTTCAGTAGGGTTTTTCTATTAAATAAACCAAAACCACCAAACCTATCAGGACAAATTTGGAACCCAGAAGTATCGGCAATTCCGTATAGACGTACAAAGCTGAGCATTATCTTTAACAAAGAGTTGTTTGTTTCTGCTTCTTCAACTAAGCTTTCAAAATTAGAACAAGGAAGCATTTGTTCTGGCTTGCGGTCAAAGGGGTCCAAGACAGTGGAGGCTACATACGCGTCAATATTTATAAGTTGCTCACAACTAACCATATCAGAGCTTAAAACCGTAATCATTTGTAACTCGAAATCCGAATCAAAATACAATCTGACGATTAATTTTAAAGTCTAACTTTTGATGCTAACTCATTATAATGCAAACAGTCTAATAACAAATATTTAGATTTTAGTTGTTCCCTGCAGAATGATCTGACCTAGCTTATATGGCTCCCTCGCTCACAGAGGGCAGCCATCTGCATTCTACATTTTTAGTTGTATTCTGCACCATGATTTGACCTAACTAATTAGACTACGTCGCTAACTTACCGTATCCATTTTCAAGGTAGATTTTTAATTTTGCACTGCCAAATGACCCAACTGAACTTATTGCGCTGCCTCCCTCATTGAGTGCAGCTATCTGGATTGTAGATTTTGAACTAATGGGTTATGGTAGGAGTTTTAAAAATTACAACCTGCCCACCAATTTTGAGTCTTAATTTTTGAAAAACTTCTGATTCCATAAAAATTTTTGAAACAAATGCAGAGAAATTATAAAGCATATATGCTATCATATAAAGCACTGCTCATAGTAGTTGCTGATACTGAAGTACTATAAACAACCAACTAACGTAAGAAGAGTTGCTCGAAGGACTAAGGGGAGCTCTAATCAATTGTGGCCTGCTTCAATGGGGAGGGGGATAAGAGGGAAAAGAGGAGGAGGGGTAAAATAAATGGGACTAACTATTTCACTAGGGGCTTCAAATAACGTCATAAGAAGTTAATCTATACCACTGTTCAGTTTTAAAGAGAAAAAGTGAAAACATTTAAAGTCTTAGATGAAATCTATGTTTAAAACAAACAATTATATGTAATAGCTCCAAAGATTGCGCATCTACCTTCAAAGACTTAAGTTCTCCTGTTCTTCTACATTAGCAGAAAGTTGATCCGATTCGATTTCAGTGATTGCAACAGAGGTGGATTCGGTAGTTGGTGAATGATTGCATGAACCATCGGAATTCTTAGCTAGAGTAACATCTTTGAGTCTATTTTTGTCACGTACACTTTGGTTGTAGGCTTTTCTTGCAACGCTCAGTGCTAGTTTCGGGGTTATTGGATACTTTTGACGAACACAAGCTAAAAAAGCGTTACAGACTTCTGATGTACAAAAAAGTTTTGGTAAGGTTTTACAAAAAAATTTTCTACAATAAAATCAACGCAATAGGGATTTCTTATATAAAACTCGACAATAAACCTTTTAACAAGGAGTACCTTTGAAACTTTCAGTACAAATTTTATAACATTTTGATATCATGAAAATCAAAGCACTAGGGATTTCTTAATAACACTTGAAAAAAATGAGCTGAACTTCAGTTCTCAGTTACAAAGTGCAAAACGATTCTACACGAGGAAATAAATAGAAAAACCAGTACCTTTGAAACTCTCAGTAAATTCCTTGGCAGCACCTGATCGCAAATTTTCAGAAAGCCTTTTTGGAGATATCAGAAAACTCGCATTGCTCTGATCACAAATTTTATCACCCACTAAACGACCGAACTTGGCCACATCAGAAGTTGCTAGCAACTGCATCAAATTGAAGCCATCACTCAAAACTGGATTCTGAACAATTCCCCATTCTGGATGATCGTCCACACTTTGGAATCCATGCCTCGCATAACTTAGCTCTTCTTTTAAATCCTGTCTTTTTTCCTTGAGGTTAGCAAGCAGTTTAATTTTCCTCCGATTTTGCGTCTCACATTCTTCTTCAAATGCTTTCAACAGTAACTCCATCCGCTCTTTATGCTCATTAGAAAGAAGTTTGAACTCGTCACATTCATGAGCATCGGAGTCCGGGTTCGAGTACGCTGGCGTCAGTTTTGGCAGGTCCGGCAATACAGAATCATCAGGCTGCCCAGTTTCATCACCAGGGGTATGAACTTTGGGGGGACTTCGTTCATCTTGCGTGACAGTCTTTTCTGTGGCTTTCACTCCATGAGTCGATCTGCTTAAAATCGGCTGAGACGAAGCAGTTTCGTTGGTTTTCTGCTTCTTGGAAAGAAAGTTAATGTCTTCACAAAATCGTTGCTTCCGTTCAGATTTAAGATAAACTGGCTTTAAGTTTTCTGGTTTCACTTTTGCATCAAGTTGTTTTTGATAATTTTCGACAGCAGTTGCGACGCCTTTTTTTGGTCCCTTACACAAAAGACGACTGGGGTAGATTTCGTTGTCCACCTCCAAATCAAGGCTACAATCTTCTTGGAAGCTCATTTTCCCAATGAAAGATATCGATGTAGGCCACTGTTCACTCGTTGGATGCAACGTCATAATTTCTGATTGCCAAAGAAAGGCCCAGCGAAATTCATTCTTTAACAAAGATTCCTTTACTGCAGCATTCTTTTCAACTTCAGAGTCCGAATCATTCTTCTTCCTCGTAGGATTAGGTCTTGTTCGGCTTAAGGTTTGAGATTGACTGATTTCATTGTTCGAATCATCTGAGTCATCAAACTGAAGTCTTCGCTTGCAGGGCTGCTTATTTGCTTGCAGATAACTTTGCTTTTTCGGTTTTTCTTTCACAGCGTTTCGATCCACTTCAACAACGTACAATTTTCCCCCTCTTTGAGTTTTACTCATTTCAACTGAAGACATTATCACAATCATAACATCATTCCATGAAGCAACTTTAAGAATAAAAATTAAATGAAAAACGACCGAGACAAGGATTCTCATTGAGTCAAGTGAACATAATCTGACAAGGACAGTACGAGACCAGATTAGCGAATCTATGAGTTGCAAAACACCAATTATAGTTCTATGATCAATTCGTAAAAATACGTTTTTAAAAACTTTAAAAACAAATAAACTAACTGCGCATATGATAATCTCTATCATGAACAATCAGATCCTCTAAAACTAAAATACTATAATACCACTAATTACAAAATTCTAACTCGTTGCTCTAAGCTCTAATAAACTTCACGACAATAAAGAAAAAATCTGTAAGCAATTATCTGAGTGTAAAATGTTTTCCAGAAAACTTAAAGTTACACTAGTAACAAAGACAAAGTAGACCACATACATCAGTCAT
Source organism: Convolutriloba macropyga (assembly GCF_964194025.1). Lineage (NCBI taxonomy): Eukaryota > Metazoa > Xenacoelomorpha > Acoela > Convolutidae > Convolutriloba > Convolutriloba macropyga. The sequence goes on from NC_134472.1 coordinate 37,203,965, forward strand.
ACATCAGTCACCGGCGAATTTGAGATTTGGTCAACAACATTTAAAGTTTTGATCGAGCTCTTTTCTCCTTTTGCTGTTCTTTGCGTTTCTCTAATCTAACTTGCCAGTCACCACTCATCTTCAACGCCAAGAAATTTTTTCGGTTTCTTCCTGCTCTATTAGCAGCCTTTCGAGCTCTTTCGTAGGCATCGGGATGTTTTGAGGGATCAAAAAGTCGTCGTAGGTGCGCTGAAAAGATGCACCAGGACTCAAAAATATGAAACTCGCACGATAAAAGTATCATAAGAGTTCAGAAAAGCATCACTAAGTCTCACAAAAGAATCAGAAAACAAAACTTAGGTTAAAATTTTCTGGTTTCCAAAAAATTACCTTTGAAAAGAGCAACTTTTTCAGGAGTTGCTGGCTTTCTTTGATCGCTCTGATTTTTTGAGGGTGAAATCATGTTTTCTATGAGACCATCTTCAGTCCACAACTTTTTCCGCAACTTCTTACCAGCATCCTCAGGATTTTTCACAAAACCTATTGCAAAGAGATCAGTGCCTTTGTAGTATCTTTGGCATTCTGTAACATTTTGGGACTCTTGAGGATCTTTTTCAAAAGTATCTGCCAAACTTTCGTCGGAGAAGTTGGAATCCTTGGACTAAAAGGGCAATTAAAAAATAAAGAAGCATTGAAAAAAGACTTAAAAAAAATAGAAAAAGTACCAGTTCCTTCAAACACTTCAGTTCACTTTCGAGCCGGTCGTTGAAGTCAACCATTGCCGATACATGCTCTTCAATAACTTTGACAAACTTTTTTTCGTCTTCCAAAAAGAGGGTGCAGACAAGCTTGTGATGAGAGCAACACTAAAATATATTTGATATATGGCAAAATATTCAACTTTCCATTGAAAGATCATTTAATACTCACTGATGTTTTCGAACTCTTCTTTGAAATTTCTGATGTCTTATCTTTAAATTCACGAAAAACATTTCTCCTTTTTCGGGTTGTCGATTTTTCATTTGAAACCTGATCGATTACATTTGACTCAACCGGAGAGTTTTGGTCAGCCCGCAAATTTTCATCTAGCTCGATCGTATCCTTCGAACCAGATTGCTTGAGGCTCGACGGCTCACCGACTAGTTTTTGGTACTCTGGATAGACATCTTTTTCTGGTCCTTTCATTATCAGAAAATAAGTTTTTGGAGACCCATCAATTGAAATATCAACTTTTGTGTGTAATTCTAGTTTCATCTTCTGTTCGATAGTTACATTACTTTTCCATTTTTCATCAATAAGATTAAGATACTTATAATCTCCGTCTTCATTCAAAAACAAAAAACATACAAGATTGTTTAAAGGCATTGCTCTGAAATCAAAAAGAAAATTAAAGCCATCTGCATTTTGGATATAAAAAATAAAGCCACTGCACAGTGATCTGAGCGGACTTTTTAGGCTGCCTCGCTCATAGAGTGCAGCCATCCCCATTCTTGATTTTTGATTGTGCTCTGCACAATGGTCTGACCTAAACTTGAATGTAGGCTACCTCGCTCATTGAGTGTATCCATCTGCAAATTAGTTATTTAAATGTGCACTGCACAATGATCTGAACGAACTTATATGGCGGCCTCGCTCATTGAGTGCAGCCATCTGCAGTCTTGATTTTTAATTGTGCTCTGCACAATGACCTAACCGAATTTATTAGACTGCCTCGCTCATTGAGTGCAGCCATCCGCATTCTTGATTTTTGATTGTGCTCTGCACATTGGTCTCACCTAAACCTAAATGTAGGCTACCTCGCTCATTGAGTGCAGTCATCTGCAGTCTTGATTTTTAATTGTGCTCTGCACAATGACCTAACCGAATTTATTAGACTGCCTCGCTCATTGAGTGCAGCCATCCGCATTCTTGATTTTTGATTGTGCTCTGCACAATGGTCTGGCCTAAACTTAAATGTAGGCTACCTCGCTCATTGAGTGTATCCATCTGCAAATTAGTTATTTAAATGTGCACTGCACAATGATCTGAACGGACTTACCTGGCTGCCTCGCTCATTGAGTGCTGCCATCTGTAGTCTTGATTTTTAATTGTGCTCTGCACAATGACCTAACCGAATTTATTAGACTGCCTCGCTCATTGAGTGCAGCCATCCGCATTCTTGATTTTTGATTGTGCTCTGCACAATGGTATGACCTAAACTTAAATGTAGGCTACCTCGCTCATTGAGTGTATCCATCTGCAAATTAGTTATTTAAATGTGCACTGCACAATGATCTGAACGAAATTATATGGCTGCCTCCCTCATTGAGTGCAGCCATCTGCAGTCTTGATTTTTAATTGTGCTCTGCACAATGACCTAACCGAATTTATTAGACTGCCTCGCTCATTGAGTGCAGCCATCCGCATTCTTGATTTTTGATTGTGCTCTGCACAATGGTATGACCTAAACTTAAATGTAGGCTACCTCGCTCATTGAGTGTATCCATCTGCAAATTAGTTATTTAAATGTGCACTGTACAATGATCTGAACGAAATTATATGGCTGCCTCGCTCATTGAGTGCAGCCATCTGCAGTCTTGTTTTCTAATTGTGCTCTGCACAATGACCTAACCGAATTTATTAGACTGCCTCGCTCATTGAGTGCAGCCATCCGCATTCTTGATTTTTGATTGTGCTCTGCACATTGGTCTCACCTAAACCTAAATGTAGGCTTCCTCGCTCATTGAGTGCAGTCATCTGCAGTCTTGATTTTTAATTGTGCTCTGCACAATGACCTAACCGAATTTATTAGACTGCCTCGCTCATTGAGTGCAGCCATCCGCATTCTTGATTTTTGATTGTGCTCTGCACAATGGTCTGGCCTAAACTTAAATGTAGGCTACCTCGCTCATTGAGTGTATCCATCTGCAAATTAGTTATTTAAATGTGCACTGCACAATGATCTGAACGGACTTACCTGGCTGCCTCGCTCATTGAGTGCTGCCATCTGTAGTCTTGATTTTTAATTGTGCTCTGCACAATGACCTAACCGAATTTATTAGACTGCCTCGCTCATTGAGTGCAGCCATCCGCATTCTTGATTTTTGATTGTGCTCTGCACAATGGTCTGACCTAAACTTAAATGTAGGCTACCTCGCTCATTGAGTGTATCCGTCTGCAAATTAGTTATTTAAACGTGCACTGCACAATGATCTGAACGAACTTGTATGACTGCCTCGCTCATTGAGTGCAGCCATCTGCAGTCTTGATTTTTAATTGTGCTCTGCACAATGACCTGACCGAATTTATTAGACTGCCTCGCTCATTGAGTGCAGTCATCCGCATTCTTGATTTTTGATTGTGCTCTGCACAATGGTCTGACCGAAACTTAAATGTAGGCTACCTCGCTCATTGAGTGTATCCATCTGCAAATTAGTCATTTAAATGTGCACTGCACGATGATCTGAACGAACTTATATGGCTGCCTCGCTCATTGAGTGCAGCCATCTGCAGTCTTGATTTTTAATTCTGCTCTGCACAATGACCTAACCGAATTTATTAGGCTGCCTCGCTCATTGAGTGCAGCCATCCGCATTCTAGATTTTTAATTGTGCTCTTCATTATTAGAATACAATTTAATGAACTTTGTTTTAATTCTGGAAAAAGAATCATATCTATTGCAATTTTGATACTAAAAACATTATCAGCTCGAGAATGAATTTCAGAAAAAAAGCAATCACATCAAACAAATTTGTCAACTCTCAAATATAGAAACAGAAAAACAAGCCAACATTATTTCAATCATTTGAATTCAATAGCCGACAGGCAGGCGCAAGTTATTCACTTTATCGGCTTTAGCACCTGGGGCAGTTTTTGAGAACTCAACAACCTCAGAGGCCAAACTTTCATATACGTTGTTTAAGAAATGCACGTTGTCCTCTCGATAATCGGGACGCGTCGTAAAATTTCTGTAATGAGGTTTGAACTTCCTCCTCAGTCGATTGTTAACCTGACCAATTACCACTTCCGAAGAAGAGCTGTTAACTCGGGGCAGAATAGATGAAACAATTAATCGGGTGTTAACCCTGTTACAGAAGTTCTGGATGTCGCCCACCAGAGACACCACCGCGTTCATGAGCAAAGTGGGTTGTTCTCTATACGGGTGATCGCATAAATCGTTCCCACCCATTGTCACAACCAGTACATCCGAACTCTCAATAAGCGCCAAGTAATTAAGCCAGATTTCGAGACCCCTGCCCGATTCACCAATCACAGTAAAATTGTCCGGGAAGTTGAACACTTCACCCATTCGTCGGACATGAGAGTCACCAAGGAGCAGAACTGACAAGGAAGACATCTTGGTACTAAACAATACACAGACACTCGGCTTCAGTCGGACTAAAAAAACTTATCACAATTACAATCAAACTTTCTCAAAACAACAAAAAAAGAAGACAAAAATGAACATTAATTAATCACCATCTTAATCCTATACCCCTGATACCCGGGGCTGAGTGGTCCCACTTAGACCCGTGGTGGGTGGTCCCAGTTCACACTTGGTGGCGTCCCCTGATACCCGGGGATGGGTGCTCTCAGTGTATATGTGTGTATGTTGTGTGTAATACATGCCTTTAAGTGCGAACTGGGAACACCCACCACAATTGATTCAATTTGAACAATTTGATTTGAGAAAATTTCTTCATGATTGAAAATAGAATAAGCGGAATTCAATTGAACAACTCCTTGACTGTACTAAAAATCAATTTTAAGAAAACGCACAAGAATATTTTTTGAGCTCGAAATCTGACAACCTATTAAGTACGTTTTTCTCAGACCAGCTAGATCACCAATTAGGGCTCCTTTAGAACCTACTAGGAATATGACACTCCTACGTAGACCCTCAACTCAATTGAACAAGTCCTTGACTGTGCTGAAAACCACTTTTTATGAAAACGCACAAGAATAATTTTTGGGCTCGAAATTTGACGACCTATTAAGTACGTTTTTCCCAGACCAGCTAGATCAACAATTAGGGCTCCTTTAGAACCTACTGGGACTATGACACTCCTACGTAGACTCTCAATTCAATTAAACAAGTCCTTGACAAGGCCGAAAATCACTTTTTATAAAAACGCACAAGAATATTTTTTGAGCTCAAAATTTGACAACCTATTAAGTACGTTTTTCCCAGACCAGCTAGATCAACAATTAGGGCTCTATTAGAACCTACTAGGACTATGACACTCCTGCGTAGACTCTCAATTCAATTGAACAAGACCTTGACTAGGCTGAAAATCACTTTTTATGAAAACGCACAAGAATATTTTTTGAGCTCGAAATTTGACAACCTATTAAGTACGTTTTTCTCAGACCAGCTAGATCAACACTTAGGGCTCCTTCAGAACCTACTAGGACTATGACACTCCTACGTAGACTCTCAATTCAATTGAACAAGTCCTTGACTAGGCTGAAAATCACTTTTTTATGAAAACGCACAAGAAAATTTTTTGAGCTCGAAATTTGACAACCTATCAAGTACTTTATTCTAAGACCAGCTAGATCAACAATTATGGCTCCCTTATAACCTACTAGGAATATGACACTCCTACGTCGACTCTCAATTCAATTGAACGAGTCCTTGACTAGGCTGAAAGAGACTTTTTATGAAACTGCATAAGAATAATTTTTGAGCTTGAAATTTGACAACGTATTAGGTAATTTTTTCTCAGACCAGCTAGATCAACAATTAGCCCTCCATTAGAACCTAATAGGACTATGACACTCCTACTTAGACCCTCAAATCATTTGAACAAGTCCTTGACTATGCTGAAAGAGACTTTTTATGAAATTGCATAAGAATAATTTTTGAGCTCGAAATTTGACAACGTATTAAGTAACTTTTTCTCAGACCAGCTAGATCAACAATTATCCCTCCATTAGAACCTACTAGGACTATGACACTCCTACTTAGACCCTCAAATCATTTGAACAAGTCCTTGACTATACTGAAAGAGACTTTTTATGAAACTGCATAAGAATAATTTTTGAGCTCGAAATTTGACAACGTATTAACTACTTTTTTCTCAGACCAGCTAGATCAACAATTAGCCCTCCAATAGAACCTACTAGGAATATGACACTCCTACGTAGACCCTCATTTCAATTGAACAAGTCCTTGACTGTGCTGAAAACCACTTTTTATGAAAACGCACAAGAATATTTTTTGGGCTCGAAATTTGACGACCTATTAAGTACGTTTTTCCCCAGACCAGCTAGATCAACAATTAGGGCTCCTTTAGAACCTACTAGGACTATGACACTCCTACGTAGACTCTCATTTCAATTGAACAAGTCCTTGACTGTGCTGAAAACCACTTTTTATGAAAACGCACAAGAATATTTTTTGGGCTCGAAATTTGACGACCTATTAAGTACGTTTTTTCCAGACCAGCTAGATCACCAATTAGGGCTCCTTTAGAACCTACTAGGAATATGACACTCCTACGTAGACCCTCAATTCAATTGAACAAGTCCTTGACTGTGCTGAAAACCACTTTTTATGAAAACGCACAAGAATATTTTTTGGGCTCGAAATTTGACGACCTATTAAGTACGTTTTTCCCAGACCAGCTAGATCAACAATTAGGGCTCCTTTAGAACCTACTAGGACTATGACACTCCTACGTAGACTCTCAATTCAATTAAACAAGTCCTTGACAAGGCCGAAAATCACTTTTTATAAAAACGCACAAGAATATTTTTTGAGCTCAAAATTTGACAACCTATTAAGTACGTTTTTCCCAGACCAGCTAGATCAACAATTAGGGCTCTATTAGAACCTACTAGGACTATGACACTCCTGCGTAGACTCTCAATTCAATTGAACAAGACCTTGACTAGGCTGAAAATCACTTTTTATGAAAACGCACAAGAATATTTTTTGAGCTCGAAATTTGACAACCTATTAAGTGCGTTTTTCTCAGACCAGCTAGATCAACACTTAGGGCTCCTTCAGAACCTACTAGGACTATGACACTCCTACGTAGACTCTCAATTCAATTGAACAAGTCCTTGACTAGGCTGAAAATCACTTTTTTATGAAAACGCACAAGAAAATTTTTTGAGCTCGAAATTTGACAACCTATCAAGTACTTTATTCTAAGACCAGCTAGATCAACAATTAGCCCTCCATTAGAACCTACTAGGACTATGACACTCCTACTTAGACCCTCAAATCATTTGAACAAGTCCTTGACTATGCTGAAAGAGACTTTTTATGAAATTGCATAAGAATAATTTTTGAGCTCGAAATTTGACAACGTATTAAGTAACTTTTTCTCAGACCAGCTAGATCAACAATTATCCCTCCATTAGAACCTACTAGGACTATGACACTCCTACTTAGACCCTCAAATCATTTGAACAAGTCCTTGACTATACTGAAAGAGACTTTTTATGAAACTGCATAAGAATAATTTTTGAGCTCGAAATTTGACAACGTAATAACTACTTTTTTCTCAGACCAGCTAGATCAACAATTAGCCCTCCAATAGAACCTACTAGGAATATGACACTCCTACGTAGACCCTCATTTCAATTGAACAAGTCCTTGACTGTGCTGAAAACCACTTTTTATGAAAACGCACAAGAATATTTTTTGGGCTCGAAATTTGACGACCTATTAAGTACGTTTTTCCCAGACCAGCTAGATCAACAATTAGGGCTCCTTTAGAACCTACTAGGACTATGACACTCCTACGTAGACTCTCAATTCAATTGAACAAGTCCTTGACTGTGCTGAAAACCACTTTTTATGAAAACGCACAAGAATATTTTTTGGGCTCGAAATTTGACGACCTATTAAGTACGTTTTTCCCAGACCAGCTAGATCACCAATTAGGGCTCCTTTAGAACCTACTAGGAATATGACACTCCTACGTAGACCCTCAATTCAATTGAACAAGTCCTTGACTGTGCTGAAAACCACTTTTTATGAAAACGCACAAGAATATTTTTTGGGCTCGAAATTTGACGACCTATTAAGTACGTTTTTCTCAGACCAGCTAGATCAACACTTAGGGCTCCTTCAGAACCTACTAGGACTATGACACTCCTACGTAGACTCTCAATTCAATTGAACAAGTCCTTGACAAGGCCGAAAATCACTTTTTATAAAAACGCACAAGAATATTTTTTGAGCTCAAAATTTGACAACCTATTAAGTACGTTTTTCCCAGACCAGCTAGATCAACAATTAGGGCTCTATTAGAACCTACTAGGACTATGACACTCCTGCGTAGACTCTCAATTCAATTGAACAAGTCCTTGACAAGGCCGAAAATCACTTTTTATAAAAACGCACAAGAATATTTTTTGAGCTCAAAATTTGACAACCTATTAAGTACGTTTTTCCCAGACCAGCTAGATCACCAATTAGGGCTCCTTTAGAACCTACTAGGAATATGACACTCCTACGTAGACCCTCAATTCAATTGAACAAGTCCTTGACTGTGCTGAAAACCACTTTTTATGAAAACGCACAAGAATATTTTTTGGGCTCGAAATTTGACGACCTATTAAGTACGTTTTTCCCAGACCAGCTAGATCACCAATTAGGGATCCTTTAGAACCTACTTGGAATATGACACTCCTACGTAGACCCTCAATTCAATTGAGCAAGTCCTTGACTGTGCTGAAAACCACTTTTTATGAAAATGCACAAGAATATTTTTTGGGCTCGAAATTTGACGACCTATTAAGTACGTTTTTCTCAGACCAGCTAGATCAACACTTAGGGCTCCTTCAGTACCTACTAGGACTATGACACTCCTACGTAGACTCTCAATTCAATTGAACAAGTCCTTGACAAGGCCGAAAATCACTTTTTATAAAAACGCACAAGAATATTTTTTGAGCTCAAAATTTGACAACCTATTAAGTACGTTTTTCCCAGACCAGCTAGATCAACAATTAGGGCTCTATTAGAACCTACTAGGACTATGACACTCCTACGTAGACTCTCATTTCAATTGAACAAGTCCTTGACTGTGCTGAAAACCACTTTTTATGAAAACGCACAAGAAAATTTTTTGGGCTCGAAATTTGACGACCTATTAAGTACGTTTTTCTCAGACCAGCTAGATCAACACTTAGGGCTCCTTCAGAACCTACTAGGACTATGACACTCCTACGTAGACTCTCAATTCAATTGAACAAGTCCTTGACAAGGCCGAAAATCACTTTTTATAAAAACGCACAAGAATATTTTTTGAGCTCAAAATTTGACAACCTATTAAGTACGTTTTTCCCAGACCAGCTAGATCAACAATTAGGGCTCTATTAGAACCTACTAGGACTATGACACTCCTACGTAGACTCTCAATTCAATTGAACAAGTCCTTGACTGTGCTGAAAACCACATTTTATGAAAACGCACAAGAATATTTTTTGGGCTCGAAATTTGACGACCTATTAAGTACGTTTTTCCCAGACCAGCTAGATCACCAATTAGGGCTCCTTTAGAACCTACTAGGAATATGACACTCCTACGTAGACCCTCAATTCAATTGAACAAGTCCTTGATTGTGCTCAAAATCACTTTTTATGAAAACGCACAAGAAAATTTTTTGAGCTCGAAATTTGACAACCTATTAAGTACGTTTTTCCCAGACCAGCTAGATCAACAATTAGGGCTCCTTTAGAACCTACTAGGACTATGACACTCCTACGTAGACTCTCAATTCAATTAAACAAGTCCTTGACAAGGCCGAAAATCACTTTTTATAAAAACGCACAAGAATATTTTTTGAGCTCAAAATTTGACAACCTATTAAGTACGTTTTTCCCAGACCAGCTAGATCAACAATTAGGGCTCTATTAGAACCTACTAGGACTATGACACTCCTGCGTAGACTCTCAATTCAATTGAACAAGACCTTGACTAGGCTGAAAATCACTTTTTATGAAAACGCACAAGAATATTTTTTGAGCTCGAAATTTGACAACCTATTAAGTACGTTTTTCTCAGACCAGCTAGATCAACACTTAGGGCTCCATCAGAACCTACTAGGACTATGACACTCCTACGTAGACTCTCAATTCAATTGAACAAGTCCTTGACTAGGCTGAAAGAGACTTTTTATGAAATTGCATAAGAATAATTTTTGAGCTCGAAATTTGACAACGTATTAAGTAACTTTTTCTCAGACCAGCTAGATCAACAATTATCCCTCCATTAGAACCTACTAGGACTATGACACTCCTACTTAGACCCTCAAATCATTTGAACAAGTCCTTGACTATACTGAAAGAGACTTTTTATGAAACTGCATAAGAATAATTTTTGAGCTCGAAATTTGACAACGTATTAACTACTTTTTTCTCAGACCAGCTAGATCAACAATTAGCCCTCCAATAGAACCTACTAGGAATATGACACTCCTACGTAGACCCTCATTTCAATTGAACAAGTCCTTGACTGTGCTGAAAACCACTTTTTATGAAAACGCACAAGAATATTTTTTGGGCTCGAAATTTGACGACCTATTAAGTACGTTTTTCCCAGACCAGCTAGATCAACAATTAGGGCTCCTTTAGAACCTACTAGGACTATGACACTCCTACGTAGACTCTCAATTCAATTGAACAAGTCCTTGACTGTGCTGAAAACCACTTTTTATGAAAACGCACAAGAATATTTTTTGGGCTCGAAATTTGACGACCTATTAAGTACGTTTTTCCCAGACCAGCTAGATCACCAATTAGGGCTCCTTTGGAACCTACTAGGAATATGACACTCCTACGTAGACCCTCAATTCAATTGAACAAGTCCTTGACTGTGCTGAAAACCACTTTTTATGAAAACGCACAAGAATATTTTTTGGGCTCGAAATTTGACGACCTATTAAGTACGTTTTTCTCAGACCAGCTAGATCAACACTTAGGGCTCCTTCAGAACCTACTAGGACTATGACACTCCTACGTAGACTCTCAATTCAATTGAACAAGTCCTTGACAAGGCCGAAAATCACTTTTTATAAAAACGCACAAGAATATTTTTTGAGCTCAAAATTTGACAACCTATTAAGTACGTTTTTCCCAGACCAGCTAGATCAACAAATAGGGCTCTATTAGAACCTACTAGGACTATGACACTCCTACGTAGACTCTCAATTCAATTGAACAAGTCCTTGACTGTGCTGAAAACCACTTTTTATGAAAACGCACAAGAATATTTTTTGGGCTCGAAATTTGACGACCTATTAAGTACGTTTTTCCCAGACCAGCTAGATCACCAATTAGGGCTCCTTTAGAACCTACTAGGAATATGACACTCCTACGTAGACCCTCAATTCAATTGAACAAGTCCTTGACTGTGCTGAAAACCACTTTTTATGAAAACGCACAAGAATATTTTTTGGGCTCGAAATTTGACGACCTATTAAGTACGTTTTTCCCAGACCAGCTAGATCAACAATTAGGGCTCCTTTAGAACCTACTAGGACTATGACACTCCTACGTAGACTCTCAATTCAATTAAACAAGTCCTTGACAAGGCCGAAAATCACTTTTTATAAAAACGCACAAGAATATTTTTTGAGCTCAAAATTTGACAACCTATTAAGTACGTTTTTCACAGACCAGCTAGATCAACAATTAGGGCTCTATTAGAACCTACTAGGACTATGACACTCCTGCGTAGACTCTCAATTCAATTGAACAGGACCTTGACTAGGCTGAAAATCACTTTTTATGAAAACGCACAAGAATATTTTTTGAGCTCGAAATTTGACAACCTATTAAGTACGTTTTTCTCAGACCAGCTAGATCAACACTTAGGGCTCCTTCAGAACCTACTAGGACTATGACACTCCTACGTAGACTCTCAATACAATTGAACAAGTCCTTGACTAGGCTGAAAGAGACTTTTTATGAAATTGCATAAGAATAATTTTTGAGCTCGAAATTTGACAACGTATTAAGTAACTTTTTCTCAGACCAGCTAGATCAACAATTATCCCTCCATTAGAACCTACTAGGACTATGACACTCCAACTTAGACCCTCAAATCATTTGAACAAGTCCTTGACTATACTGAAAGAGACTTTTTATGAAACTGCATAAGAATAATTTTTGAGCTCGAAATTTGACAACGTATTAACTACTTTTTTCTCAGACCAGCTAGATCAACAATTAGCCCTCCAATAGAACCTACTAGGAATATGACATTCCTACGTAGACCCTCATTTCAATTGAACAAGTCCTTGACTGTGCTGAAAACCACTTTTTATGAAAACGCACAAGAATATTTTTTGGGCTCGAAATTTGACGACCTATTAAGTACGTTTTTCCCAGACCAGCTAGATCAACAATTAGGGCTCCTTTAGAACCTACTAGGACTATGACACTCCTACGTAGACTCTCAATTCAATTGAACAAGTCCTTGACTGTGCTGAAAACCACTTTTTATGAAAACGCACAAGAATATTTTTTGGGCTCGAAATTTGACGACCTATTAAGTACGTTTTTCCCAGACCAGCTAGATCACCAATTAGGGCTCCTTTAGAACCTACTAGGAATATGACACTCCTACGTAGACCCTCAATTCAATTGAACAAGTCCTTGACTGTGCTGAAAACCACTTTTTATGAAAACGCACAAGAATATTTTTTGGGCTCGAAATTTGACGACCTATTAAGTACGTTTTTCTCAGACCAGCTAGATCAAAACTTAGGGCTCCTTCAGAACCTACTAGGACTATGACACTCCTACGTAGACTCTCAATTCAATTGAACAAGTCCTTGACAAGGCCGAAAATCACTTTTTATAAAAACGCACAAGAATATTTTTTGAGCTCAAAATTTGACAACCTATTAAGTACGTTTTTCCCAGACCAGCTAGATCACCAATTAGGGCTCCTTTAGAACCTACTAGGAATATGACACTCCTACGTAGACCCTCAATTCAATTGAACAAGTCCTTGACTGTGCTGAAAACCACTTTTTATGAAAACGCACAAGAATATTTTTTGGGCTCGAAATTTGACGACCTATTAAGTACGTTTTTCCCAGACCAGCTAGATCAACAATTAGGGCTCCTTTAGAACCTACTAGGACTATGACACTCCTACGTAGACTCTCAATTCAATTAAACAAGTCCTTGACAAGGCCGAAAATCACTTTTTATAAAAACGCACAAGAATATTTTTTGAGCTCAAAATTTGACAACCTATTAAGTACGTTTTTCCCAGACCAGCTAGATCAACAATTAGGGCTCTATTAGAACCTACTAGGACTATGACACTCCTACGTAGACTCTCAATTCAATTGAACAAGTCCTTGACTGTGCTGAAAACCACTTTTTATGAAAACGCACAAGAATATTTTTTGGGCTCGAAATTTGACGACCTATTAAGTACGTTTTTCCCAGACCAGCTAGATCACCAATTAGGGCTCCTTTAGAACCTACTAGGAATATGACACTCCTACGTAGAGCCTCAATTCAATTGAACAAGTCCTTGACTGTGCTGAAAACCACTTTTTATGAAAACGCACAAGAATATTTTTTGGGCTCGAAATTTGACGACCTATTAAGTACGTTTTTCCCAGACCAGCTAGATCAACAATTAGGGCTCCTTTAGAACCTACTAGGACTATGACACTCCTACATAGACTCTCAATTCAATTGAACAAGTCCTTGACTAGGCTGAAAATCACCTTTTATGAAAACGCACAAGAATATTTTTTGGGCTCGAAATTTGACGACCTATTAAGTACGTTTTTCCCAGACCAGCTAGATCAACAATTAGGGCTCCTTTAGAACCTACTAGGACTATGACACTCCTACGTAGACTCTCAATTCAATTAAACAAGTCCTTGACAAGGCCGAAAATCACTTTTTATGAAAACGCACAAGAATATTTTTTGAGCTCAAAATTTGACAACCTATTAAGTACGTTTTTCCCAGACCAGCTAGATCAACAATTGGGGCTCTATTAGAACCTACTAGGACTATGACACTCCTGCGTAGACTCTCAATTCAATTGAACAAGACCTTGACTAGGCTGAAAATCACTTTTTTATGAAAACGCACAAGAATATTTTTTGAGCTCGAAATTTGACAACCTATTAAGTACGTTTTTCTCAGACCAGCTAGATCAACACTTAGGGCTCCTTCAGAACCTACTAGGACTATGACACTCCTACGTAGACTCTCAATTCAATTGAACAAGTCCTTGACTAGGCTGAAAATCACTTTTTTATGAAAACGCATAAGAAAATTTTTTGAGCTCGAAATTTGACAACCTATCAAGTACTTTATTCTAAGACCAGCTAGATCAACAATTATGGCACCCTTATAAACTACTAGGACTATGACACTCCTACGTCGACTCTCAATTCAATTGAACGAGTCCTTGACTAGGCTGAAAATACTTTTTATGAAGACGCACAAGAAAATTTTTTGAGCTCGAAATTTGACAACATATTAAGTACGTTTTTCTCAGACCAGCCAGATCAACAATTAGGGCTCCTTTAGAACCTACTAGGAATATGACACTCCTATGTAGACTCTCAATTCAATTGAACAAGTCCTTGATTGTGCTCAAAATCACTTTTTATGAAAACGCACAAGAAAATTTTTTGAGCTCGAAATTTGACAACCTATTAAGTACGTTTTTCCCAGACCAGCTAGATCAACAATTAGGGCTCCTTTAGAACCTACTAGGACTATGACACTCTTACGTAGACTCTCAATTCAATTGAACAAGTCCTTGACTAGGCTGAAAATCACTTTTTATGAAAACGCACAAGAATCTTTTTTGAGCTCGAAATTTGACAACCTATTAAGTACGTTTTTCCCAGACCAGCTAGATCAACAATTAGGGCTCCTTTAGAACCTACTAGGACTATGACACTCTTACGTAGACTCTCAATTCATTTGAACAAGTCCTTGACAAGGCTGAAAATCACTTTTTTATGAAAACGCACAAGAATATTTTTTGAGCTCGAAATTTGACAACCTATTAAGTACTTTATTCTAAGACCAGCTAGATCAGAAAATGGCTTTGCAAAAACAACTCCAGTGAGGTGAGATTTCAGGCCAAAAGAGCGCCTCGAAAAACCGAAGCTGTGCGGTGCAAAGCAAACCAGACTAAAAAAGAAAACGAAAGCAAACAAAAAAATGCAAAAATGAAAAACCAAGAAGAGCGCAAAGCTTCAACGAACCTTCTTGCTTTGCAAGAACACATTCCCACGATGTGGGAACACGAACCAGAAAACCGGTCCGAAAACAGCAGCTCTGCGGTGCAGAGCAAACCAGACCGAAAACGAAAGCAAACAAAAAAAGGCAAAAAAGAAAAACCAAGATAAGCGCAAAGCTTCAACGAACCTTCTTGCTTTGCAAGAACACATTCCCACGATGTGGGAACACGGACCAGAAAACCAGTCCGAAAACCGCAGCTCTGCAATGCAGAGCAAACCAGACCGAGAGAAAGCGAAAGCTAGCCAAGCTAGCGAGCAAAGAAGCGGGAAGAACTCACCTGGGAGACGGCAGCAGAGAAGCAAAGCAAGAACTCTGAAAAAACATTTTGTTAGTACACATAAAAGAACATCAAAGACAACACACAAGACGCACGGCCACCCCCACCCCGCGACACCCTCCCAAGAAGAGCAGGTGGCGTTTTGGGGGGGTCGTTTGGGGGGGGGGGTGGCACCAAACCGCCACCCCCCCCCCAAACGACCCCCCCAAAACGCAAAACGACCCCCACCCCCCCCCCCCAAACACCAAAAAACCAACGCCAAATTTTGGCATGAGTTCCGGAACAATGCCATGGAACTCAGATCGCGCGGAAAAGCATCTACCAAAGGTGTCAACCGGATGGTGTCAACCGCTCCAGGAGGTCAAACCGGGGCCAAGTTCCCTGGCCAATTTCTCGAAAACGGCTGAACAAAAAAAACGCCCTTAGTACAGTTGGTAGCACTGCTTGAGATACGCATCATATTAAAAAATGAGCCCAATCGGTTCTTTCTTCGAGGAGTTATAGCAAAAAGAAGGTACCGTACGAAATGACCATGGAGGAGAGATACACCACCTCCAGAGCTAAAATTGAACACCTAAACCACAGAAAATGATATATAAAGTATACATATTCGGAATCTGCGTGAAACGGGCTGTTCAAAACACTAATTTTCCAAAACACAGTTCAAAGTTTCAAGGTGACAAAACGGTGTCAACGCTGGTGTCAACCTCTTCTGGGGCTAAAACGAGGGCAAGTTTACTGGCCAATTTCTCTAAAACGGCTGAACAAAAATAAACGTCCTTACTACAGTTTGTAGCACGGCTTGAGATACGCATCAGATTAAAAAATGAGCCCAATCGGTTCATTCTTCGAGGAGTTATAGCAAAAATAAGGTACCGTACCATATGCTTCAGAAGCACAAGTCTTCATCTGAACTCATCAAACTCATAACCAAGGAGTTTGGTTATAACAACCAAATTTTGTGACAACCTTTGCCATATCACAGGGGATCTACCCAGCCATATTTCAACGTTCCACAACGTTTTTGACCAAGTTTTTATCGGCTCGGCAGGTGGGTCTTCTCTCCAATATGGCCAAAACTGACTGTCCCTGTACCGGTCAATATTTCCAAACTGGTAAGGAAAACGCTATAAGTAATATATATAGTCTGAAAGCTCTGCTCATGACACGTTCAAATATGCAAAAAATCCAAAATCGGTGCACTCTACGAGGAGATATTTCAAAAACAAGGCGTCGTACCAGGACCCCAAAATGGAAGAAGAAATGAGCTGCAGAGCTAAAATTGACCATCGAGACTCCAGAAAACACCCTATGATTTATACAGGGAATTACTCCCCACTATCTGAGGATTCTAAAACACTATAATATGTACCTTAAATCCACTGTTTTGTGGTACCGAAAATTGGGTCACCCATGATAGCCCGAAAATTCGGACTATTTCAAATTTGAACATTAATAACTTTTTGGTTAGGCCGATTTGGGAAACCAACCAAACACTGCAAACAAGAGGGGTTCAGTGCTAACAAAATGCGACCACTCCCGTTTAATTTGGTACAGTACTTTAGAAGATATTAACAAAGTACTGTTCTGTACCCCATTTTTTGGGCTAAAATCGAAGCCCAAAATCTCCGGAACCGACGTAAAACAACGTGAAACAGCGTTCCCGGCGTACTTGTGGGTGTAATTCTGGTCCACTTCCACGTTCTAGGTCACGGCAAACCTTCATGGTGAGGTGGGAAAAAATTTCCCACCTCACCATGAAGGTTATGATGTTTTGTGTGTTTTGACATAAAACAACATCCACAGAAATTTCATGAAATCGCCAAAAAAGAAAAATGTTGAGTTAACCCCAATATTTGATACAATTAGCTTCCACAACTTAAATAGTGTCTAGAAAACACAAAACGCAGGACGAAACAGTTGTTCCATTAAGCAAAACACCACTCAACCACAAAATTTGAGAACAGATGCATTTTTCCGCAATTCATCTTTGAATAGCAGCTCTCAAGAATATTTTTTGGACTGTGACGAGCCATTCCAGTGAAGAACGTCTTAAAAGCAACATGTCAGGCCAATAACCACTCGTTTTGGTCAAAAAATGAGTGAAAAATTCGAAAAAGTTTAAAACATTAAGTTCGTTTTTCAATGTGATAAAACAAGTTCTTTCCTCCAACTTTTTGAAATATTTGCCAACTTGAGAAACTAATAAACAAGGCAATTAGGATGGGTTTCAGACGATCAAAAATTCGACATTGCCCGTCCATTTTGGTACAGTAGTTTGGGAGAAATTGTCAAACACATGAAGCGTACCCCCGACTTTTTGGCTAATGGGAGACACCAACTTCTCTATCAAATAAGCAGAACGGCTAAAAACGGCGCCACGTGGACAATTCTGGTTACAATTCGAGTCCACTCAGTAGTTATGAACACCCAAAACCTCTACCGCGAATTGGGAAAAAATTCCCACCTCGCTCTAAAGGCCAGCGTGTTTTGTGTGATTTGAAAAAAAAGAACTCAAACAAGAATTCATGATTTCGCAATAAACAAAAAATGATGAACTTTCAAAAATTAAAGATTCCAAAAATCTAAAGGAGCCAACAGAAGAGCATGTTGTAATCAGTAATTTAGGAGATATTGATGCACTATAAGAGACACAAAAACCAAAATTTCGGGCCCTGATGAAAGACAGATACCAATTTTTTTTTGGCCTTAAATAACTTTTTCACCAGAATGGTTCAGGCAACGGGAATGACGGGACAACAAGAACGGTTCAGTATCAGGTAAATGCGACTAAAATCTATTAGTTTGGGTATGTGCTTTAGGAGATTCGCTTCAAAAACTACAATGTCTCGAAAAACGCTTCATAAATTTTACCTTTTCAAATTTAGACTTAATTTTTTTGGTCAGGTTGATTTAAAAAATCAACTGAATGGAATGCCAGAAGTGTTTAGGAACAACGAGTTGCTACCTCTGAGAGTCAATTTGATACGAAAATTTAGGAGATATGAATAAAAAGGTAAAACAATACTTCGATTTCAGGACCTGATGAGAGAGATATCAAATTTATTTGTCTTTGGTTTTGAGCAACTTTTTCACCAGAAAGATTCAGGCAACGGCAAAGAAGGGAAAACAAGAACAATTCAGTATCAAGCAAAGACGACTAAACCCGATTAATATAGTAAAATACTTGAGGCGATTTTCTTGAAATACCACATCATTTCAAAAACGCTTTATAAACTTTAACTTTTCAAATTTAAACTCAATTTTTTTTGGGCAAATTGATTTAGAAGATCGACTACATGTCGAGCCAGAACGGTTTAAGAACAACAAATTGCTATCTCTAAGCTCAATTTGATCCAGTATTTTAGGAGATATCAACAAAAAGCTAAAACAAAAACTTCGATTTCAGGCCCTGATGAGAGACAGATATCAATTTTTTGTCTTTGGCCTTGAATAAATTCTTCAATAGAATGGTTCAGGCAACGGCACAGTAGGAAAAGCAAAAAAAGTTCACCATCAAGCTAGAGCGACCAAACTCGATTAATTTGGTGATGTGCTTTAAGAGATTTTCTTGAAATACTACATCATTTCAAAAAATGCTTTGTAAAATTTACCTTTTCAAATTCACATATAATTTCTTAGGTCAGGATGATTTAGAAAATCAGTTAATTGGGCAGACAAGAAGGGTTTAGGAACAACAATTTTTTACGCTGAAAATCAATTTGATGCCTTATTTTTGGAGATATCAATAAAAACGTAAATTAAAATCTCGATTTCAGGCTCTGCGAGACAGATATTTTTTGATACCTTTATTTTTCATCCTTGGTCTTGAATAACTTGTTTACCACAACGGTTCAGGCAAGGTTATAGAAGGAAAAACAAGAGCGGTTTGGAATCAAGCAAATGGGACCAACCCCGATTAATATTGTAACGTACTTTAGGAGATATTCTGTAAATACTTATTAGTATCCGATTTTTCGGGCTCGTCCGCAACCATATTCAAACGACATTTAAATGACGCAACTCGGTCCAATATTTGTTTCATTTTTGTAAATTAAATGTTAGTGACTTTTCGCTATGTCACTGAAAATTCAAAGAAGGCGTTACCTACCTAAGCCAGCAACAACAGCAAGTTTAATTATCTTCACCCATTTGACTATTTAGAAGACGAAGTGTTAACAGAAATAACTTTTCAAACGACAATCGAACTATTTTTGTGGGAAAAAGTAGTTCAAAATGGGCTGAAATTTTTTTGCTTCTAAATTTTTTCAAAAGCGCTGAATTTTTTCGACGGATGCGCTGAATTTGCGCTGAAACTTTGTAAGAAATGCGCTGAAATTTCTTTTCTTCCAATTTTTCTCAAAGTGCTGAATTTTTTCGACGGATGCGCTGAATTTGCGCTGAAACTTTTTAAGAATTGCGCTGAAATTTTTTTGCTTCTAAATTTTTTCAAAAGCGCTGAATTTTTTCGACGGATGCGCTGAATTTGCGCTGAAACTTTTTAAGAATTGCGCTGAAATTTTTTTGCTTCTAAATTTTTTACAAAAGCGCTGAATTTTTTCGACGGATGCGCTGAATTTGCGCTGAAACTTTGTAAGAAATGCGCTGAAATTTTTTTTCTTCTAAATTTTTTCAAAAGCGCTGAATTTTTTCGACGGATGCGCTGAATTTGCGCTGAAACTTTGTAAGAAATGCGCTGAAATTTTTTTGCTTCTAAATTTTTTCAAAAGCGCTGAATTTTTTCGACGGATGCGCTGAATTTGCGCTGAAACTTTGTAAGAAATGCGCTGAAATTTTTTTGCTTCTAAATTTTTTCAAAAGCGCTGAATTTTTTCCACGGATGCGCTGAATTTGCGCTGAAACTTTGTAAGAAATGCGCTGAAATTTTTTTGCTTCTAAATTTTTTCAAAAGCGCTGAATTTTTTCCACGGATGCGCTGAATTTGCGCTGAAACTTTGTAAGAAATGCGCTGAATTTTTTTTGCTTCTAAATTTTTTCAAAAGCGCTGAATTTTTTCCACGGATGCGCTGAATTTGCGCTGAAACTTTGTAAGAATTGCGCTGAATAAAGTGCTGAAACTTATGCAAGAAATGTGCTGAAAAAGCGCTGAAATTATGTAAGAAGTCCGCTGAAAATGCGCTGAAATTTTGAATTTTCAGCGCCTTCTCCACATTTCAGCGCATTTCAGCGCATTCAGCGCATTTCTTACATAATTTCAGCGCATTCAGCGCATTTCTTACAAAATAATGCGCTGAAACGGCGCTGACCTCTCGACCCGGGTGTATTTTCAGTGTACGGAAGTTTTCGTTAGAGGCTAGCGCACTAACCAAATGGAACTTCAACAAGATTAACACAAACTTCACAAAATGGCTTATTTTGTGGTATATGGTGACAAATTTGGTCAGCATATTCCTTATTTTGTTTTTTGTGGAAAACGAGTGTAGATTGTGAAAAATGGTGACAAAAGTTGTCACCAGATTCCACAATTAAACATGTGAAAACGCGTTTAGTTAAATTTAATTTATCCAGTTGGTGTTGATTGTACTAAAGCAGAACTAATCCATCTTAAAACCCAATTGTAATTGCCGCTGAAATCCGGTAATTTCAATTCGGATAATGAAAAATTTTTTATATTAGCTGTTGAAAATTTCACAAAATAATCAAATTACGAATGTTTTCCATCATACTGGCCTTCCAGCAAAAAGTCATGAACAATAGATTGGAAAGAGTTTTATTTCTAATTAACATTTCTAAAAACATAATATAAAGTTTTTTTTTGGAATATGAGGTTAAACAGATGAGAGAAAAATGAAATAACTACTGATCACTTTTCTTAATGAAAGACTTTCCGCAAATTGATAAAGCAATTACGCATTCTTAGACAATTGATCGGGCACTATACTTCAGCCTGTACTGACTTGTTTTGCCAGCTTTACAAGCTGGTCTTTTTGAGTCGGCTCTAATAAAAATTTTAGCAGTTTTGTCCAAATAATTATTTTTTTAAATGAAAATATCTTAACTAGAAATTATAACCTATACTATCGAAACTTTTAGCCAAAATCATTCGCATGTGGTTGTTCTCTTAAATAAACAAATATTATATAATCAAACGTACACTGCAAATTTTAATTCATAATGTAGTTTGTGTAACTATGCATTATTTAGTTTGAATGATCCGGAACTGTTGACTCACTTTGTTTTTTTCAGCCTGTTTGAATTCGGATAATTAGCTACTTAAACGAAGATTAATTACTTGCTTATTTGTGGATTCTAAAGTACATAGCGTGTAAAATTGGAATTCCTTAAACTGTAGAAAATTGTAGTTTTTAATGTGAGCAATCTGAAGGGCGCGCTTTTGCATCTAATTCCACAAAATGACCAAACTGCCCATTTCGTGGAATTTGATGAAAAAAATTAAAGCAATTTCCAAACAATTCTTTCATGTCCATAATTCCATTTTTCAGCCAATTTTACATGTTTTGAGATATGTTTCATAGAAAACGATGGCTGAAAAGGGCCGAATTGCCCTTCGCATTGTGGTTGGCGCACTAGTATGTAGTGTTTCTGTAACTGCTAACTTGATTACTTTTAAAATCCCGTGGTCTAACGTAAGTTTTGCTCCAAATCATAATTGGAGAAAAATTCAACTACATATTACCTGATGTCAGTTTTTTACAAAATTAATTCTTGTGATATTTTTCGTGTCAAACAATAGACATGTCAAATAACTAAATTTTGATAATGAATTAGTAAGTAAGCCCAGCAAATCAAATGCTCTTGAAATTAAAATCAAACCAGGGTGAATTAGTAACTAAGGCTAATCTGGATTTGCTTTAAACTTTTTCAATTGAAAATTGACTTAGTGGGATTTAAAGTTTTTCTTATTGGCGTTTCTTTTTATGGAATGCGGGAGGTCATTATAACTTTTTATTGCAGAACGAACAAAACCATACCGCACCTTATTGCTTTTAAAGCTATATTTGCAGAAAAGTTTCTTTGTTCTATTTGATTCTGCAGTTGTCCGAGTCGGGAGTGGTTGGCCAAGTGTAATAACAAAAGACGAGAGAAGCCCCTTTTTCAATTTTCCAGAAATTACAATTTTTTTCTTAAAACAAACTAATTCGCAATAAGACTTTGCTCTTTTTGTAGTTATTTGGTGGAATCAGATTTCCTCCTATTGAAATTTGCTTTCAAGGCCCAGTTGATTTGTTTTTCTTTAGATGTTAGCTAATTTTTTCTGTTGAATATAACACGACCGCTGAGTAATCTAATTGACTGAAAACAAGTGCATTGAGAAGTTTGAGCATGTTTCTAGGTTTTTGAGTTTCTTATTAAATCGTTTTAGTGCCTTGAGCCGTCTTCCTAATTAAAAATTTTACCTCATTTTGAAATCTCAATTGACTGTCAACATGTACACCTAGGTATTTCGCCTCGGCTTTTTCAATAATATGGGAGTTGTTAACTATCAATGTTTCATTCTGATGTTTTTTGAAGTTTTTGTTGAATATAATGAACTTTTGTTAAATAATGAAATTTTACAAGATTATTGGCGCTGGCTGCTATTTTTGTTTATTTTCTTCAAGATTTTTGTCAGATGTCAGAATCAACGTATCATTTGCATATTGTATCAGTTCTGTATTGCTATAAGCGTACGTTTGCATATCAATGATAAAGATATTAAAAATGAGTGTACCCAGCACCGTACCTTGAAGAACTCCCCTATCAATTCTCATTTCATCAGATTTAAGTTTCTGTAAAACTGCCGCCTGCATTCGCTCGAATAAAAAACTTTTCATTAAATGGATTGCCGAGGTCTCAAAACGCAGTCTAACCAGTTTAGTTTCGAGTATTGAATGGTTTATTGAATCGAAAGCCTGTGAGAGATCTATCAATGCTGCTGAAACAAAATTGTTTTGTTCTGTTTCTTTCCTAATGAATGCAGTAATATACATCATAGCGTCTATGGTAGATCGTTTTTTTCGAAAGCCATATTTATTTTTACTGAAGAGTGTATTTTTGTTCAGGTAATCATTGATTTGATTCCTCAAAACAATTTCTATTATTTTAGAGAGGCACGGTAAACCTCTGTGTGTTAGACTTAATAATGAGCCTGTCACTAACATGCAGTTGTGAATTCATCAGATCTTGTTTCTTGCACTCAGGGTTTGAGCACTTATAGCCCCAGCCAGACACAGTCACCGTTTGCCCCTTCTGTACCCTGAACCCATCAGGTGGAAGAGGCAGGGGCTGTATTTTGCCACTGACAAACCTGAACGGCGTAAGCAAATCAGTAACCTGTTTTCAACTCTTACCAGATTACCTGGGTTGAGCATCTGATTATTTCATACCTCGACCTCTAAGCTAGGATTCTTGTCACCTACCGAATCGTTTTGTCTTTCGGCAGCATGAGCAGACCCAGATCAATGTTACTGTCCGGGTGCATTTGAATAGATTCCCTGTCGAGAGTGACTTGATTCTCACTCTTTTTGTGATCAGCTGCTCCCATGCTCAGCCAAATCACTGTCGCTTTCTTCAAACAATGTTTTGCAGTCACTACTAAATAACAAGCCAACACATGTGATTGTTAAAAGAAAGAAAGAATTTTGCACGGTTTCACATCCAAAAGTCATACAACAGCACTATAGTGAAATTGTAACGAACACTAATTTTCATTGCAATTTATTTGTCATCTGACCTCTATATTTGAGCTACTTAAACAAATGTTTTTACAACCGTATATGCCCGATTTGCCATAAAATTTCAGCAGCCCTTCCATATAAAAAAGAGATAAAGTTACGGACCACGCCAAATGATGGAAAAAAATTGAAAAAAAAATTGTACGAAAGAAACTCGTGTCATATTTAGTACCGTGTCACAGTTTCATTTTAAAGCTGAAAGAAGTAATGTAGACGCGGTCATGCTTGCGATTGAAAATCCTTGCAAAAATCTGACTGAAAAATCTTTGTCGCATCATTATACAGTTCTGGGTTTAAATACGGCACGAAATTAAGAATTATTATGTTCGTGCCGTATTTACATCTAGAACTTGTATCAGAACCGGAACATCCTTAAGGTAGATAAAACAAATAACTAAAATTTGTAGTGATTAAGGGTTCAGAGGTCCTGTTTTCAATCTACTATGTTCTTATCTCAATAATTTCAAATATTTTGTTTACAAATTGCAGAACATTTTACTAGCATGGGTTTCTTTAACACCTGCTTTTCCTAAGGCTGGGTAGCTGGTCAATAATTTCTGTTCTTTTATGTGAATGATATGCATAAAACAAACGAAAGTGACAACTTTTAAGATCCTCAATCTGATTTAATCTATATCCTGATAAAACTGCTACATTTTTTGTTGCTAATGGAGCGGGGAGAAAGCATCCTTGTGCAACAAAATGAAAACTTAGCAGGACCAGTCCCGCATCACAGTTCTAAGAACTGAAAAAAACAAACATGAAGTAACTTTAGTTCACTATTAGAGAACTAAGTTTATTGGAACGGCGAGAATACACCCTAAGGCAAGAAAATGAAAACATAGCGGGACCTGTCTTGAATTACAATTCAGCGAATTGAACAAATGCTAACAAAAATCAATTTTATTTAACTCTTAGAAAAATAAGGATAACATAACTACTTGAAAAAACGTAAAATTCGAAATTCCTTTGCACCATGGGAGTTAAAACATCAAACTCCAACATTGTAGGAAGCCACTGAGAAACAAAATGAAAAGGTAACTAACTTTTGACGAAAACCTCTTTTTAAGTTGTCACTAAAAACAAGTGGCATCCAAACCATTGACAGATGCGCATAAAATTTGAAGTCTTTAACATCCATTGCACTAAACAAAGTCAGACAGCGCGTACCAACTTCAAGGAAAACAAATTGGGTACTACAAAACAAAAGTAACATCAAATGCAGGCTACAATGAACTTTTAAATAATTTTCTAAAAAAAACTAATTCCAAAGCGATAAAACTTTTTCGCAATAAACTGAAAATTTTTGTCGATTCGATTATTGTTCCGACCCCCACATTAATGGGGAGGGAGGAAATATATACTCAACTGGTTTTTTTTCTCTTCAGTCAATTTTGGCCGACCGATATATTCGTCGTAGAGAATTGTGCGTGGTATCATTAAAAAACCCGCCCATTGTAGAATACGGAATTGAAAAGATTTTCGTGTTTTACAGGGAGTTATCGAGGTTTAATTTTTTGTGAACTTTCGATTGTTTTTGTTCACATTTTCAGTAATTTTTGCTAAAATTTGGCACAATTTCTCTAATATAATTCAAAATGAGTTAAAGTTTTTAACGGCAATGTGTTGAGTTACCGTTAGAGATAGAAGAGCGTTGCCGAATTGTTTGATTGAAGTTTTTTTGACTAAAAGTTTTGTCAAACTTTTCAAAATTCAAACTTTTTTCATCAAAAAATTCACAAAATATGCTTTTTTTGATCCACTTTGTTAAAGTTTGCCAGTCTTAGTGACCTAGAAATCTTAACAAATACTCCCTAATTTCAAAAAGAACGCTAGTTGCAATTAGCCGCCGTATGAAAGTCTTCTTGAATTAAATATTTGCTGTTTTTTGCAGATATAACTCGTGAATTATACAAAAGGCATTTTTTTCACTTTTTGAAGAATTCCACTCAACAATTGGTCCAATTCGCAAAAATTTGGAACACTTGGTTGGTTTGCTGGGCGCGCGACAAAATCAAGGAGAGGTTTAAAAATATCATGGACCCTTAGAATCAGAGATTTTTTGGTTTTTATTTTGATGCTGCCTTTTTTTCAAATTACTTTGCTTTAGTTTTTTAATGTTAATTTACGTTTAATGTTAGTTTACGTAAAATTGGGGTCAAATGTAAATACAGTTTCTTTTCAGAGAACCAAATGGTTTTATGGATTTGAGGAAGAGTTTTATTAAAATTTAACTGAATTCTTGTCTTTTGCCTTCAATTGATATTCTTTTGGCCGTCTATTTTTAAGTTTAACCACTCAAAATTCTAAATTTGTTCCTCAAGAGGTGCAAGTGAACCTTCCCTTCTCATTCGGTTGTTACCTAATGTCTCTTATGTTATTGAATGTATTTGTTTCAAGGGAATTTCTGTGATTTTTTGAACTTGTCAATTTTTTTAATTTATTTTAGTCAACGTTTTGCTTATTCTCAGTAAGTACAGGTCAATCTGAAAGATCACTCCTTAAAATAAAAACTAATTTTGTGAACAAATCTTTCAACAGAAGGTTTTTTTGCTTTTGTTACTACGAGTTCTATACAAAATTCTCTGATTTTTGTGCATAACTGCCCGTTTTTGCTGTTTTTGTTTCTTTTGTAAATTGTCACATTATTTAAAAATTTAACCGAAAAAAGCTTTACACAATTTTTGTTTTCATAACATACGGTTTGAGGGGCTGCGACACCGTTTTCTTGCAGAAATTGGTAGAGTTTTTTATTTTTACCATTTATTTGTTGTTAATTTTTGTTGTCATATGCTAAATATTGTTTAATTAATGGTCTAAGTGGCCAACTCTAGATAAACAAGTGAACCTAAATAACCGAGATCGGTTAATAACTAAGGGTTGTTTTGACTTTTGAATTGAATTTCTAAAAAAAAAGAAAAATAGTATTCTTCAACTCATCCCTTTTTGTTCTGGTTTGCGTTTTTTTCGTATTTTACAATGTTGTATCGTTTTCGTAAATTAGCCTCATTATTTTGAGCTATTTTTATTTTTAAAGTTTTGTTGAATCGAACAATAATTTTTCTGTTGTTTAAACTTTTTAAATGATGTCTGCAGGGCTTAGACATTTTGTTTCAGAAGAATTTTGTGAAATTTAGATACTTTTCAGTTTTTGTGGTTCTTTTTGTTGCCATTTTCTGATAGTTGTTTTACAAAAAGTTGTTATTATGACCAAAGGAGACGCAAATGAAGTTGTTATATTCTCGTGGTTAATATCTTATGGTTACTCGCGGTTAAATTTAACGGCTTCAATACTGTGGTTTTGTAAAGTTGTTTGTGAAACTTATTAGTTGAGCTAGTATTTAATGATTTTTTATAGTCTTATGATTTAGTCTCATTAATAACTGTAGAAAACTGTCGTAATTAGTTTTCCGAATAGTTGCAAGACAAACTGTCTACTCTTTTAGTCGAAGGCTTTTGTTGGCTATGAATTTTGAAAATATTTGTTTTTAATAAAAAAAGAGATAGATATTTGAGATCTGTCAATTTTATTTCTGTTAAATTGTAGCTAAGCATCTCTATTTACAATTCTTCTCTATTATCTTTTGAAATACAATTTGCTCTTTATAACGGTTTTATTTTCCTCAAATGGTCTTTCTTCTTGGAACAACCAGTTTTCATAAAACCAATTTTTGTGAATTTTGCAAATTTGGCCTTTTTTGTAGGTTTTTATATTCTTTTCACAGTATCACAACAATTGGCGTCATTTGACTTACAAATTTTGACACCTGCAAAAAATTCAAACAAAGATTTTCATTGTCTTGAATGATCAGCTTAATATTTGATTGATTGGGGGGACATCGTTTTCGTGCAAATTTTTTCGTGCAAATTTTTCGTTTTTGCCTGTAATTGTCGTTCTTTTCGTGGTCGTAGACATATCTTGGATAGTGAAAGGCTTCAGTCGCTCTCATTTGAGGTACAAAAACTCTCTCAATGATTTCATTTGATGCGTAATGTTCTAATCAATTCAAATTAAATTCTTTTTGTTTTTAAAAAAAGCAATGTTTTAATAAAATTTTGCCGCTTTTGCTCATTTCTAGCCGATCTGTTGCCAAGTCTTATTGAGGAAATTTTGTTTCAAGTCGCATTTTGTTCCAAAAAGTACCGGTTGATCTTCTTAGTATAATTTTGATCTGATGCATTTTTGATTTGGTAATTAGTGGTTTTCAAAAAATGGACAAGGAGTTTTGGTCGTAATTAATATTTTTAACCATTTGATTTTTATTGCCGTTTTTTCTGGTAGCCATATTATGGTAGCCACAGGTCTCATAGGCCATCTAGAGTAGATTGTTTTATTCTTTTAGTAGTTTGTTAAACGTTATGTTGATATGTTAATTTTTTTTATCTCTTCCTCATTTGGTAGACAATTAAGTGAAAAATGTAGATGAGCGGGGTCGGAACTTAATGTACGAACGCACTTTACCGAACATCCTTGTTTCAATTATAGCAAGTTAGAGAGCAATGAGAACTATCATTAATGACTAATCAGCAGAACAGCAAAAGAAACCAAATACAAAACGGGAAGAATCAAATCCAAAAAAAATTATGATTTCTTTCTAAAACAAATTTAAAGTCTTTAAAAGTGTAAGCTATAAAAAAATTAAATAGGATGAAATCGACTTATTACATAGACTTATTAGAGAACTTAGAATCCTATCGTCATTGAGACTAAGTGACTTAACAAGAAAAACTTCAAGAACAAAAACTTCAAGAAAAATAAAAAAATGAATAGTTTTTGAAAACAAGATGTGCCAAAGTCAAAAAGAAGATTAGCCCACAAATGCCTAATAAAAGGGGCCATCAAGACCTCTCATTAATGCGACTAAGTGAAAAAATAACTAAAAACCGACAAAAAGTGGTGCAGGCTGAAAAAATTAATAGTTTTTGAAAATTAGTGCAGTCAAAAAAGTTAAAGCCGTTAGTTGCGAATTATAAACTTTCAATTGAAAAAAAATGAGACACAAGAGAGACGCTGAAATTTTTATACAAATCGGTGTTATGTGACAGAGTAGAGAGAGTAAAAAATCCATAGATTCGATAATAAATTTTTGAATACAAGGAATGTCAAATTTGTTAAAACAGCTAGATTTCGATGCGAATCACTAATTAAGTTAAATTATGACTCAAA
The DNA here is from genome assembly GCF_964194025.1 of Convolutriloba macropyga. Lineage (NCBI taxonomy): Eukaryota > Metazoa > Xenacoelomorpha > Acoela > Convolutidae > Convolutriloba > Convolutriloba macropyga. Next base: position 37,233,324 of record NC_134472.1, read on the forward strand.
ACAGAGCAATTGAAATACAACAATTGGTTGTAGTTCATGCGCAAAAACAGCCTCTAAATATTTTAAAAAAAGGTTGCATTTTGAGGTATTTAAGCAACTGCAACTGTTCATCACTTTTTTTAAATGGAGACGAAAAAAGCAGCAAAATCAGACACCAATTTCTCACTTAACTGTAACGCGGTTTGAAAAAATGTCATGCCTTGAAGCAAAACTACTCGTTTTCTGCTCGTCTTAATACTGAATCGTGATATTACTGCTCCAATTTGACCTCTCATTGAGGAAATTGTGAACAGATCTTAACAAAAGAGAGCTCTTTAGATTGTAGAAAAAACAGCCGAATAGGTTATCTAAGAAGTATTTAAGACGCACATCAAAGCTGTTTAAAAGGTGTTCATAATATTGAGTGAGCTATTTCTGAGGCTTATTTTGCCTTATGAAAAGCCAAGTCATCAAGGTCTTTAAAAGCTATTTTTAGCCAATTGTCTGTCACGACCTATTTTTTTTTACAAAATTTTAAACCTTGATGTATGCTTTCAGTCAGTTGTATATCTATAACACATAATTGGAGTAAATTTTTAGAAAGAGCCTTACAGATGTTTAGATTAAGATTCGTGTACATATTGCTTGCTATAAACAACAATAATCTTCGTCGTCCGGTTTTTAGAGAAGAGGGTTTTTACAGCAAACGTTTTCCACTGAGGAACTAAAGAAAGTCTCTTTTTAAATAATTGTTTTTTGAGTTTTTTATTTATGGTTATTTATGGTTTATACAATCCTTTGGTTTATAAATTTGAAATCAAACTTGATGGTTAAAACACCTGGAAAACATGTGACCCATGCATTAAATATCACCCACCATTTGCTTTCCCTGAACGGTCTTTTCACGTACTCTTCTAGATAATATAGTACACGACACCAAAATTTTTGATAAAAAGTAATGTATTTTTTCCATGGTATTGTTGAATCTGAAATTAAATTGAGAAGTGCTATACTTTGAAGAGATCGTATGACAAACAAAAATTGTTCTTGAAACTTTAGTAATTGAGGGGTCAAACTAATGAAAAGACTAATAAAGTCGAGGTTGGGTGAGGGATTAGTTTTCTATCTTAATTACAGAGTTTAGCACGAGCATAGTAACTCTATGCCTCTGCCGGTCCCAAGCCCTGGTTGAGAAAGGAGGAGGGTAAAACCCACAAAAAAAATTATACTGGAAGACTCTCAAGAAGTCGGTTGTTAACTTGACTAGGGGGTCTTCCGACAGCTGCCTTGCTATTTTATTACTAACGAGATCATAAAAAACTTGGTAAAGCTTTATTTCGGCACCTTATTGATCTTGATGCGGCCCTTATACGGTAACTTAAAAAACTTATGACCTGGAGCACCACTAAATTGGCCTTAGTTTTTCATCCATAGTTTTTTCATAGGCCGACTCACGGTCTTTTCGTACCCAATATCGTTCCATCACTGTCTTTCTTGAAGTCGATCTACGGTCTTCTCGTACACAATATCTGTCAACCTTCTTTTTTGTTCCTCAACTTTTTTCAGTTCATCTGTTAATCTGCTTAATTGGCAGAATTCAAAACTACACAGAAAAGCAGATGCCGGAGTTTCTACAGAGCTAAGAAAGCCAAAATTCTAAAATTTTGACCAAACAGTCCATAAAACTAGCTTCGTTGATTAAATTTCATCGGCTCTTTTCCATTATAGCGCCTTTTGTAGTATATTTACCATGATGGGGGGAGGGGGCTATAATGGGAAAGAACCCTTCCAACAGCCCTTTCAACTGAAAAAACTTGATAATTTCTGCCAAACCTTTCTTCAATGCCAGACTGCAAACCTTCTCATAATATAAAGTTTAAGGCCTTTTTTTGCAAGTCGCAACCGAAAAAAAAGAAACAATTTTGTACTACATTGTATGAGTATTAAATAAGGACGTTCATCTCCTAAGTCGATCTACGGTCTTTTGATACCCAAATATTGTCAACCACAGGCTTTTCAGAAGTCGTCTCACGATTTGTTTTATAACTGACGATGGTCGATATATAGGCTTTTCATAAGTCGACTCACCGTCCTTTGATAGCTATTATGGCCGCTTCAAAGTTTTTTCATCGTCTTTTACTAGGTATTTATGTGGTGGACCGTGACGCGTATCGGTTGACCCGTGATCGACGCCGACCAATATCGGTCAGCAATTAAAGTTGA